>NC_092368.1:17609137-18209137 GCF_030848805.1 Temnothorax longispinosus
ATCAATGTCTGTGATGTTGAATACAAAAGCAGCAGCGAAATTACTAGAAAAGAATGAAGAAGAAGATGACTATAAGAATAAATTTCAATTTCAATTTCAATTTCAATTATATTTCTACATCTTCGACTCAAAGTGGGGACACCGAGCGCGTCGCTACGACCTCCTACAACTATGGTATGAGACCCTAGAAGACAAAGAGATAGAAAAGATTTATTTTCGTCCATATGATATATTCGATTTAACCCGTCTATTTGATCTCCGGTCGTACGATAACGACGAGCCGGAGGAAAACTAGGCCTAAATTTAAGTTTAAATTTAAGTTTAAATTGTGCAAAACGGCTAAACCAATTTAATATTTTTATGTATGTACATTCAATTACTAAAAAGTTGCAACGCTTTAATTTTCGTGTACCGATATTGATGATATCGATACGAGACGTTTAATATTTTCACCTACGATGCTTATCGATACGATGTAGACGTCGAGTGGCGATGCGGACATTGAACGCAAACATTCATTTCGAAATCCTATCCCGAGTCCGGACATCTTGTACGTGAACCGAGTGTAAGTGTGTAACCTTGTCAGAGAACATAGTCAGAAAGACGCATTTAATATTGCAGCTACTACCTCCAAAAGATAACCCAGTTTCTCAGCACGAGCCCTACTCCATTTTGTTAATTTTATTTTTATTTTTAATTTTTTAGGTATAATCAATAGAGAGAAGCCTAAGGAGAAGAAATATTCCTGAAATTTGCCAAAACCTTATCCGTTCGACTGGAATCGTGGTAAAACCGTGGATTCGACAGTTTTCTTTATTATATTGGGACGCCGTTATTATTGATCTGGGAATGACTTTTAATGAATTTTCTCATTTTATAATGTTATAATTAATACCCTTAACAATAAAAGTTTTATATTTATTCGCGGCCTTGTTATAAACAGTTAAACATAAGCCAATTTCTGTATTTTCAACCCTCCCTAGTCCCCTTAAATAACGGTAGAACTGGAGACTTGAACCGATTTGGAACTTTAGAGAATGTTTGGTCTCAATAACTTCAGTATAAAATTGTAATTTTTAAGAAATTCCGCTATTAAAAAGAATTTTAAAACCATTTATTTGTCAAAAGTAAGTTACGCTACGCGTACGCTTTACGTTTAACCCTAGAACTCATGACTGGGGTCGATTTCGACCCCAGGCAAACTTTGAACTACGCTCCTGAGCTAGCGAGTGACATTATTGACTCAGGACCTGAACCATAATTCATTTCAACTCTCTAAAAGTAAGATTATGTTGGGCGCAGCGTTGGTTGTTCGCTGGCAGTGAAACAGCACCGTCGCAAAGCGTGCGTGGGGTCGATATTGACCCCAGTTGTGAGTTGCCGTTTGTGTTTCGTCGGTAAGCTAATTTTATATTTTTTGCTAAAATCAATATATTTCATGTATTATTACGTAATCTGAGCATAAATAGTCATAAATATTATTTAAGACGAAATATCACACAACTTAGTCGGTAAAAATCCCGTTGCCTTAGAAGATTGACATTTCGCAGAAAATGGCTGGGCGATATAATGTTTCATTTTTTTCATATTTTTTACTATTTTGTATCAAATAAAAATAAAATAATACTTGAAATACAATTTTTTATGGTTTTTTCATCGACTTTTTCCATATTTCAACTTTGCGAATTTCTTCATTTTTATAGTTCAAAATAAATATACTTTTTGAACAGAATATAGCGATGACAATTTTTTTTCAATAGTCTAATGTGTCCTCTTTAAAACTCCGTTTGAAATTTGAAAATCGGTTGATTACAAAAAAAGATACAAATTTTTGTTTAAAAAAAGAGGTTTTTGCTGATTTTCTGCATTTTTCGGTCTTTAAATGGATTTTTCACTAACTAAACTTGAGTAAAATTAAATTTATCGCATACCATTCTCTTCTTTATTAAAAAACGAAGAAATTCATGTACTATTAAGGCCCTTTATCTCTGTAGGACCGGTTTTACGATCAAAAAAAGCGTGGGGTCGATATTGACCCCAGTCATGAGTTAAAAGGTAAAAAAAATGGCTCATGAGTTCTAGGGTTAAGTTTACGCTTAAATTTATGATCAGTACTTAACTTTTAGAGGCCGGGAAAAGGACTTGAAGACTTTTTTTTTTTTTTACTATTTTTCCCTTATTCAACACACAAATTTTGCCTGAAAACATCAAATAGCTTGTGTTTTTTGGATGGTCGATATTTTGACCACCCCCGGCCTCTAAAGGTTAATATAATGTAACGTGGACATTCTTATGTCGAGGTTTTTCATCATCGGCCTAATCTTCATTTGTAGATATAAACATTTGTAATTAAAATAAATTAATGTGACTTATATAAAATTAAACTGATATCACTAATCAATTCAATAGAAATCACATTGTAATATCGAATAATAATAATCAGCGAATGGTAAAAGTAAAAACAGAATGTAACTAAAAAATTAATATTAGGCCGATAATTTATTCAATAAGAAAGAACGTCATATTCATTATCGTGTTCTGCATGCATATTAATTTCTTATATTTAATTTTTAAAGCTTTTTTAAAATTTACTATCGCGACAGAAGTGTAATAAATCTGATTTTTTTTTACTTTTTCTAATTCACAAATATGTATCTTATATAGAGTACTCTCTCTCCTCTCTTGACTGTTTGCAGCTCTGATTCTAACACCGTACCACGGTGACCAATTTATAACACTTCTGCTTCAGTTTTCACATGAAGCATACCGGAATTAAAGAATTAACGGATAAAAAAAATCATATCGAATAAATGACGTTATAGTAATAAATATTATGAGACATATTAAGTTTAAATTCTTCAATAGGTATACTTCAATAAGTATATCAGAAACGGAGTTAGATTGATTGGTACTTCACCATATCGATGATAAAACTTGTATTTTGATTGCAGCCGAGATAACCGATGAAGTACAGAATGTGAAGAGCTGGTTGGACGCCATAGTGACAGTATCCGACTTGCTCCTTGTCTTCTGCTGCATCATCTGCCGAATGAACTTGGATCGCCGATCACCATCTCACCAATTTTTCTTGCGTCTCTGTGAAAAGAATGACGTAATCAGTTAATTTTTTAAAACCGGTTTCGGTTTTTACTAAGTTTTTTTCAACTAATTCAGTCCAATTTATTAATATTAATAGTTAATATATTTAAATCTCTCTGCAATTATTACAAAATATTAATGATTCAAAACTAATGCTGCGTTCCCACTATACGCGTCGCGTCACGACGCCGCGTCATGAGTAATCCAATCAAAACGTTTCATTTTATGACGTCATTTCCGACAAGATCTCGCGTCGGAAATGACGTCATAAAATGAAACGTTTTGATTGGATAACTCATGACGCGGCGTCGCGACGCGACGCGCGACGCGTATAGTGGGAACGCAGCCTAAGTCTACAAATGCTTCTTTTTCTATGTAATTTTTCTACCGCATTATTAATATATTCACTTACTATTGGAAAACAATTGGAAAATTTAAAACTTTATGAGATAGCTAGATTTATTTCTAAATTACTGCAACTGTCGTTGTATTAAGGCATTGGCTGCGTTCAGCCGATACTCCGCTAACCCTTGCTTAGCGAAGAGAAAGGTAGCAATTAAGTGTAATTGGTTGGATCCAAAGGTAAGAACCAATCACATTCAGTTGCTACCTTTCGCTAGGCTAGCGGAGTTTCGGCTGAACGCAGCCATTTATCGTTTCTTTCAATTTCATATCGATTACTTTATTTTTAACCTTTTTCTTACATTTCTTACATTTCGTTACTTTTTCAATTCATTATTAAACAAAATAATATTATAACTTAAATTAACATTTGAAATGTTTTTTACAAATAAATATTTGATACATTTAATAAAAGATATAGAACTGGAACAATTAAAAGCTAACATTGACATTAGAGAAAAGTACCAGATTTCTTATTCCAACTTTAACATCTAAGATATCTTAATCGAATGTTCAGTTGAGTGAAATCTTTGGATAAGATATTTGATAATGTCTCAATGTCTATATATCGTAGAATAAGGCAAGAACCTTGTCTCTTTCTAATGAGGTAGGGGATATCCGTATCTCCTTCTCTCTCATATACACCTGCGTATTTTTTTGTTCGTTTTCAAAAGCTAGCCAAGTTTAGTCACTAGAAAATGTTTTCTTTATGTAAATATCAGATCTTAGAAATTTCTCTTACCTTGAAAAGTTTCTTTTCTAATCCTTTCCATTTCTTTTTAAAGCTGATCAGTTTTTAGATAAATAATGTATATTATTATAATTATACATATATCACATTATGTCTTTGTCCCTCGTTTTTGATAATCTATAAAAAAAATAACAGAAACATTATTTCTATATAATTCTTCTGCTTTTCAAATCTATTATGCATGAAAAAATTAATCATTATATTGACAATAAACCTACTCGACTTTTTTTTTCTCTCCCCTTCTAGGTTTGATACATTGTGCTTGGTGTCACTCACGTATGTATCATTCCTTTTTTCCAAGAGAGACACCCTGCCAGTAGCTTTGTCTTGACTACATCATATAACACAAAGACAGGGTTGAAGGCGCTAACGCTCCTAATCTAAAAGGAGCAAAACAAAAAAAATTGTCTTGACTACATCTTCCTATTAACATATCAGTTTATAACATGTAATTGGAATTTTATAAATATTAACGTGACATGGTATAACACTCATCTTATTTGTCATTAATATACTATTAAAAATATTAAAGCAACCTGAAAGGTATCGCTGCATGGTCTCCTCCAGGTATCTCTCTCACACCTTGAGCTGCGTTTGGATTCCCCACCCGAGTGTTAAAAATCCTATAGTATGTTACGTGCACTATAGATTTTCAGCACCCAGGTGAGAGAATCGGAACGCACCCTTGGATATGATGCTCGGTGAGACGTTTAGGTGATATCCAGTGATATCCTGTGATATCTCCAACTCCAACTGTGAGACTACATTCCAGATGCCCAATCCCTCGCTCCTCACACTCACAGTATCGCTAAGATGGACGTGCGGGGTGTAGGGTCATGACACAAGAATCTGCCCAAATTCACAATCAGATAAATAAATTAAATCGCGGCAAATAGATTTTTAATTGCGTAATTAATATTATTTCGGTAATTATTTAGAATACGCGCTGCACCTCAAATATCAATAAAATTATGCTCATTCGACGCGTTTTGACACGAAACGAAAGAATCTGGCAGAAAAATCCGGCCCACCATATCTCTTTCCCGTTACTGTTCCATTCCGCTATTCCTTCTCCATCGGGATGCACCCTCATGGCTTCACGCGGAATTGCTTGCCGCGTGGCAAGAAGCGACGCGGTAGCCAATAAACTTTTGGTTCTTACGGAAAAGCAACTCGTTGATTGGCTACCGCGTCGCTTCTTACCGCGCGACAAGCGTTCCCGCGTCCTGTGTGCAAAAGCCATCAGAGTATTCTAATGCCGGTCTTGAAACGCACTCAAAAGAAAGCTATATAAAGCCACAATAGTACGCATAATTAAATTGATAATTACTTCAATAACCACGATATACTAAATAACCGTCTTTTAGAAACGAACTGTAAACGACTTATATGTGATTGACCACATTCCAGACGCTCAATGATTAATTATGGCTGCGGTCCACTTGACGCTATACAAATGCTTCGAAGCATTCCTCTTCTCTTTTCTTTCAATGAAGAAAGAAGGAGAAGAAGAACGCTCTGAAGCGCATTTGTAGCGTCAAGTGGACCGCAACCTGAAAGCGACGCCCAGCCCGGCCGGCCCGGGGGAAAACCGGCTATCGTGTCCCTTGCTGCGCGGCAAGCATTTTCTTTTTACGGTTACTATGGTTACGAGGGTCACCACACATATGTCACTTTTCTCACATGCATGCAAAATGAGGGGCTCGATTATATTGATCCCGAGATGACGGCGCCGGCGCGGAGACCCAACGGTGTAATATGTACGTAACATATGGGCGCAAAGTTTTTTCTAGCAAGTTCGAAGCACGAAGATAAGTTAATACGTATATAAGTATCACTAATTTAAAGTTTTATTTATTAATTCTTTATTTTCTAAATATATATAAATATGGATTTAAATATTGGAAAAGAAGCAGGTATTATATATATGGTAAAAAAGCTGCGCAACGATACCGAAACTGTCGTTAAGGAGTTATTAGAGAATCCCCGTACAGGAGCGTCTCTTTCACAATTCGGTTTTAACATGAATTTTTTTTATTAATCGGTCTGATAGATTATGGCATACTTTCTTTGTAAACATTTTGAATTTTTGCAATATCTTCAAAATTGAAGAAAATATAGTACACGAAAGTGTGCTGTGACGTCATACTTTATATAAGAAATGACGTCATACCTTTTGAAGTTGCCGTCATCAAAGAAACTTTAGCAAGCTATAACTTTCTCAAATTTAGGTTTTTTTTTAATTCAAAAAGTAGTAAAAATCGACTTAGATTCTCTACATTAATTATGGATACCGCTTAATAAAAAAAAAAGTGTTAAAACCAAATTGGACCATTGAGGCTGATGATATTTTCAAATTTGACGATAAATGTAACAAGAAACTTTATATCAGAATTATAACTCGAAATCCAAAGCAAATCGTTATACCTGGTTACTCTTGGTCGCTCTGATACAGTCCGCTTCTTCTCCGTGGATTTTCGGCTCTGAAGCGTAGCGTCCGTAACGTACCGCTACTCGCACCGTAATGGAAGATGGAGGCAAATGGAAGCTTGTGGAAGCTATGGAAGATGGGAGGAGACCCGCGTTTAATTTATGCTAGTGCTAGGTCTACAATGCGAGGTCGTAAAGTCGTGAGTCGTAAGAATTGACCAATCACAATAGAATTTGAGGAGAACAATCGACTGTGATTGGTCAATTCTTACGACTCACGACTTTACGACTCGCATTGTAGACCTAGCATTATATTGATTATTCGAAACGCTCAACAATTCTTTAATATGATTGGCTCGTACACTCAGATCTAAGGGCAAGGATCAATAAACGTTAACTGCGACCCCCTGATACTTTAGGTCAACGGAAAATTCCGCTGCTCATGCGTGCCTCGCGACGCAGACTTCAATAGCTTAATAAAGTATCAAATTTGTGAAAAAAGGGGTGCTTTTAGGTCCTCTATTTAGACATTCAAGAAATATGTACAGTTAAAAAATTTAATTAATAGCAAAAAGGAAAATAACTTAAAGAAAGTGAGCGTCAAGTAAGAAGCATGTACATACGCATATTTTTGGAAATACAGCAACACGGAAAAAAAATAAGGTTTTGCTGCAACAGCAAATATATATTTATCAAATATAGATAGGACAACTAACATTTTTGCGAAACATTTTGTTGCAATAGCAAACAGTTTTGCTGAACTTTGCTATTGCAGCAAAAGGTTTTGCTATTATTGCAAAATTAATTAGCTCTCGCAGCAAAAAATGTTAGTTGTCCGTATAGTAGCAAATCCTTTTTTCCCGTGAAGTTGACTATTCAATATGAAATATTAACATAAAAATGATAAGAGGATATAAAAGGAAGCGTGTTTAAAAATAACTCTGCAGTCACATTTTTAGGCACAAAATAAAATCCTCTGTAGGATGGGGAGTTAACTATATCCTTTAAAAATATCTCCATCATTTAGCCAAATATTTTTTTAATTCTCTAAATATTTTAATTTAACAGCTCCTTTTCCAATATTTAAATCCATATCATATATTTAGAAAATATAAAGAAATAATAAATAATATTTTAAATTATATAATGATACTGACGTATTAGCTTATTTTCGTGCTTCGAACTTGCTAGAAAAGACTTTGCGCCCATATGTTACGTATACATACTACACCGTTGGGTCTCCGGCGCGCCGGCGCCGTCATCTCGGGATCAATATAATCGTAAATCGAGCCCCTCATTTCGCATGTATGTGAGAAAAGTGACATATGTGTGGTAACCCTCGTAACCATAGTAACCGTAAAAAGGAAATGCTTGCCGCGCAGCAAGGGACACGATAGCCAATCAACGTGCCGGTTTTCCGTAAGAACCAAAAGTATTGGCTATACCGCATGGCTTTTGTCTGCGTGCTTCCTCGTCCTGTGTGCAGGATGTGAAACGGTTTTTTGAAAGTTTTTTCCATACTTATCATTCTGGAATTAAATTCTTATTCCAATACACTTAGATATCATGTAAATTAGTATAATTAAAATAAGATAATGTTATTATAAGCGGGTCTGGCTGGGTACTGGAATTAAGTTCGTTAATTGATAGGATTTAAAAAAAAATTGTGTGCAGGCGCCATAAAGGCAGGGATGTGTTAATTACATGTCTAATTTGAAGGAAAAACAAAGATACATATATATGATTTAACTATTAATTAGTTTACCAACAAACCGCCCTTACAGAAATTTAATACACTGTAAGTGATTATTTGGCAAGTGATTAATTATACTTATTTTGAGTTTTGCACTGTTTTTAATGCTTTTAATACTCAAAATAAATAATTAATCACTAGCCAAATAATCACTTCCAGTATTAAATTTCTGTAAGGGCGCGGTCCTTAATATGATTGATTATTTCTTTTAGTTTTTCGCAGGATCTAAGTGCACGAACCAATCATATTAAAAAATTATTGAGCGTTTACCGAGCTGCAGTTTCCGCAGCCAATCAGGCCCTGCACACAATATTAGTACATATTAGGAATAAAAATTAAATATTAGGATATATATAAATAAATATTCTCATAATAAATATTTTAAATATTAGGATATATAAATGTGAGAATATTCCTATATTTATATCTTATATTTTATTCTTTTCCATTGTGCGTTTCGTTTAATTATTATTTCTAATTCCAATTCCTAATTTTTAATTTTATTCTTATTTCTAATAAGGGCTCTATATATTGTGCGCGGGGTCATGGTCACATGGACCGCAGGCGCAGGCCGCGCAGGCGCAGGGTCTCTTGTCCTTGTCTCAAGCTTGTCGTTCGCGTCGGTTCGCGACTTCGCGCTCGTCTAACTTTTCGCAGTTTAAAAGCAGATTTTATACGAATAAAAATGTTGAACGTGGAGATCGTGGGAGTTTCCGTGAAATGCAGCTTCGACACGCCGATTTCTGTTCCAGAATTAAAACAAGCAGTCGAGGAAGCAACGGTAAGTTGACCAATATTGAAACCTAACCTTAAATCTTGATCACTTTCTAAACTTCTTAAACTCTTCACTTTTATCTTTTAAATTTTTTTTAATTAGAAGTGTAATTATATTTCTATAATTTCTTATCTGCAATATCGCTCTGATTTTCATACATAATAACGTCTAGCATTTAGCTTATTTTTAAAACAATGACATCAAAATTAAAATGTGCAACAGCTGCATTGCATACATATGTTTGTGAAACTGTTGTTATGACAAATTTTATAATCTTTAGATGTGTCTTTAGCACTTGGTTGCTGTTGGAGTAACAACGCTTTTCCAACCCTTTGACTTTAACTCTTCAAATTGTACTTTTATCAAAATCTAAGATAAAGGATCAACATTTATTGATTATAGTATTAACAAAGAAGTATCATAGATTAATTCTTGTTTTCAGGGTCTTTCACGTGAACAATATTATGTCCTGTACAACGGTCGACCCCTACAGGAAGCTGATACCTGTCCGAACGGCCATGCAACCGTGGTCCCAAGACTGTTGGGCGGCAAAGGTGGTTTTGGATCTATGTTACGCGCGATAGGCGCGCAGATTGAGAAGACCACGAATCGCGAAGCCTGCAGAGATCTCAGCGGTCGCAGATTGCGCGACATAAATGAGGAGAAGAGGCTGAAAGCCTGGATCGAGAAGCAGGCCAAGAGGGAGAAAGAGGAGGTGGAGCGCAGGAAGAGGAAATTGGAAAAGCTGTGCGCCGAACCGAGGCACGAGTTCAAAGATCAGCGTTATGACAAGGAGCGCGCGGAGCTGACCGAGAAAGTTGAAGACGCCGTGGAGGAAGGGTTTAAAGCCGCTGGCACGTCCGGTATTAAGAGAAAACGGGAAGAGACCGATAAACCTAATAAACGCAAGACCATGTTAGATTTAGAGATCGACTCCGACGAATTTGATGATTCTGACGACGAGGATGGGGCACTACCTGTAGAGAGAACCAAGGCGAAAGAACAAGCATCGGACGAGAGCGGACATTCCAGTGACGATAACGAAAATGTCGATGAGTGCATCAAGAAAACAGAAAGCGAGCATTCTGAATCATCGATCGATAATCAGATAAATGACAAGGTAGCGAGTAATGACTCAGTAAACACAAAATGTATCATTGAGTCCCGAACGTAAATGTACAAAAAAAGTAAATGATTATTTTTATACTTATATATGATGCTATAAAGTTAGATTGATTGCTTCATATCATATCGATTTATATAATATAGCCTTAGTGTCGGGAATAATATAGTAAATTTAATTTCTAATTTATTATGTCATTTATTAATGAGTAATTAGGAGTAGAGTGAAAAATTTAACGATGTGAAATAATTGTTTCAAGCAAATTTCGTGTAATAACATTGTTTTAGCATTGTAAGGTATTGCAATAAATCATATATTGTTTCAAATGATGGTTGGATTTCTTCGAGGAGTTCTCTGATTTTATCGAACAACGGTTCTCGATAAATTCCATGCGTTCAATTCCCCGGTGAGTTTTAATCCGATTGCGAATAAAATCGTCGATGCGACGATCGATCTTAAGAAATCATCCGTGGACAAGTACTCATTTGTCCAACGATAAAACTCCGTGATGTACTTCGCACTAATAAGGACGAAATTGCTGTTTCTTTCCCCATGTCTTTGTTGAATCTTTAACTGTGCTTCAATTATAAAGTTTATTGAGACTTTACAAATTAATGAATATAATTTTTAACTCGTAATCACCTAGGGTGATTTTTACACTCCAGCAGCGAGAAAATAAAGCTCGATTACAGTCGTTTTTTTTTTTACTAATCTACATATTTCTACTAATAAATATTAAGTAAATCTATATACATAATGATCTCAAATACTAATAAATTGTAGAACAATCAATAATATATGTACAATATGTAATTAATATTGTAATAATGACTTAATTGGGGTGTAAAATATACCTCAGGTAATTGCGCGCGTATATGCAAAAAAAAATATTAGGTGATATTTTCGTGTTAAATATAAAAGTATCGGGATAAATATTGTAGATATGAAATATATATATATAACACAGATATAATATACAATATTTAAAAGAAGTATGCTTACATCTTGCGAGAGCTCGTGGGCAAATACGACGACGACGTTTGCAACAAGTCTTGCAAAATTTAGACTGGAAAAGTCAGCGAGATCGTGATTTTACGTCAATTTGTTCATAAGTTTTGTATCTTATACGTTTCTGAAGTGCAATATTTACCCTGCCGGCGGTGTCGTTACATGCCGTATAAATATTAATTTTGTTTAAATTATAGGACGGGGACAATGTAGGAATTTCATTTGCAGAAACCATTTTACAGGTCTTGAACAGTCGTTTTTTGACATTCCGATTTGTTAGGCAGAATCTTAACCTTGTTACAATTTTATAAGAAATTCGCGCAGACGTTCATTTTTTATTTATCTCTATATTAATTTAATATTGTTAAACTTGCGCGCGCACGCATGTGTTTTAGTTATGTTATTTTATTTTAAATCGTGATTTGAGATATTTGATATTCATGTAAATTTATCTATCTTTGCAAGACTTTTCTTGTGAAACCGTGCTGAATCTTAAATCTTTTCCACAGCCTTTGCATCGTACAAAAGAACTAATTAATTGTTACAAAAACTGTTATAAAATTACGACATTTACTTTTGTAGCGATGGGATAAGAACTTTTTGAACAGTAGGTACACAATCTGCTTAAGAAAAACTCTTTCGAGACATCCTATATTTCTAAAGAATCGACTCCCTACAGTAACAATAGGCGTCCGCAGCTATTCATTGGCGTGTCCGTTACGTGCAAAACCAGTTTTTTTTTTGCGTCGCTTTAAACCTTCAGCTACGACGTGGCGAATTTTGCGAATTAATGAGATCAACGGCATTCTACTCCCAAACAATTATACCTACTACAATAATTTGCAAACATCAATTTTTTTTCACCGCTACATATCTCCCGTTTCCCCTATTAGTCATATTTTGTCAATAGAATACCAGCCGAGGTATAACAGAATCTGCTAGTAGAATGTAATATGACAGATTGACTGCAGAAACTGAGCAAAATCTACTGTTTTATAATCATTTAAATGATGTATATTCCATTTTTTCGAATGTTTTTTTAAATACTCGTGAAATGACGAATTCTGCTCGGTTTTTTTAACCGATAATCTGCTGTCAGTTTATATAACAGATTCTGCAAAACACGAGTTTACAGACAAACACGATATCGGATCGGTCGCTGATATCTGAGCAAACTCGCTATCAATCTGTCGTCATATTGCGGGCAGTTTGTTTACCGGGTACGTACGTCGACAGTCTGAGATCGCATAAAATTTTTCTTGCTATATCATAAACACTCCTTATATTCTAATTATTATTTCGAACCGTTCGTAAGAATTACGGAAGGAGGGGAGGGGATGCTCGAATGGAAATGACAATTTCATGAGCAATCAAGATCCTTCCAGTGACTCATTCCAGGCAAAGTGCGTCATCACATTACTTTCGAAAAAGCAAATACGTCTTTATCTATTTATAAATGGTCTTTGAACTTTACGCATATTCTCTGTTACGTGCCGCGCACCTGGCTATCATAAAATTTTAAGTTTTTTAAAATACTATAATATTCTCGAAACTTTTCCGAGATGATTCTTTAACAAATAATGTCTTATACGGTATCATATCCTTAAATATAATGCTAGACTTTTTATTACGCGATCCACGTTGCAATCTTAAAGACAGGAATTAGTTTCTTCCTAAAATCGTCCGATAGGATTTACTATTATCGGTAAAAAATTCATTTATATAATATTAAAGGTATAAATATAATATAAATAATATTATATATAAATATATCCGTATATGTCTTTTTTTCCCTTTGTATTTCTGTCTGTATAAAATGACTATTTCAACGAAAAACTGCTTTATTAAGCGAAGATCTGGTCTCGAGTTCAGACTTGGTTCTCCGTTTTCGTCAGCTCATTAGCGAACGGGCCTTCGACTCAGCGCATTATTATACTGCGATCTCGCCTGTATCGTCGTCTAAATAAAGCCTAGTCGAGAAGACGGTGTTCTATCCTTCCTAATGCTTCGAAATATTATGGTGCGTCTCGTAACAGCATGTACGCACGTGCTTAGGCATATGTATACACACACACAGACACAATTACTATACGCACACGTATGTTGAGACGTAGGATGTCTAAAGAGAAAGAATTGGATCGAAAGTACAGAAATTCTATTTCCAGTATTTTAGGCCTGCAAAAATTCAAATTCCGTGACCCTGAGTCGGTGAAAGGGCTTCTTTTTCTTCTACAGCAGGTAAGCTATTTTTTCTCTCTATAGAGAATAAAAGCGTATACCCTTGGTTTTCGTCAGACAATGGCAGAGCAGCTAGCCTGCTCGCCGAGGGAACGCAAATTTCTACCTGCCTGCTTTGTCGCAGCAGCTATACTCACAATTATGCTGCGTAACATGTTTCGTCTTCGCTTTCAAGCTATTGAGATTTATTATAAATTATGTTACATGTATTTTATATACATTAATTTATTTTTTAAATAAGTGCCAACAAATATTGCTGGTCAATTTATGGTGTAAATTTAATAATATTAAATGTATTATCCGAAGATCCAATATATGTTGTTAGTGATCAAGAAGATATATATTAATTACTTTTAACGATGATAATTTGTAGTACACAACTTCTGTTGTAACAAGCATTATAATTATTTCGAAAGCATAAAGCGTTCAATGATATATAATATTCGCTCGGCTAGCTGCTTTACTAATTTAAACGCTCATGTTATTCCCAATAGTGTTGCAACGTGTGTGTGTGGTGTGTGTTATCTGATTTTTTTTTTTAAGATAAAAATCCAGAAAAAACCGAATGTCCAAGTATTAAATACAATAATGTCCGCTATTGATCCAGACAAAAATGATAAAGTTTTACCTTTTGTAAATAAAAAAGACAACTTATCTTCCTAATTTTTTTCAAATATTCTTTTTATTACTTTTCTTATACATATACGAATAAAGATTATACAAGAGAAAGAAAACCTATATGGACATATTATGACAAATATTTTTCAAGGCTATTTCTTCTTGAGTCAAGAAAAAGTCGAATTAGCAAATATATCTACTATTGGAGATTCAGACAAACAAAAGATGAAGTTCAATATCTAAAAATATATATATCTTGAACGATAAAATCGTGCAGTACAAGATAAAATTCAGCTACGAGAATATTCTTAAAAAATTAGCTGTAAGATTGAGCTAAATTTTTTTTAAATGTGAAAGTATGTATCTAATATTTATAATTTATATGTCAGAATAAATTAATATAAAATTATTTCACATTTAATATATCTTACGCCGTACAGTCCCCCACATAGTTATACGCTAATATAAAATACGTATTTCCATGAGACGCTTTACATTCTTTTATTTTTCCTTGGAAATATATTGCTCGCCCATGAACGAATTTCGCGGAACTCTGACATTTAGTTTCTTTGTAACCGAATTATTTCATCGTTCATCTCTCCTGTGCTTTTCTCCCCCCAACGTCCCTTGACCTATTCCATTTTAAACGCAGAAAACATATAATATAAGCTGCAAAGAAACAGATTTTGCGTGCAAACGACAACAGCAAATCGTTTTCTGGCTGCCTTTTCTTTTTCCTTTTATATACCGTGTCAAATCTATAAATTTTTGCGAACGACTGTACGTCTCCAAAGATAATGGCGACGTCGAGAATGTCGAGGTTTCATCCGTAACGGTATACGCGCGGCAGCTGCGACGTAGAGGGGACCGCGCCGCGCCCTGCGACTCATTTCCTACGCCGCAGCTCCGTTTTCTCGGCCGCATCGATTTTTTCCTCACGGGCAATAATTCGCGTTCAATTCCACTCCAAACGACCCTGTCTGTCCCAAATTAACGAACTGCACCGCCAAAACGTGAAAAATTCGCGGCGTCGAGCGTATATTTCGTCGCAAATCGGGAACTACTTCGCGCGCCAGCGCGGAGGGTTACGCCTAAGCGACGGCCGGTCGGGTATATAAAGCCCCACCAGAAGCGCCGCGCGGCCATTGCCGAAGTCATCTCCGAACGGTGTGGCTGGATCTCGCTCGTGTGCGCCTCTCCCTCCCAGGGCCAACGCAACGCGACGCAACGCAACGCAAGCGGCGACGGGGACGGGACGGATGCCCGTGTTCGCTAGGGCGAGAGCGATCGACTAGGCGCGAGTTAGATACAGGTTGGTTTTAACTCGATAATTAGTCCAAAATACCTTAGTTGTTACGGATGGGGCGGATAGTTCCTACTCGCTACGGGAGTGTGACGCAACTGTCGGCGTCAGTCGCGCGGGACAATCGCGATCGGCCGCGGGAGATCGAGATGGGGAAGCCGAGCCACACGGAGCAGCTCGCGAGCTGGATCACCACTGTGCGGCAGAAGAAGCTCATGTGCCATCGGAGCCCGAAGCGCGACTTCCGCGTCGAGGCCGTGCTGACGCACGCCCTGCACAAGGCGGAGTACGAGCTGCGGGCGAAGCAACTGTCGAGGATAGCCCGCTGGCGACGCCTGAGGAAGCATCTGCTCAAGGGCGTGGAGTACGGCAGCTGCGGCAGGTACAACGCGACCGAGCGAGAGTGCGAGATGAACGGCCAGTGTTCCAACCTGAGGGACACGAATTTCTGGCGGCAGAACCTGCCCGACGACCTGTACGAGGATCTCAGCAGCATGGTGGACTTCCTGCAGCAGCTTAGCGAAGTCAAGTCGTCCGTGCATCGGTGACGAGAAGCTGGTGGAGAGTATGCGGCCTTGTGTTTCCCCCACCATGAATGGTCGTTGGAGCGTTATATCCGTGGGGATCTGCTCGGCGAAGGGCTCCCCACCCTTCCCCACGGCGTCAGGCTTGTCCGAGCTTGGCTGAACCGAGGGGGCCGCGCCATCAAAAATTTTCCGTCGCATTAACTCCCAATAGTGCGTTTAATCCGACTGCGGCACACTGTATAATGAACGTGTACCGATAAGACGATCCATGGATGGTGCCACGTATCTCTTCTGCTTGTTTCCCCCCCCCCCTCCTTCTGTCTTGCTCAGGCGGAATAGGAAATGGTCGGCTCGCGAGCCGAGATCTGGGTCAATGTATTCTGGGTGGAGTCCAATATGGAGGCGACCTCGGCGTATCCTAGAAGACTTGGCCAATTAGTCCTGCAGCATTGCGGCAATCTTTGCAGTTTCATGGTTACCCTGGTATATATCTGGGTATTTTTTACTTGCAGTCTCACCGTTTGAGATGGCGGATGCGGGTGGAAAGAAAGGGATAGGGAGAAAGAGAGAGAGAAAGAGAGAAAGAGTTGCTGTAATCAAGTGCAGGCGATACCTTGGGATTTCGTACGCGCGCACGCACACACACACACATCGGCCCTCCTGCCTGATCGTCGATTTGGTTTGTAAACTGTATCGAAACCAAAGTACTTTCACTATCTAGAGTTTGTCTTATCTATTTATATTTTTAACGTGTGTATATACTTAACGTAAAATACTCGCGGAAAGGAGGAGAAGTTTTCACGTTGAAATACTTTTTATTTAGAAGTACTTTCAAGTTCCTTAAATCTGTAAAATCATATAGATGTATTGTAAGACTGCCTTGCATTGTGATAATAATTCTATTAGTGTGTAGCATTTAACTTCTCTTGATCCTAAACAGTATAATGAATAATTGATTAATTTTCAGAAAAGATTAAGATATTTTTTTATTTATCGAATTGTTAATCGATTACAAAATTTTACGTATTAATCACAATTTACCAGGCCAGCTCTCGATATTGATGGATTTTTCTCGCAGTATTTCTAAGATGGTTTTATGCTGTTTAGGATCAAGGTAACGAAGACAAAGGATCTCAATTATTGTAAGCCGAAAGCCATTGTGATACTTTTAATTTTTATTAAATACATTTGTAAGTACAAAACCTTGTGATACAGATTACGTAAGAAGACGAGGTGAGAAGTATTGAGAGGAGTGTAAAATAAATAAATACATTTTGCAAGTAACAATGTAGAACTACTCTGTTTTTTAACTTCTCTATTCACCAACTTATTAATGCCGTCAATCGTTTTCAGTCTGGCACATAAGCATCCATAGAAAATACATCTTATCGCGTGAACGAAGGGCTACGGCTGCCAATGGGTGGACGACGACGTCGTCGTCACCGGCTTAGAAAGCGTACCTATAAGATTGCAACGAGCGAAAGAAAAGAGAACCATAGGGGAGTATATCTGCGTTTCGAGTGAGAGAGGGAGGGAAAGAGTCTGTGTTTCTAGAGGCTGGTTGAATCGGCGCACAAGCAAAATTATCCTCTGCACGAATCGTCGTGATACCGAGCTCGTGATAACCCACGACGATGAGAAAACATGGCTTTCATACGGTGAACCGTCACTCTCCCGAATCGGTCATTCTCTCAGGTCCAGAACAAGTTACATTCTCATTGAGTAATGTAGGATAATGATGCGGAGTTGCACCCGTTTACCCTACAGGTTGCAGGTATACTTCAAGTAAGGTAACTCGTCATGCAAGCATGCGAATAACCTATTTGAGTTACCGAAATATTTCTCTTGTTTGATGTAAAAGATGTCACCTATACGCTTGTTCGGCGTTGCCATAATAATGTGTCCATAGATCTGCGTTCAACCTGCCTTCGACCGTGCCGAGACCCACGACCAGGATAGGACGTTGACGCGTGTGTTTTAGATATTCGAAGCGTGTAAGAGGCGTTCGGGAGATACCGGGGACTTCGCAAGCGAAGGATGCGAAAAATTGTCGATGTAAAGAGAGTATACGCGCAAGAGTATACGTTTTATATTGAGAAGTGGAAGCGTTAGGTTTATCTCGACTCTCGGTAACATTGATCTCAACTTAGGGATTGAACTTTATTCAATTTTTAATAGACGATATGCATCTTAATCTTTCAAACGCAATATCGCAATATTAATGTCCATTGTAAAAAATTCGAAGATTCGAGAATTCAAGAGAGCTTGGAGAGCGAGTATCCTGGAACTCGGAGAAATCGTCCTGCGTACGTCCAAGAATCTTGACCATCCAAAGCTTTCGGAATTGAAGTCTAGGGAATTCAAAAATTTAAAAAGGGTATTTTTATGGATTCCGAAATCCCGGTCTTAGCCTGCCACTCTAAGGATTTAAGTCTATACCAGAAATGAATCGAGGGAAATGATTTCACATATGAAGAGGGAAAAATCGTACATAAACGCACAAAGGAAAAAGAAGGATATTATTATATATAAGTATGATAAGGATACACATATCACAAATAGCAAGAGTAAATCAATACCAATTGAGCGGAACTTTCTATTGATCCGGTAAAAAAATAGCCTGGAAATGTATATATTTTGATTTTTAAACTGGTTATCCGGTAATTATCGGTGTACTACGTGGTAAACTGAGATGACGATTCCAGTTCGGTATGAGGCGTTTGTATGGTAACAAAATTTTCAATTCTTCTTTCGATAACATAATCTTACATTAGAATTTTCTTTATGGAGATGAAGAGAGATATGAGAAAGTAGGAGGGGGGGAGGGGTGCCATGTGAGACAAACTTTTTGATTGACAGAAAGCTGCGTGCGTTTGGAAGATCCCTCGTCCCGTTCGACTGGCAGACCGTGAGGAATGTGGTTTAAATTGCTCGAGATCGTACCCGCGGCGTACCCGTGTAAAATGCAGTTTATTGAACGTGACCATCCAGGTGGAGGTTTGGTTTGATGGACGGCTTGAAAGAGAGAAAATGAGAATGAGAGTGATTGCTAGCGTAACTAGCTATCGTTCCTTATATCATAATCATAATATATCTATGTGTTGTTGCATTTTTCTTTGCTCGGTTTCTCTTTTTGTGTTTCACACAGCAGGGCGGCAGAACTAGATCTAAACCTTTCATAGATTAGAAAAATGGCCCCGGCGTGTCACTATCTGCACATCTAATTCGACAACCTGTAGGACGATACGTTGCTCGGTGATCATCGGAAGATACCGCTGGACTTGCGTGTTCCTTGAGAACGATAAAGGTAACGAGAGACGAAGGATCATCGTTGATCCTTGTATCTTGTACCTCGTATCTCGTACCTCGCGTATGCAAATGTTAGAAGGGGGGGGGACGGGGGCAAAACAATGTTCTTATGAGTCATAGGAAGATGCTGCTTTGCACAATGGCGATGAAGAAGAATGCGCTTGGAGGGTATTTGGAGGTGGCACAAGATTACTAGATATAATTGCTGATATCACATGATGTGACGATACGCTGATGTCCCATACTTCAGTTAGTTTGGCGAGATGTAATTTCACTTCCGCACGAAACACTTCTGCAAGGACACGCCGAGCCCACGGAGCTGCGAATTTGAAAATCTCGGGATGAATTAAGTTTAAGGATAAGGATATGGAGTTTAAGCATTCAATCAACGTAAAGAGCTAAGGATATAAAGCTTCAATAATTCCACAATTTAAGAATTTGAGACATACTTGGAAGACACATTCGAGGATCTGTAGACATCTAGAAGTCCAAGAATCCGAAGACAGTTTTGGAGATTTCCTTTTCACTTCATTTTCATTAGTTAGAACGAAATTCTCTTGTCGCGATGTGCGTGTATCTCCGAAATTTTTATTTTGTAGAAGAAATCGCGACAGCCTATTTGTCCAATATGGAGCAATATATAAAAAGAAATAAGGGTACTTCACGAAAACTGAATAACAAATAATTAATTTGAAATGTTCTAACTCGAAAAGAGAGAGGAAAAGACTATCGCATTGTTTATGAAGATATTGATTTTAAAAGTTCTTAGAAGAGAAAGAAAGGTATACAATATTTCATTAATTATATTATGATTGTCAATATGTAGGTCTTTACGGTCATTTTTTAGGACATCTGGAAGATGTATAATGTGGGTGGCAAAATACCGCTCATGGGGGGGGGGAAGGGTCAAATATCATTTTGTTTTTTCACAGAAAGCAGTCATTTAAATCACGACGGTCGTTACACTCAAAATGTATTCTAGTCACGGATGTAGGATGGTTTGATGGTTGAAGGCAATGGTTCGCAATGTGACGTATTACCATATTACGTATCACCATATTCCTAAGGGAGCAAGGAAATATATGAAAATTGATATACTAGTTGTGAAGAGAGGAGATTGTGCAAAGTATCAAAGTTCCTCGGTGGAAAGTTCCTGGCAAGCTGTATCGCCAAAAATGTCTTATTGTATCTTTCAACAAGGACTTGGTCTCTTCAAGGGATGGCTTTAGGTTTTGCAACAGAGGACGATGTTGAAAAATACAATTTTTTCGAAGAAGATGCAAATTCGAAAGTTTGGCATAAGTTACGTGGACTCGTGTGGACCGAAAATGCAGATTTTGGGCTTTAATAGAGTTAATTAGAAAGAAGATGAGATAATTCATGGTATAATTAAAAGGAAGACGATAGCATGGCTCGATGAAATATAATAGTTTGTTAAGAAAAACGGAATAGAGCAGTGATAGAGGTAAGCAACAGCTGCAGAATTTCAGTCAGGTAACGGTTTCCAGAAAAGAACCTTTTGCCGTCGTGCTTTTTTAATGCTTGATTATCGAAAAATTAGCGTTGGCTTTTTTTAAGCGATTGCTTAATTATTGAACGTTGAAAGATTAGCATTAGTATCGGCTTTCTTAAAGAACTGCTAGATCTCATTGTGAGATTAATTAGAATGATTTAACATTTACAGTTAATTGAAGATTTGAAGTGAAAACTAATTTCATGTCAATTTTCTTTTAATGCAAGTTTATAGACTGGATTATTGAATTAGATCAAGTCGTTAACTAGATATATCGAAATTCAGATTGATTCCAATTCTATCCTACTAGTACATTCGTTATATTTGCATTTAGTATATTTGGATCTAAATGGACTCGTATATATCTTAACTGGTTTTAATGAGGTATATTCATGTGTTTTTCTTTTTTCCATATTTTATAAATGTATATTTAAGAATATTGGAAGAGAGTGTGAGGTGCCTGTCTATAAAGTAGTCGCGTTTTAAAAATGGAGTTGAACAGAGCAACAGTACAAACGTGAACAAAACGACTTGCACTTACGTTCCTGCGTCATCATGAACAGCCTTGTATTTCTCTTGATATCCCGAAAAGGCTCGATCCCACTTTTCTTCTCGCTCCTGAGATTCCGTTGCAGTCGTCGAGACCAAAGGGGCACCTTGGACGTGTGAGTTATCCGTCTCTAAAACTTTTCCTACTAACGGAGTGTTTTAGAGAGGTACCAAAGATGGTCAACCATGTCGTGATTTATCGTCCGCCTTCGAATTCGGCGCTGGCTCTCCAAACACTTGCTCGACTGCGCGAGCTTGCGAGTTTGGTCCTCGATTTCTCTTGTCGTTGGCTGCCTTCGAGATCTTAAAGGTTTTCCTCATCTGGACACACAAGAATTCGCGTTATATGTGACTCACCGCCCATTAGATCAGCGAGATTCTTCGTCAACTAGGATTTCATCACAAAAGAGGATTTCCGATGGAAAATAGAATCGTAGGACTTGCAAGGGATTGGGTTTTTCAACAGCTGGCGCGAAATGAGCAGAGTTCCAGAAAAACGGCATACCCATTCTCCTAAAAAAAGTAAGCGATTTTATTTATATTAAATATGATTATATCTAAATATTCAAATTTGTCTTTTTGTGTAAAAGAAATTATAAAAAATGTTTGTTTCGTTTGCAGTTTTATTTCTTCAAATGCTGTACATCCGTGAAAAATCACTCGCTAACTACATTGTTGAAGACCATCGTTGAAGACCATCACAAGACCATCGTAGAAGATCGTTAGACTTTGTTGTAAAAGATCATCATGAAATCTTCCTATAGAAACAAATCGTGGGATTTTATTACTTACAGAAATCAGTATAAAAAATTATGCAATTTTGTTACTAAAGAAAATCATTGTTGCAAAAAAAAGCGTGAAAAATACTATCGCGAGACTCTCTATCGTAGAAGAGGAACGTCATGCAATCATCATAAGAAAGAGTTCTCAACATTGGATTTCATTGAAAATCGTCGCGGGACTATATCATAAGATGAAATTATCAAAGAATTTCGTTGTTTACAAAATATTGTAAATCTCGTAAAAAAATCATCGTGGGATTTCATCGCAGAAGAGGATCATCGCGGGACTTCGTCGAAAAAGAGGATCATCGTGGGCCTTTATCGCAGAAGAGGATTATGGCAAAATTTTATCGCGGGACTTCGTCGAAAAAGAGAATCTTCGTGGGACTTCATCGCAGAAAGGATCATCACGGGACTTCGTCGGAAAAGAGGACTATCGTGGGCTTTCATCACAGAAGAGAATTATCGCGGAACTTCGTCGCAGAAGAGCATTATTGCAAAATTTTATCGCGGGACTTCGTCGAAAAAGAGAATCATCGTGGGACTTCATCGTAGAAGAGGATCATCACGGGACTTCGTCGGAGAAGAGGATTATTGCAAAATGTCATCGCGGGACTTCATCGAAAAAGAGGATCGAAGAGGATCATCACGGGACTTCGTCGGAGAAGAGGATTATTGCAAAATGTCATCGCGGGACTTCATCGAAAAAGAGGATCATTGTGGGACTTCGTCGCAGAAGAGGATCATCGCGGGACTTCGTCGAAGAAGAGGATCATCGTGGACCTTCATCGCAGAAGAGGATCATCACATTCATCACGGGATTTCGTCGGAAAAGAGGATCATCATGGGTCTTCATCGCAGAAGAGAATCATCGCGGAACTTCGTTGCAGAAGAGAATTATTGCAAAATGTCATTGCGCGACTTCATCGAAAAAGGGGATCATCGTGGGACTTCATCGCAGAAGAGGATTATCGTGGAACTTCGTCGTAGAAGAGGATTATCGTGGGGCTTTTTATTATAGAAAAGGATCATCGCGGGACTTCGTCGCAGAAGAGGATCATTGTGAGACTTCGTTGCAGAAAAGGATAATTACGGGATTCCGTCGCAGAAGAGGATCATTGTGAGACTACGTTGCAGAAAAGGATAATTACGGGACTCCGTCGCAGAAGAGGATCATCGCGGGACTTCATCGTAGAATAGAATCATCACGGAACTTCGTCGAAGAAGAGGATTATCGCGGGCTTTCGTCGCAGAAGAGGATCATCGCGGGACTCCGTCGCAGAAGAGGATCATTGGGACTGTTGCAGAAGAAGATTATCACAAAATTCTGTCGCAAAAGAGAATTGTCATGGGACTCCGCAGAAAAGGATAATCGCGGGACTCCTTCGCAGAAGAGGATTATCGTGGGACTTCGTCGCAGAAGAGGATCATCGTGGGACTTCGTCGCAGAAGAGGATCATCGCGGGACTTCGCCGCAGAAGAGGATTTCGTCGCAGATCATCGTGGGATTCCGTCGCAAGAGGACTTATTATAGGACTTTATCATGGGAGATCATCGCGAGATTTCGTCGCTGCAGAAGATTATTTTAGGATTTCATCATGGAAGATCAAAATCGTTATTGGTCGATTTCATCAAGTCGTGAATCATAAACGAAAATCATCTCAATATTTCATCACCATCACATATTTTGTCACAAGAAAATATCGCTTTGTTACAGAATAGAATCATGATATTCGAACATAGAATTCATGAGAATCTTAGCATTGTATGAACTTTTGTTGAAATCATAAATCATAAATCGACATCAATTTTCCAACTCAAAATATTGAATTTGCTACTATAATTATAAAATTTTATTCTAAATCGATATTCGAAACTTTAATATCGGAAACTTTTTTTACTATCGCAGAATTTAAATTTGCATTATTATGGAATTGGTATCTTCAGTATTATAAAGTCTAAGTTCTTCACGGAATTTAAAACAAGTGTAAACTTTCAATTATAACTTTTTAAGATATGAATTTTGAACATTAAAAGATTTAAATCTTCAACATTTATAGAATTTGCAAAACTGAACTGAAATTCGACAATGTAAAGAACTTCATGACAACTTTGACATCATACGATCTGAAGCTTCGATATTACCTCGACATCGTGGGATCTAGAACTTCGACATTATGGAATCTAAAATTTTACATTGTTGGAATATTTTACATCGTGGAACTTGGAGTCTCGACATCGTGGGACCTGGAACCTGGGCATCGCGGGACTTGAAATCTCGGCATCGCGGGACTTGGAACTTCGACATCGCGGGACTTGAAACCTCGACATTGTGGAACCTGGAACCTGGAACCTCGACATCGCCGGATCTGGAACCTCGGCATCGCGGGACTTTGAACCTCGAGATCGCGGGACTTGGAACTTCGGCATCGCGGGACCTGGAACTCAGCATCGTGGGATCTGGAACCTCGGCAAAGCGGGACCTGAAACCTCAACATCGTGGAACGTGGAACCTTAGCATCGTGGGACCTAAACTTCGCAATATTGTAGGAATTGGAGTTTCAACATCGTAAGACGTGGAGTTTTAATAACATTTTGAATTTTTATCATTACAAAATTCTGGTACCTTGATCTTAATATCATAGAAATTAAATCTTTGTCATTAAGAAATTGAATTCTCAATATTATTGGATTTAAACTTAACTCAGCAAAATCTAAACCTTTATCATCAAGGTTTTGATTATTAACAGCACAAGATTTCTATTACACAATTCTAAGCATGTATAGATTAAATATTTTTTACTTGATGAATTAATAAATGAATTACTTAATAATTTAGATGAATTGATTAACTCAAATATTTTTACTCATAAATTAATTTTTAGCGTCTTCAGCATCGTGGGATTTATATAATCATATAATGAGCAATAGAAAAATTTTGATCTCTTTAGATAATGTTAATCTTTTAATTTGTGAAACTTGTGATTTTTTCATATTAATTTAATGTTATTCTCTCTTTTTAAATATTTCATATTTTATATATGTATACATATGTACTACAGCGGAATACAAAATTAAATCAAACTTTGGGAATATATTTATATTTTGTTGATATTATATATAATACACATAAATATTTTGAGAATAGGAACTAATAATCTGCAATATTTTATTTCAGAGCTGCTTTAAAAAATGTTAAACAATGAGTAATTATACAATCTAATTAATTTATATTAATAAATAGTATAATTAATTAATCTGTATTACTACTTGTTGGATTAATGTAAATTTTATGTAAGATTTTAAGTGTAAAAATAAACTTTGAAAAAGGATATATTATTTTTCCTACTGGATTTATATAATTTTTCAAACCCCCTGCAATTCCTCATGTTTTTTTAATTTCATTTTGATAATTTTTTTTCTCAGAATTCTGATTTTAAATGACTTACCTTTACTAAATTATACATATCTCCATTATTTTAGAATTTACGATGTTCAAGAAAGATTTTATGGTATAGATGGTAGTAAGAATTAGTTTGTGTCGGTTCAAGTAAAATTATATTCTTATTACTTCGATATAGTTTTGAGCAAATATAATATTGAAATAAAGTTATGTTTATATTAAAAATTAGATTAGTTATGAGACAATGCTGAATTAGCTTGAAGATAAGAATAATATATATAAAAATAATGACTGGTGTTTATTAAAGTTGTATCCATCGAAATACGCTTTCGCTGTTATTAGAATTAGAGTTTAATAAGTCTACTTTAATTAATCGAAGGTTAAAATACACACTAAGCGCAGACATACATTATTTTTACAATATATACAACATATATATACAAAGCGCAATCGTTCGTAGCACTTATTTACTCCACGCATTAAGGTTCCTGGGTAGTCACCGCGGCCATATTGGATTTTTACTATCGAAGCGAGGAAAACACCCAATTTTGTTGTGCATGCCATTTTCAAATAAAAAGACATTTCAATAAAACATCACTATAGATCGTTTCAGAACACTTCCAAAATTGGCCGAAAACTACCCTTTTCCCTCGACAATAAACAAACAGCTATAAAACAAAGCCTAAACATACGGGACCAGGAGCCTTAATATGATCCGATAGATAAATAAAAAAAATCACAATATGCATTACCGTTCTAACTAATCTCTTTCAAAAAAGATATCCCAATATCGTGGAAACATCTCAAAATACTTAAAGCACATCCGCAAAATTAATTTCAACGTCTTTTAAGTATCGCATTGTTAGAATAAATCTAAGATCGTCAAGCGATGTTGTCGTCCTGCTTGAAGCCCTGGAAAGGACTTTGTATCCTGGCGGGTTTGCTGGGCGCGGCGAGGAGTCTGCTCCAGGCGCGGCAGGTTTTGCCGGACCATACCCACATGCCGGAGGTGACGCCGACCACGAGGGACAGAAAGAGCCTGAGAAGGGCAACTTCGAGGCCGGCGGCACGGTATACCGGGCCAGGAGCGCAATTCTGCGCCGAGCGGCAGTCCAGCGCGGCCAGCAACGCCAGCTTTCGCCATCGCGGCCTCACCGAGGCCTCGTGCAGCACGCAGGCGAGGCCGCCCAGCGCCGGCAACGCGTACAATAGCGCGAAGATACCCAGCCGCGTCATCAAGCGCTCCAGTTTCGTCGCGCTGCGACCGGCGCAGCGCACAGCCCTTCGCACGCGTACCAGCGCGCTTCCAGCAACGCTACCAAACACGCAGCCCAGCAACAGCAGCACGGCGTGCGGCAGCACTTCCAGCCACAGCGCTGACTCGTCGGAGATCTGACATAGGCCGGTCAGCTCGTCTGCCACCACGTTGCGCGACAACAGACTTCCTGTAAATTAAAAGAAATCGATAAGAAAAGAATATATAAATACAAATAAAAAAATGTCGCAATTAAAAAGCGAATTGAACGTTGATATTATATAATTAAATAGATTTTAGATCTATAAGTTACCTCCTGTGAAAAATATTGGAAGAATCCACGCGGCCGCATGAAGATAGGATGCGATGTTGTGAAGAGCTTCGCTGCTCCACTCGTTCCTGGCGCTCAGCAGCCAGCAACCGCACAGCACCGCCCACCACGTGTTGCTGGCTAGTCCCAGATAGTACCTGATTAGCCACCAAATTGTACAGGGAACGCTCTTCAAAGCATCGCGGACCTGTTTATAAATAATCGACATTACATATTAGGGGAGACCGGGGCAAAGTCGTCACTATTTTTTCGGTGTCGATTTTTTTAACAAAACAAATAATTTTAGTAAAATGTAACAAAATTTATAAGGACATTTTTGGTCTACGTCGCTTTGTTAGATGAATAAACGCGAAAAAATCCAAGACAGAAGGAAATAACAGTATAGTAAAGATATCGTAACAACTTAAATTGAGGCCAATATAAACTTGCAGATAAAGTCTTAGCGATGTGCTAATAGCAAACAGAATCTCGAGCAGAATATTATTGCAGTAGATTGACATCAGCTGCGTCAACATTAAGTTCGTATTCTGTCAGCAAAGTCTGCCGACATGACAGCAGGTTGCGAATACAAATCAAGCAAAATCTGCTATTTCATATAACTTGGAAAGAAACATTATTTGGAATAAAATATTATTTAGAATAAAACATTATTTAGAATAAAACATTATGGAATATTATTTCAATAGTTTCTGCAATCGATTTGCCATCAGGGTCTGCTAATAGATTTTGTTACATTTCTGCTGGTTTTGCTAATAAAACCGGTTTTGAATAAATTTTACTATCTGGGATTATATTTCTTCTCTATATCGCAAATGTCTTTCTTATTTGAATCGTCGTACTGGAACTAGTTTCTCGACTTCTAGTCAGGTCTTTTTCAGCCAACAACCAACATGAACTATAAGTTATAGATTTCATTATTTACTGGAAGAAATCTGTTTACTTACTGGAACGTAACTCGGCCCATCGAGCTGACTGACGCAGCTGAGATTTTCAGCGCCAACCGCACCACGCACGATGTAAGCCACGGAGAGGAGATTGTAGCAGAGCGCCAGAAAGACTATCGGCCTTTCGGGGTAACGAAATCTGGACGGATCGACCCAGAAGGTCAGCAGGGTGAAGAGCGTCGACAGGAAGCACAGCCATGCCCACCCGGTCATCCAACGCTCGGCGAATTTTTTGTCTTCCGCGCGGTAATACGCGTCGGTACCGCAACGCGGTGCGCAAGAAATCTGAAGCAAAATGTTAAGAGAAATGTTAAGAAAGAATATATACATATGAATATGATTTTGGCTTTTTTCCGCTCGTTCCGTTTATTCTAACCATTTCCATATCGGGTATCTGCACAAAATGCGGTGGACATTGATGATGTTGCTGTTGCTGTTGTATTCGCGTGGAGATTTGCGGCGGTCGTTCGTGGATCGCCGGCCACTGCTGCTGAACGGTTGGCAGTATCGGTGAACTAGTATCGTCCAACGTTTCGTCCGGTGGCTGCACGCACAATGTGTTTCCTGCAAAAGAGAGAAAGAGTTCAGACTATTTTAACACACACATATACTTCAATCACCAAACATTACACTTAATATTGTATGATTTAAATGTGTTAGGATTCCCAATTGTTCAGCGATATTTTTGAAAAAGTACTTTTTATACGAATAATTAAAAATGCAGATGTATCTTAGACTTTTTCTTTTTAGTTTTTGCTGTTCAAAATTTAAGCAAATTTGAGCAATTTGCTTAAATGATGACTCTTTGCTTTCATACATAATAAGTTTATCGAAAATACATATATTACAATAAAAGATTGATCGAAGGTGAGCGAGTGCTTACCGCGATCGAGGAAGCGATTGCAATCCAGCATGTGCGGCCACGGTAGCGTGAGGCTGGTTAAGGCCGGCTCGCAGTCTCTTCTTACGGAGAGGCAGAGAGACTTGCAGGCCGGTATGGCCACATGTTCCGAGCAGACCGGGGCGAAGACGGCGCACAAGAAGAGCCTGAGATGTCTCGAACAGTTGTAGTGGACCAGTGGCATGAAGGTCGTCAGCTGCAAATACACGTGCTATTAGAACCAGATGACGAGAAAGCGCGTAAATTTCGTCGCGTAATTTTGTCTTCCTGAAACGTGTGTGACTCGACCAGTCCCCCTGTCTTAATTTACGGCGAAATATCCGACGAAAGGGACATATGCGAACGACGGGTCTCGGGCATATTGCACTCTATTTTCCTTTACGTGACGTTTTAACATTTGAGATAAACTTCTATAATACGCTCTTTCGTCCTCTAAACGCGGAGCAAAGCCCCCCCCCCGACGGAGATGCGAGAGCGAGAGGGTAATGCACCTAAGCAGGCGGAGGAGACGCCTCGCTTCCATGAAATATAACGAGCGGTGGGCATCAGGGGTAATTATCCCGCCCATTCTTCCCGCCTCAATCCCGATGGACCCCTCGCGCCGTCGCTGGGGCCCACCGAGACCGTGCTCCTCTCTACCTCCTGCCCTTTTCCCTCCCCCTCTAGATTCGCCCATTACGAGCGGAGCCCGATGCTCTTCTCCTCCACGGCGCTCCCCCAAATTATAGCCTCATGAAATTACGTGGTAACCCGTAACGACAGAGCCCTCCATCTCGCCCTGCATCGCGCTCCTCTCTCTCTCTTTCTTCGGGTTCTCTTCTCACCGATCAAGGTAGACCAGCTGAGAGCAGGAAGAAAGAGAGCAGGAAGAAAGAGAGAGAAAGAAAAAGAGAGAAAGAAAGAGAGAAGGGTGAGAGGGAGGGAGGGAGGGAGAGAAAGAGAGAGACCTTCCGTCCAGAGATCGTGCGCGATCGTTTTCACTTCTCACGCGCGACGGACGTGCATTGGTAATCGATATAGCAAAGAAGTCATGATCTCAATTCCCCTATGGGGGCATTAACGAAACGTAAAGAAACTAATTAACTAATTTTAGTTTTATTAAAATCCGCATTTGTTACAAAAGAACGAAAATAATTTGAATATCTTGAGTATCTTGAATATTTTTAATATTTTGAATATCTTGGAAACTCAAGATTCGAAATAATAAAATTAGAAAAATCTTTTTTCGAGTATTCGTAATTGAGATATGAAATAAGAATGATTTTGAAGAAAGGAGGACGATTGAGGTTTTCGCAGTTACAACCAATAAAAGTGCCTCTTTCTCCATATTCCCTGCATGCGAGTAAACATACTTGAACAATATAGAGACGCGATAAGTCTCGATTTTTTTTTATATTCGGGGACTGAAAATCGAAACAATCGAAACTACGTTACTCCCAATAGGCGTAATCGGTTATTCTTTTCGGTAATCTCTCAGATCTCGCCTCTCGGTTATCTCGAGAGCCCGGAGGAGCGAAAGGGGGAGGGGCGACGCCGACGAAGAAGAAATCTGAGCGGACCGGTTCGTTCATTATTTCGCATTCTTCTCCTCCGGGAATGACCAGAAAAAGACGGAGTAGGAAAAGGCGCATCCCACCCCCCTTTCCACCATCTCTCGCCCGCTCCCGTATATACTCGAGAGTCCCTTTGGAACATTTCCGAAGCGACTTGACAGACAACTCGCGGATAGAAGAAACGAACAAACGGACGAACGGACGGATGGACGGACGGACGGACGGACGGGTGGACGCGGGACCGACTTACTTCTTATTGCGGTCCGCTCCTTTTCCTTCCCCGCTTTTGTCCTTACGCGGCTCGCTCGTTCTGTTCTCTGCCTTGATCGAGTCGCTGTGAGACCCTTTGTGAGGCAGCATGTATATTTATGCGACGTGACGCATAAATCGCCGGGACGCGATGTCGAATTCGAGGGCGGGGGCCGCGGGGGGAGGGAGGGATGCTTTTTGCGAAAGGGTGCGATCGCTTTCGGAGGCTAGATTAAGTTTTTCTATGCTGCCCATTATTCGCGTGGAAAATAAACTACCGTCGCTTCCGCAGCTGCGAACTGTAGAAAACGTGAAATCTCTCGATATTATGAATCGTACGATTTTGAAATAAGAAAATTTGAGGATTATCGAAAATGTAGAACGTGTATTGTACGGTCGTTTGAAAAGAACAGATTCGTGAAGTTTTTAAGCCTAGATACTGGAGAATCGCGTGTCTTCAGTGTCTTCGATTGTTTTCAAACGTTTATTCGAATATTTATTTTTTTGTTTTTTTAATTTTAAGGCAGTGATTTTTCTATTTTCGATCTTTTCTATTTTTCACCGTGGATCTTCGGAATATCCAGGCAGAACGAAGAAGATGACCAAGCATATGCCCTGCAATTTGCCGCCTTCCGGGAACGACGGCACGTGATTGGCGGTGGCGCCTTTCTTAGGATCATTCATCGAGCTTGGGGAAGTCATCAGCCTGCGAAACCCCCGCCGTCCGTGTTCGAGAGCTAATCCCTCTGTAATTGTCCCGACCACATGTTGATTGGCTGGTTCGAAGGAACGATTACGCACACACTGATTTTAGAGTTTTGGGAATTTCGAATCTCGTCGATTTCCGATTCGAATCATAGACAATTTCGTGATTGCTTGCCTGGATCCCGAAATATCATATGAAGCCTGAAGAGACGCAGGTGAAATTGCGATCAAAAATTCACATTTCGATCGTAAATAATTGCAGGTTCCTAGAACTTGAGTTTCTGTGAAGTTATAACTTCCCTTTTTTTTTTAATTAAAAAAAGAAATCGAGTTCTGGATGATGGCCGAAGAGATCTGTAGTTTCCAAGTGGTTTCAAAAGCTATTTTAGAACGAGACTGTCATTTTGAGAAATTAATTTCTGGAGGTATTTTGGAAAAAAAATTTTCTCGAAAGATTTATGTCGAACTGTAGAGAGAGAGAGAGAGAGAGAGAGAGAGAGAGAGAGAGAGAGAGAGAGAGAGAGAGAGAGAGAGAGGGAAAGAGAGAACTATCTAAAATTTTAGAACTCTAAAAAAGCTACGTCTTTTAAATGAAATAAATTTCCTGGCGTTTTCACCGTTTTAAACGATAGAGCTCTTTCTGAAGCCGCTTAACTCCAAAATTATTTGGAGAACGTCCAAAGACCAAAGCTTCAGAAATTTCTTTTTAATTTTAGAAAAACAGCCAACTTCACCGGGGTGTGAAACTCGATACGACTTATAACTGGCTGAAACGATTCTGACACTCCACTCGAGGAACCGGAGGAACAGAGATGTGCGGACGGAGTTTTTGAAAGAGCCACCACGAGCTTCGGCGATTCCAAGATAACGATTCGAAGAATCATGGAACGGCTCTTTTACGATCGCCAGTGTGTATATACGCTCGTGACGACTTAACACACGTGTGCGTTTAATGGTATCACCGGCGGATACCAAGCCCGCGAGAGTAGGACTCGTCGACGACGCGGTGGAGAACGGGGGGAGAAAGAGAGAGAAAGAGAGAAGATAAGAAGGGCGAGGTGAACGGTGGGATGGAAGCGGAGAATGATAGCGGCGCTCTTTGAGCTCCGTGCATGCTCTAGGATGACCAGCCGCGCGGCGCGGCGGTTTATCTCGAAGACTTGTCAATACCATTTATGAGACAAACATTAACTCCGACATGCTCCGCGGCGACGATAATCCGAGAGAAATCCTACGAAGGGCAATCGTGAGCGGAAGGAATAAAGCGTAGATATAAACGTTACCGAGAATTTCAGCTCTCGTAAGTTAGAGCTAGAAAACTCTAACTCTAATCAGTAATCTAACGAAACCATAATTTAACTAATCGAATGAAATTCAATATACATATTTAGTTAAAAATATAATCTTGAATGATAGCGGCAAGTCGGAGGTATGTACGTTTATCATGGTTTATCATGCATTTTGATTCGGGTGTTTGAATGGGTTCGTCCAAGCGGTCATTTTTTATTCGCGCGCCTTTGTAAAAAAAAAAAGAAAAAATTGCAGGTACGTATCGGTCGTAATCGCGAGTAATTGGTAAAGATGCATGTAATCATACGTATTACATTATGCCCGCATTAAGTCGTAAAAGGCATTAAAACGCAATCGCGTGTAATTGCAGCTGCGCTGCGCCAGGTCGCATCTATATTAAGTTACAGACGCGTTCGATTACAAATGCAAACTGGATTGTAACTTAAGCGCCTCGCGCAACGGCAATTGTAGATAATTATACATAAGATTAGTATCGTGATTGAGCGTAATTGTACGTTAGATTAATGGTAAAATAACTGCAAAGTTTCTTACAACGCACGCTTGATCCCTCGGGAGTTGTCAATTACATTGTAGCGTGACACGTACACTTTATATTGCAATGTAATTGAATTACAATAATATTAAAATGAACAAAATCCTTTACTTCGACCGAACTGGTAATCTTTATTTAATAAGCACAAGGTGCGGTCGAAGTAAAGGATTTTGTTCATTTTATTACTCACTGGCGAAGAAAAAGGATCTTATATGTAATAATATTAAAATTATATTGTACTATTTAAAGCTATAAAATTTCTCAAATTTCTAGTTTCTCTTTAGATTTTGAATTAAAAAATAAAATAGATTGAACAACAAATATATTTTTATAAGCTAAAGAGAATCTTTTTTTCTCTCAATTCTTTTAGCATCTCTCCCAAGTTTCCAACCGATCTAAATTCTGTTAAAAGGTCCACTTATATATATATATATATATAAGATCCGATACCTTTTATTTATTATTAATTTATCAAAGGGTATTGTCCATTTCAAATATTTTCGCAACTTCAAGTCTACGGCGCATATAGCTAATCTACAAAAAAAAAAAAAGCTTAGGATTTTTCTCCGAGCTCCCTTCGCACGATCCAACGTCATCGTCATTCCCCCGGCCCATCGCGTGAAAAGCGCATATCAAATCCGCATCCGCCGACGATGTTTCCCATACACGCACGCACACGCCTCCATAGTCCACGCACACGTGCGCGCGCGCGCGCGCACGAGGAACGCAGCTGCTACAAAAATACGCAGTTTTGCTCGTCAGGGCTATCTCGCTTCAGGCGGCTTCAAAGGATGCCGCCTTAACGTTATTACGATAATAAAACTGAGCGAGCGAGAGTGAACCCTCGGCTATAAATACCTCTCACTCCTCGCGTCGTGTGTATATGTGCATGTAGCGGCGTGTACAATCGGGTGCATTAATGGTACGGTGCGCGTCCGCGCTTCCAAGGATACCTCACGACTCACGACACGCGATTCATCTATTCTCCCCGATCCTTGCGAGCGTGAAGTAATTTAAACCGATCAATTAATTATGGAAAAGTGAATTGTTTAAAATTAGATAAAATTAGATAAATTTGAATGTAGATCAATCGGATTGGAGATCGAGGGTAATTGCGAGTTCCAGATTGGACTTGGACCAATCGGAGCAAAGCGCACTTAAGATTAAAGTTGCTTGATTGGTAGAATGCGAAACTGCAATTTGTAATCCCCCGTTTTCAACGCGTTGTGCGAGATAGCGGGTTTAAAGCGCATCGGGCAACATTAATGCACTCGATTATACACACACGTGCGAGTAACCGCGCGTAAGTGCGACTCCTTCGCTCTCTCTACACACGGTGTGCGTTCTCATACTAAATACTAACCACTATTGGTCGAAAATACGCACCCGCCGACGTAGAAAGATGCGCCGTTAGACTTCTGGATGTAATAATTGCTTTTCATTCGAACAATTTTAATAAATTCGCATGTAAGATCTCCGATTAGAGGTATTTGAATGCTCAAACCGGTCGAGTACTCGAATAAATATTAAATATCTCGGCTATCATAATTACGAAATAAAAAACGGAACCCGGTACGGGGTACGGATTAGCGCAGGTCAATGGTTCGAGACGAAGGAGTCAGTGCCTCTGCTGGGAGAGAAGCAGGTCGATAAATTTTTTTTTTATCGACGCCCAAATCTGTTCTCGGCGACCATAATTAATATACCTGCCAAAATCAGATTATTTTTGTTTTAATGCTTTAATAAGTAAATATACCATCACGTTATATATTTTTGAATTACAAGAAATAGATTAGCAAATAAATTGACTGTAAATAAATTTGTTCAAAATTAATTCGCAAGGTATAAAAAGATCTCGAGCACTTTGAGACGACGCGACGATTACGCGCGAATGGGTTCCATCATTTTGCCGCTAATTAAATAGCGGCATTCCGCGAAAGTGGAATTTGACCGGAAGTCAATATATCGTGTGCCATCGCGGGATTCAGCAATCCGCGCAGGGCGCGGACGAGAAAACGGCTTCTAATTATGTCTCCCGTGGAGAGAGAACCGTATATCCTGCTCGGAGAAAAAGAGACCGGTATTCTCCCCTCGTCGTTCCCCCCGCCCCCCGATCTTCTCTCGTTCCCTCCCGTAACGTCGCGGTTCAGCGACTTTGATTCGCCTTATCGCTACTAATGAGAGCCGGACGCGCGTTCTTTGATCTTCGATCGCTTATTAACGCACGCTGCCATGAAAATTTCTCCCCCTTTTTCTTTCTACCTGCCTCCCACCTGAGGGCCATTAACGTTGCTTCTTGGTTCAATGCGTTTGTTTCGAAAATAAACATTACAAATAAATACTAAACATTATAAATGTTGAACATTTATGTATTAGTTTGATAGAATTGCAAATTGCGCATTCTTAGGAAAATTGCATTTTCTATTAGCTTCCATGTAATTTTCAATCAAGAAATTAATGTAACTGTACTTTTAGCCAAGAGATTACTGCAATATTAGCAATTATTACTTAGATTACCGTTATATCGGACATATTATTTGAAATATGTTATTTTGTCAGTTTTCTAGAATGTCTAGCTTGTAAATAAAAACCAGTTTTTTTTTTAAGAAAATATATCTTTATAACATTAAAAAAAAAACAAGTCTCATTCTTGACGTTACAAAGGACATCTTTCAACATTCACGATGAACGTTTTCCTAATCCTCCTGATGTAAAGCGAAATGGCCAGTCTACAATGAGTCGTTAGTCGTTAGTAAGATGTCGGAAGAGAGTCGAAAAAAGTCATAAACGTGTCGTAAGGCGATCGGAAGTCTGTAATCGGCAATCATAAGCGATTGGCCAAATGCCATCTCTTACGATCACCGATTACAGGCCTTCGATTGCTCACAATACGCTTATAACTATTTCTTCCGACATCTGACTAACGACTAACGATTGTAGACTGGCCATAAGAGAGAAAGAGCTTGGCATTTTTTAAATTAAAGTTATTTAAAGTTACCCCTCGTTCCGCCTGCCACTGATCCTCGTGGCCCATGAAGTTCGGCATCGCCGTCAGATTGTAACGCAATCCCCGGCAGAAGGATACGTTCAGCCGTTCGCATTTCGCACCGGTCCCAGGCTGCGCGTGGTTGATGCCCCATCCCCGTGCCGACACCGCCGTGAGGATGAGCACCACGATGCGCAGCACCATTTTCAACGTCGACGGCATTCACATTTTTATTTCCGCGTACAAGTGCACGAATAGGAAGTAGTAATACATATATGTAATTCGTGTACACACTCGCGGCGACGTGAGATCACGTGATCGCGACACGCGGTAACCCAACAAGTACACCCATCCACGACGATGGTCGACGACCGACTGACGCGACTGACGTCACTGACGTGCTCGCGCGATCAGCGCGATGCAGCTGCGGACATCATCGGGCAATTCCGCGGGCATTCGGCTGCGCGTTCTTTCCCCCTCCAGTTCTCACTTTTTGCCGCCACAGCCGCCGTCGCGTCGCGGCGGGCCCTATCATCTCGGCCCGACCGCCGAGGATTATGGGACCGATCCTCCAGGCGTAATTAGGAACAAAGAGAGCGCCGGACGTTGTGCTGTCTCGCCGATGAATTTGTCATTTTTTCCTGGAAACGCAAGATCGAGACCCGGGCCTAGGCATTCAATTTTTACCAGTTAGAGGGAATTTGTTTTTTGATGGGATTAGTTTTTTGAGGGAAACTCATCGGGGAGGGATTAAGACGGCTTTGGACCGTGATCAGCTGACTGATCTTATAAGCTTTGAAATTTTGGGTCTATGATACCTCGGGTATTTCGATGTTCTAAAATATTTATCTCTGATCCTTAAGTTTCTTTTCTATTTCGAGGATTTGTTTGTTTTCTGAAAGAATTTTCTTGTCCCGTGAGATATATACTATACGTTTAACTCATTTGTCCATATTCAAGGACAAATAAGATTAGTGTCAAAATGGCTTTTCATAAGTTTATCCATTCGATGGTATTATATTTTCAAACTCCGTGGAAACGTATAATAGAGTTTTAGGATCTTTATATCTGGTGTGTAAGAGTCGCGAAAGTTCTTACAATAAAAAAAAAAAAAAAAAATTATTCAATCGACTTTACATTACACAGTACTTAATTTTACACAATACTGCGCTTAACGAATACAGTATGATGCATGCAGTATGAAAGCTTCAACGTGTCGAGGAACTGCAGTGATCTAATCTTGCAGTCTTGTCTTTTATAAGATCCAAAAGGGTGTCGTCGTTTTTCTGCAAACTTTTCAAAAATGATTCGTCGCTATGACGACACCGAGGCTAACTAATCGGGAACATATGTGGTGTATCAAAAAATACCGTGACATCGAGAAATTTAGTTTTCGAAGGTTAGCATTTTTTCTTAAGGTAGCATACTCATAAAAGTTTATCTAAGTTTTCTTATCGTTATTAGATAGATACGTGGACGATGATTACACTGGAGAAGACAATGGATTCAGTTGCTTCTTTGTTTAGAGAGAAAGAAAATACTTTATAAAAGAAAAAATGTGTAACTCTAATGGGTGCAAATTTATATTCAGTCTTAAATGTAAGAAACGGTTTTGTAAAAAAGATTAGAATTTTGAAATTTGCAATACCGTAACATTTTGCAAAAGAGTTCTAGAGAAAAGAATAAAAGAATAGTTCAAACATAATTTCCAAAAATTATAGTGAAAAATCTGAACACTCGCGATCAGATTGAATAGAACATTTTCCATAAAAATGCTATGAAGCGGATCCGAGAAATATTGATGGCGATCCAACCGTAAAACCGGACCGGTCCTGATGGTATTTTATTCGGAAAAAGCGCACGATGAATTCGAAACGGCGAGCCGAGTCGTTATGGTCTACCATTATGCGCGTTAACACGATTTCGGGCTTTCCACGGCCGGTCCCTTTGGGCCTTTTTGGGCCCGGCCAGCGCGGTCTGTTACGCCCATTGAAGAATGACCTTGGTTTACCTCGGCGCAGAGACTGTGAAGCGTAGAATAAAGAAATCTACAATGAGACAGGTTGGGCCTCGGCTCCCTTTGGCGAGGCCCGTTCTTTCGCCGCCTTCTTTCCCTTTTGGACGCGAAAGTGCTAATTATGCGTATTTTGTACACAGCATGCGGCTTTCCTGCCGACGATATCCGATCCTGCCTCTCCGATTCTCAATCTCGTCGAAAAGGGCGAGTATAACTTTTACAATTGCGATTAATAATTGTTGCTCGCAGACAAACTGTAAACGCGAATTCATTGTTTGCTATCTACGAATATATTTTTATTAGCCCGATACAGGAGACCCAAGGCATATACCGGAGTGCGTCTACCGGCGCGATTGCCGGTGAAGCCTGATGGAACGGGGGGCCTGTAGAAGCGGAGGCGAAAGAATGGGAAGGGGTTAAGGCGGCGGCGAGCCATCAAAGAGGATTGTAATTAGTCGCGCATGTGCCGCGCGGCCAACCGGAGCACCAGACGCGGGAATCTCTGTTTTTTGCTCTCTCTCTCTCTCTTGCTATTTCCACCTCGAGTACCACCCTCTCCAATGTGCGTCTTGGGAGCGCGCAAAGTTCCTCTAATTGAGATCCGTTTCTGCAAAGGTCTCGGAACACCTACGAAACAACAACGGAGCAAAACAAACTCTCCGAAAAATTTTTATTGCACTTTATTAGGCTTCCATTCGTCAAATGTTTTTTACGCATGAAAGTGTGAAGTTTGTTCAAAAATAACTATTAGAACCTTATTCTGTCTCGATAAACATATATTATCATAACTAGATCTCGAAATTTTGCGTAAAAATGATGATCATTTCTAATTAAACGTGATAATTGTAATTATTCATATATTTCATGTATTTCTTCGTGCAATAAAGACAACTTTCTGTCAAAAGGTCAGCTCAAGTCACGATTTAACAGTTTTAATAAAACATATTTCTTATAAAGCAACGCGTGTTTCTGACGTTTCTGTTGCGTTCAAGAAAATCTTGTCGATTCGTCGATTTGCGAGATGTTATTCGCTCGGTTTGCCCGGCTAAACCGTGCACTCGTGCACGCTATAGGTATCCCATCACGCGTCGAAGTCACGTAAGGGATGAGATGCACAGGGTGGTATGGCGCGGGGGGAGAAGGAGGAGGGGGGGGGGGAAGGGAAACGGGATTGCATCGGCAGGCCGGCAGATACGTAAATGGCGCGAGGAAGTCTCTCATTACTCGGTAATAACCTGTAATAACGTAGATTTAATGCGTGGCTTCAAGTATATACGGGCTATAGGCAATCGTTCACCGCCTTCGGCGGTTTTAATGAATTGCCCCCTTCCACTTCTCACCTCCTCGCTTTGTATTGCCCACCGTTCCATTTCGGACTCGATATCTTTCCCGTTGATGGGAAACAAATGTTGAAGTTTAATGCTTCCTTTGATTTTGGCTTACATAGTCGAGAATTAATTGTGTTTTTTTTCTCTCTTTCTCTCTCTCTTCTTATGTGCGCGCTCGCATATATGCATGGTATGACGTATGACTTGGTACAGTAATATAAAATGCATTTTCTGGCGCATAATTGTAACGGAAAAAGAATTTTATAGAAAGGCAGTACTTTATGATATTTATTAAACTATTTAAATTTCTACGTATAATTCTTTTTTATTTTTAATCGTTTTCGAGAAAATCGTAGAGGGTAGTCGCTATAGATGATGTTATGTATATGAAAACGTGTGTGTGTAAAAGAGCAATATATACAAATATTATTGTATTCAATTTAAATGTTAATTTCAAATTTGTCATTTATTTATAGTTCATACCGCATATTTGTCATATAGTTTATTCTGTATATTTTCAACACATTCCAGGATATTTTTACGTTACAAACGTATCCTACATGTTGATTGATACAGCCTGAGATTTTACATTCTAGATAACGCATCATCCACCAGTCTAGCGAGTTTAGCATGAAATCGTGCGGCGTAAAAGGGCTGCGCAGGGTCACACCTCCGGAGATACGTGAACGACAGACCCTTCATTACACGAGCGAGACGCGAAAGCGAATGAGGCCCCTTAGGCCAGTCCCGAAGGGCCCTCCACGTATATTATACTTTATACATGCATCATGCCGGACGCGCGAAAAAATCGCCGCTCGTAATTTTATTCTAGCTTCTATCGACCCGAAGGGTCTTTGTATCGCGAAATTTGTTCCTTTAACGTCATTGGGCATTTTTAGGAATTTCGAATAGATAGATTTTTCATGAAAGTTTCGAACTTATAGAATTCGGGATCCTAAAAAAAATGTAATTTTGAATTGTCATATTTTCTGTTAAAGTCTGTTCAACTTTTTTATTGTAAAAACCAGATGTAATTTAAAAGAAGATAATATTTAATATTAATCCAGACTCCCGGGATTTTGAATTATAGATTATTTATCGTATTCTGAAGAATTTTTGTAATTCCGTCGCAACACAATGACGAGGCCGGGCCTCGACGGAAATTGATCGCTTTTTGCTCGGTCGAAGCATTTTATTGGCACAGATCGAAACGCGGGTCGTCGCGAGCCGAAAAATCGCGAGCGCAAAAAGCGCTCGGCTCCGTTCGGTCTCGCTCGTCATCGATTCGTTACGCGCGGCAAACTTCGCGAGACTCAACTCGCGTCGAGTCAGCATGTAAACATAAGAACTTGCACAAATGTAAAATTGTAAATCACTAAAAATATGTAAAAATTAAAAGAAAGAGTGACATCTAAAAATAGACTTGAAATTAATTATAGCTTTTACAAAAATCGTCGCAAGGAGATGATCGCAGTGTAAAAGCATATAGTACTTTTACGTAACATTATTACATCTTTTAATATCGATGTTTGACGAGCTAATATCGGTATAAAATTAAAGAGAATTAAAATTATGGATTGCGGTTTGATAAGCGTAGAAATTAATGTTATAAATGCACGCCCACCGGTATACAATCATTCACGCGAAATTATTTCGGTATATTTAATCTACGTTCATTCCACGTCGCGCGCTCATTCAACTCGCGACAAAAGAGAGCCCACAGCAAACCCCAACTAACAATAACATTGTATCAAAATATTATAATTTAAATTCTTACTCTCAACAATGTAACTGTTATGTGCAACATGTATTACATAATTACACTTATATTGTTGAATGGAAAATTATAATATTGCTGCGATGTCATTGTTAGGGTTTGTTGGTGTTTGCTGGGAGATGACCGCGGCGATCCGCGGACGTCCAAGAAGTTGAGCGCCGCTACGGATCATTACGTGATGGCGCGGGGGACCGCAGGGGTAGGACAGACGGGTCCGTCGAGCAGACCGAATCTCCCCTTCACGGCTTAAAAAGGTCAGCTGAAGCCGCCGCACTCGTCTCGTCTTGCCTTCAACCTTCCTTCCACTTTCCTCCCTTCTCTTCTCCACCACGACCCCGCCGTTCTCCTTGTCCTACCGTACCATCTTTCGTTCCGGCCGCCGCCATTCTCGCGGCGGCCGTTATTATCAATAAATTTCGTTTCTGTCTCGCTCACGTTCCATGAAATTATAAAGTTCGACAGAGCCGCGCGGCGGAGAGAGCAACGGTGGCGAGATCGACTTCCTTCATTAACCCTTAAATACGTCTTGCTCCCCCGCCCACTATATATAGACGGAATTACGGTCTTCTTTATCCGGCCAGGATCCGCGTTCCCCCTCGAGACTCGAGACCCGGAGTAATTGCCGTGCTCGCGTGAATTAAATCGCGAGATCATAACGAAATATGGAATCTAAATGATACACGCAGCGGAATATATATTAGTTTTCTTTATATAGGATTGCTTTTGGCGTTGTAAACATTTCGAATGCGCAAAGTGAAATAAAACGAAAGATACACTGTATACCCTGCGTGTTTCATAATTCGTGAATCGTGCCTATTAATTACATAAACTTTTCCGTAAACTATTTATGACGTCGATATAAATGAAGCATATATTTATGGATATACATTTATGAATATATACAGCTTTTGAATACTCTGTATTTATCCTTTTTACTATTCTCTGCTTTATTAACAAAGATTATGATTTTAAAATATATATAATTATATGGAACATAATATATGATCTAATCATTCTAATCAGTATTAAGATAAAAGTAGATAAAGAAATCTGTACTTTCGTAATTTTTTCTCGTTTTCTATATAAAATCGGAGTTCTCCTGAATCATTAATGTACCGTATGTACTGCAAATCTGGAAAAGGATTTTTAATTCTGTCAAATTAATACAACGCTACGTGACGGCAAAGAAATGCCGGTAAAACAGACGGCTCCAGCATCACCTTAGGGGATAAAATTGCTATTATATCCACTAAAAAATATATATGTAAACTTTGGATTTAATCTGTAAGAGACTCTGTCTCTTCACGCTCGTCGAAGACAAATGTATAAAAATATATTTATTTTTCTCATATAATTTTATGAACTATATCACACCTAGGTAATAAATATTTATGTAAATGATCTTTTTTATTTTAATTATTAATACAGAAAAATTGAATTACATATTCTAAATTATCAGGTTTCTTGTTGTCGATCTCTGGTTATATGAAGCCATGATACGGCCAGGTATTACAAAAGGTGAGTTTACTCTGGCCAGAAGAAAGAAGACGAAGAAGTTCAAGGTAGGTTAGTGTATAACGCTAATCAATTTATAAAGGCTACAGATAAAGGTATAAGCCTAAGAGGTTTTTTTACACGTGCGATTGCACGTAATTCGAGATGGAAAGATGCCATCTCGAATTAAATTTCTATTTTACATAAATATAACTTTTAAACGGTCCCGGTTTAAAATCAAATTTGCGTGCGCTTTTCTATTATTAAATAATCGCGATCGTAACTGTAGGTAAACCAGATAAAGACACGGGTAGGTATAGGAATATCATATATAGATAAAAATCGGGTAGGTAGGGATACGAATAGGTAGGAATGATCGAGGGAGTAATTTTATGATAAAAAGAAATTAATGTACTTTATTTTAAGAAATTTAAATTTATTTCTACAAAAATACAATAATATAAGGTTAAGAATCATGTTATTATAAAACATTACATTCTATTGCAAAAATTGTTAAGGTTCCAGGAGCTCCCGTTGTTTTTCTATAGATGTTAAAAAATGGCCTAAAACACGGTTTTTTGCACTTTTCCCGTTGCTTAAAAACTAGAGCCAATTTATTTTTTTCAGATTCAGATTCAGATTCTACGAGAAAAAATCTATCAGAATCAGTTACGAAAAGGAGTCTAATGACGCTAAGCGGTCGCGAGGTGGCCACAAAATATTAATTGTCCTCATATAAACAAATTGCATTCTGTAAACAATAAGTTTGCTCTTTGGTTATTCATTACTCTCTAATTGTGCCTTTTGAAGCCTCGTACTATGCCTAGATATACATTGTATAAGAAAAAGAAACGAAAACCATTGCAATTATTGCAAATTGAGCGTCAATAACAAGAAACATCAACTTTTGGGCGTTTTTCACATAACTCTTATTCCATTCCATAAGTTGGTATCTGGCGGCATTGTTATGTTATTATAAACCTTCTAATAGGAATATGATCACGACAAATTTTTTGCCGATTTTTTCTGGTCAAGCATTTACATTTATTGATATTCTATTGAAAATGGTCTCGGCCATTGAAAGGGACGTCAATACTCTATACAAATGTATTAATCGAGGACTCCACTATGTGGGGGATGGTAGAATGAGATAAAATGGTGAAATGAGAATGGTAGAATGAGATGGTAGCTGGATTTCCAGGAGTTTCCATTCGGAAAGGGGATATCCAGCATGCGCAGAGACACATTACGCAGTCTACGATCAATACACGCAATATTTTGAGGGACTCGTCCGGGAATCCGGGATAGCGCGAGCCATCGACATTCGGTCGGAGACGCACCCGGTCTTGCATCAGTTACGCGAGGACCAGTGTCGAGAGAACACGAAAAAAAGTGTACGGGCAATATATCGCATTCATATATAGGTATGTTTCGAAATTTATCTTGAATATAGGTAATACTGCTTGTGTTGTCGAAGTAATTCATTTTTTACATACATTTTACGACATATTATTTATCGTTGTCATAAATATATTGTTCTTAAAATAATAACATTTTAAAATTCGAAGTATAAGCTTCAATGGAAATCCACGAATATAGAAAACGTGCTAATGGGTTCTTAGTTAGCCCGTTTTCTATATTCGTGAAAAACATTTTAATTTCACTCTCTCTTCATAAATTCACATATATACATATACTTATGTATTAGTCTTCTTTCTTGCGCTTTTTCTATATGTATGTTTTGCATAGAAATACAATTTTTATTAATTAATTTTTTTAGAAATTTAACAAAAGAAATATTAACAGATTTTAGAAGAAATACTATTAGTTAGTAGAAATATTATTGAAATACAGTAGTAGAAATATTATTGAAATGAAAGATATGCTCGGCTCTTTTTTTACATTTTTAATGTCTTCTTTTAGGTGGATAAAATACAATTCAAAAGCACGGAAAAAAGAAATGGAAAGTTTACTCAAGGCAAACGGTTTTTCTAGTCGATACCGTATCGGAGTTTCATAATTCGAAGGCTCACTCAACGACAGTACTCTCATCAGGTAGTCTCGCCAAGAACTTTCAGTAGCAACGTTTGTTCGAGGTAAGCAATTCGCACGCGTCAAAATTAAATATTAAAGATTTGGTGATCATTTCAAGGATACTTAGGACCGACTTTTTCGTTATGTTATTATTTAATATCAGTTATATTTAATCGCTGCTCTTTCACTATTGCTTCTTTTTCCCGGTCTTTTCCGCGCACCTAATTGACCCTCAAAATGCTTTGAGGCCATCCACACTTTTCGACGAATGCAAAGACGCAAGTAAGAAATAAAGCGGACCCGTATCTTTGTGTGCGAATAATGTCGAGTGCTTGACCGACGATTTTATTTCTTTTACGCGAAGCTAATAGAAATGTTCTGAAGTTTTCTCGTTCTTTCACAGCATCGATAAAGAAATGTCACTGATCTCTATATAAAAGGGTAAAAACCACAGTAGTGTAAGTCAAATTTTTAAAAATATTTTCTCGTGTGCATAAATGGAATTTATATATTGTACAGATTCCATCTATGCACACGAGAAAATATTTTTAAAAATTTGACTTACACCACTGTGATTTTTACCCCTCCATATAACACTTGATGGCATATTCAAAGGAATTTTTATGCCGAATTGAAGCCATCTTTGATACAGTAAAATATGCTAATATACGGCGTTCTACTGTTGATGTACTTATACTGTTTCGAGTTGTGTTTTTTCAAGAAAGTACAAATAAGAAATGTCTACGCATCGGAAGTATTCAAACAATATACAAATCAGTTTGTGCTTACTGTCATGCAGTGAAAGGCAGTGCATATTTTATTGTATCAATAAAAATGGCTGCACATATCATATACGCCATCCAGTGTTATACAGAGAGCAGTGAGGAATGTTTATTCGCTTTTTATTGTAAATGTGCTTAAGGCTCCTGGGTAGTCACCGCGGCCATATTGGATTCTTTATGGCGAGGAAAACACCCAATTTTGTTGTGCATGCCATTTTCAAATAAAAAGACATTTCAATAAAACATCACTATAGATCGTTTCAGAACACTTCCGAAATTGGCCGAAAACTACCCCTTTCCCACGACAATAAACAAACAGCCATAAAACGAAGCCTAAACATACGGGAAAAACAGCCGTTTAACGACTATCGAAAGGAGGTGAAAACGTTCCTTCCGCATGCAAATCTTACTTTTCGGCCAATTTTACGACATTCACGAATACGTTAAACGTTAGAGCACAAGCACAGAGCGAATAATAAAGAAATAGCACGCACAACAAAATAGGTTGTCAACATGTCACAAGACAGAATTCTCCATTGGAGAGAGTGAGAGGAGAGAGTTCTGATTTCTGCCGCGGCGGTACGTCACCACCGTCAACGCAGAGTTCTCGGCTCAGGGACCAGGAGCCTTAAGAGCACTCTCTTAACAGCACTAAAATTAAATATTTGCACGGACATTGTTTCAAAAATACTTACAATGGAACGTTTTTGAACTGTCTCTCACCGAGTTTAATGGGCTTTGGATATTGTAACGAAAAAAATAACAGACATGTATTTTTTTATTGGAATCGAATTATGTTTACGGGTTGAAAAAATTCCTCAAAGAAATTCCATATATTTGATTACGAGTTAATATCTTTGAAATCGTGAGATATATGAAAAAATGTTATATAGACAAAAGGGTTACGGTATTAAGTAATCTCTGTAATCGGTAATTAGATTTCTTTAATGTCCTACTTCCATAGATATTATAAAAAGTATAAACAAAATAGTGCACAAACATGAAATTGATAGAACTAACAGTTTTGTTTTTAATGTATAAAAATGATTTTTTAGCGCTTCAAACCAAGTGCTCCTCTTAAACATGCTTCGAAGCCGGCAAAAAAATACGTGTTTTTTTACGCTTCGCTACTCTACAACATATCAAAATTGATGAGGGACAGTTCTCAATATTCTATTGTTAGAACCTTTATATTATTTTATTATTTAATATTGGTTATATTTAAGTCACATTTATTTTCTTGATTTGGCTTAATAAATGGATATAACATTCTGATAAATGTCATTTTCCGGAATTTTCCAAAGTTTGAAAATTTTATTAATTTAAAATTTTTCTAATTTTATTAAAAGAGGAACGTTGATGCGCTAATAATAAAGCTGATAATAAAAAATTAATTCTAAAAGTAGATACTCCATCGATGTTTTTAATGGAATTGGTTTTTAATTGGAGGCTTAATATATACATGTCACTCAGATATCGAATATTGGATCTGTGAGAAAGTTGCGAAACATCGAAATTTCTGCGAAGAAAAAATCGATTTTATATTTTACCTATAAAGAGTGACGCCGCCACTTTTTATTAATATTAAAATATTTTCTATATTAAGTAATTAGTTTTGGTTGATGGCTACTTTACTATATGGCTTGCTTGATTATTACAACAAACAGATTAAAAAGCAAAATTCTCCCTGACAAAGTTATTCACAATTCCTGAGGCTTTACGTACTATACGAAATATTTATTTAAATTGCCAATAACTGTTTAGCAGAATTGAATTTACATTTAATATTGTAAGACAAAAGAATTTTTAAAACGATAAAACTGCAATATATGTTTTATATAATATGATCTTACCTTCATATAGTTTACAAGTACAGCTTGAAATTACGAATGGTAAATTATTCGATTTTTTCATATAATAACTGCAGGCTGTTTCACAACAGCAATTTTTATTTAACCATACATACCATCTTACCTTTTCCCTGCTTACTTTTTATCTCGATTTATTACTTGTAAATCCCCAGTGAGTAAACGATATACCTATACGTTTTATACCGGCAAGCAAAAGCACGTATTTTTACACGGTATTATCTATCAAATAACAATATGTATAAAGTAACGAGTGAGCTATATCCGAAACGTGTCATGGTCAAAGTCACACTAATGAGTAATGAGTAATTAGTGTAACTTTGACCATGACACGTTTCGGATATAGCGAACAAGATGTTCCGATTATTCCGTTTATCATACATTTACACTTTTACATTTTATCATTTAACGCACAAAATTATCTTATGTACGCATACGATGGTGCCAGGAATCAACGTCTGGCGACTTATGATGGTTTTGTACTCGCTGAGGCTGTGTAAAAATATATCACTTGATAAGGATCCGATTAGGGTCGAAACGTTGTGATTTAATAAAGAATTAATTTTGACCAGTTGTGTCGTTAAATAATTTTGGATTGTTTTTAATATTTACTGGCAAAGAGAAATTATTGTTATTTTTAATTTAATTTGACTTTTCGTTATCTTGTTTACTACTAAAATCATCTTAACCGCATATGGGGCAAGATGACAAAAACGACACGTTCTTTTAAAAATTCTAATTTATTTAACAGTTTTTAACTTTTTACAGTTGATACAAAAGGCTTTAGTGAATCTAAAAAAAATAGGTCATTATTTTTAAATCATCACAGAAATTAGGAAAAATTGATAAACTATAAGGTCGTTATCTTACCCCCCCTCCCCTTCTCTTACGCAAAGATTACTTTGTAAGAAACGTACTTTCAGAATTTTCTTTTCAAAGGAAATTTCGTGGTACGTGCTTCTGTGGGTCGCAATTAAGCTTTACATCTTTTCGGGATCTCGTATATTTAGTAGGCAATCTAATTTTTCTTGGATTTTTTTTGAAGAAACCAATCTGATCACCTGAGTTTTGAATTTCGACAGTTATTAACCGTCCAAAAAAGTTGATCTTTAGATAAGTATCTGACGTCATAATTGTCATACTCCCGTGTGAGGTTGCTGATCCTCCATCGGGCGCCTCCCCAGGTGGCGGATAGGGGAAAGCTCGCTAGAAATAGAGGGTACCGGGGAAATAAAATACCCGGGGCGGACCAAAATCAGCAGGGCCGGTGTTTAGGCCTAAAGGAGGCAATCACTTCAACTCCAAAACACTCGGGAATTGTGGACTGATGACCCGCATTCCTTAAATCTAAGGTATCCTTACATTGCTCCTGAAATCTAACGTATTTTATACAATAGCACAGCTAATTTGGTGTGGACCGCCTTAGCTTACTGCTTAAAACGCGGTACATTCGTTGAAGTTTCGGTGTCGAGGAATGATGACGTCGACACCGCGGTGCAATGGCGGGCATATGTTTGAGTCTGCTTATGTCCGCCATTCATATTTACATTTAAAACAATATGTTATAAAATGTTTCCTGCTCATGTGTGGCAGTGTGGTCTTGTGGTAAAGCGCCATGACTCGTAACCTTTAAGAACCGGGTTCGAGTCCACCTGATTACAGGAATTTTTATATTCCAAACTGCACCCCCCGCACCAATATTCCAAACTGCACCCCCCGTGGGTCTCGTGCGGAGAAACTGGGCTATATTTCGGAAGAGACATTAAATTTGAAATTGGTCGTCAAGCTTGGGGAGCTTGGGAGTTTTGGCTCAATAATACTGCTATCACTAGTTGCAATATTAGTAAGGTGGTCTGTGCGAGTGCGAGTGCGAGTGCGTATTATAATAAATTGTATTGACCACGCATTAAAAGATACAGATACTTACGCTATTTATAATGACTCAGTGGATACATAGAATTTTTTCTTTGGATGTATGTCCTCATCCGAAACGTTGAGTGGCACATCGCGCATCTTTCTGTTCCTTCGAAACAGTCTGGTGATCTATTTCCTCAATCTGTCCCACCAGCGCCAGCGGTTTCCTGCGTCTACGTGGGGCTCCTGCGGAGAAACTGGGCTATCTTTCGGAGGAGACATTAAATTTGAAATTGGTCGTCAAGCTTGGAGAGCTTGGGAGTTTTGGGTCAATAATACTGCTATCACTAGCTGCAATATTAGTAAGGTGGTCTGTGCGAGTGCGAGTGCGAGTGCGTATTATAATAAATTGTATTGACCACGCACTAAAAGATACAGATACTTACGCTATTTATAATGACTCAGTGGATACGTAGAACTTTTTTTTTGGATGTATGTCCTCATCCGAAACGTTCCCAGTGAGAAACGATACATCGGATCGACGTCGATTAGATATCGAAATCTCAAAATCGATCTTCACATCAATTTTGATATTCAGGTGGTCCCAGTTTCGAGCATTCATCGATATCGAAATCTTTGAAAATTCGATATATTTCGTATGAGAACTAAAGCGCTTTTATAACGTTTTTTGATGTCATAATAGAGTCTGCAAACGGAGGGATTTCAACCTCTTTGTTTGAAAAATTATTTGATATTTATAAAAAATATAGCAATCGAATCAATGTCGAAACAATGTCGATCTGGTGATCCATTTCCTCAATCTGTCCCACCAGCGCCAGCGGTTTCCTGCGTGTACGTGGAGCTCCTGCGGAGAAACTGGGCTATCTTTCAGAGGAGACATTAAATTTGAAATTGGTCGTCAAGCTTGGGGAGCTTGGAAGTTTTGGCTCAATAATACTGCTATCACTAGCTGCAATATTAGTACAAGTAATTAGAATCAAACCCGCCTCGATATTGTTTTCCACATTTCTTGTATCAGTTTGTATTGTTCAAAGGTTCAAACTTGAAATGGAGCACGACACTTACCGCAAAGACAACCAATTAAAAGTCCAATTAAAATTATTATACTACATATAATATAAATATCAAAATTACTTAACATATCGAATCACGTCTGCACTGCGAGTCGAGCGGATTCGATATGATTGAGTCCACCTGATTACAGGAATTTTTATATTCCAAACTGCACCCTCCGCACGAGTGGGGCTCCTGCGGAGAAACTGGGTTATCTTTCGGAGGAGACATTAAATTTGAAATTGGTCGTCAAGCTTGGGGAGCTTGGGAGTTTTGGGTTAATAATGCTGCTATCACTAGCTGCAATATTAGTACAAGTACACATGATTTTTACAATTTTTCTATCCTTTAAACTACCTCTACATGCAAAAGCTGCAATGATCGATAGTATTGAGATAATTACGCCTATTGAGGCGTAATATAAAATTGAATTCAGATTTGAGTTTCAATGTTTAATAGGTCCCGTTGGATTCTGTAACACAAATGTCCGTGTGTGTGTGTGTGTGTGTGTGTGTGTGTGTACGGGAATTTTTATATTCCAAACTGCACCCCCGCACGAGTGAGGTTACATATACATTTATAATGACTTGTAATTTTGATTGTAATTTGAAGTTACGTGTGTGTACAAATAACATAACTTTTATGTTAAAATTAACATATAAGAAATGTTCTTTTTACATTTTACAAATGTAACAACTCAAATTTTGATTAGTATAATGTGTAAAAGTTACACTGTTTATGTGTTAAATGTAAATATAAGAAAATGTTATTTTTACATTTTAGAAATGTTAATTTTTTATTAATATACATATAAAGTGTTGGGTTTATAAATTATTACGTATTAAATAACAGTAACAGTCGCAATACTTGAAACAATTTTTCTGTCCGGACAAACACGTTCGAACACGATCGAGCACGCCAACCGACTCTACGAGTGACGTCAAAACTACGTCGAAATTATATGCGCAATCATCCCCATTTCTATTATAGAGTAAAATCAACACTCCTTTTCTGTAAATTTTTACTTCCATTTGTGTTAAAAAGTAAAATCAACACTTTTTTTTCTGTAAATTTTTATTCCCATTTCTGTTAAAGAGTCTGATTAAAGAGATTTCTGTTAAAATTCCTTTGAAACAGTCTGGTGATCCATTTTCTCAATCTGTCCCACCAGCGCCAGCGGTTTCCTGCGTGTACCCGGGGCTCCTGCGGAGAAACTGGGCTATCTTTCGGAGGAGACATTAAATTTGAAATTGGTCGTCAAGCTTGGGGAGCTTGGAAGTTTTGGATCAATAATACTGCTATCACTAGCTGCAATATTATCACACTCTCACGCGACAGATATTCTGCTATTCTGCCCGCTCCGCACTCGATTCGGCAGTCGCGTCGCGCGAAACGGGGATAGTCAGCCCCTCGCGGAGAGGGTGACTTTATTTTCCGACTTTATTTGTCCTTACGTCTAATGTAAACTCGTGGAACGCGCGTTCATCGGTCCAGTTGTTGGATTCTGTAACGTAAGGAATTTTTATATTCCAAACTATCTTTCGGAGGAGACATTAAATTTGAAATTGGTCGTCAAGCTTGGGGAGCTTGGAAGTTTTGGATCAATAATACTGCTATCACTAGCTGCAATATTATCACACTCTCACGCACGTACGCTGCGGGGCCGGCGACCTATATAAAAATTATTGGCAATTTTTCAAATTGTATTAAATTCTTCAGTCTTTTCTACCCCAACCAAATCTTAAAAAATTATGTATGAAATAAAGGTAGAAAAAACTGAAGAATGTAATAGATATAAAAATAAACCTATATCTCAAATATTGAGAAAGCTACAGCGTAAAACACACACAATAATATGTAATAGCGATGTAGTATATTTGCTGAGACAAGCAGTTTTAACTTTCGTGGGCTGTGATGCGAACGAGCCGACGATTCGACAGATATTCTGCCATTCTGCCCGCTCCGCACTCGATTCGGCAGTCGCGTCGCGCGAAACGGGGATAGTCAGCCCCTCGCGGAGAGGGTGACTTTATTTTCCGACTTTATTTGTCCTTACGTCTAATGTAAACTCGTGGAACACGCGTTCATCGGTCCAGTTGTTGGATTCTGTAACGTAAGGAATTTTTATATTCCAAACTATCTTTCGGAGGAGACATTAAATTTGAAATTGGTCGTCAAGCTTGGGGAGCTTGGGAGTTTTGGGTCAATAATATTGCTACCACTAGCTGCAACGAAAAATGTTTACTGTTAATCATTTCTGACCGAGTATGAAAAACATCTCGTGTTGCATTATAACAAAGTCAAAAAATACAAACTGCTTAAACACATTGTGTAAGGAGGTGGAAGTGTCAAACATAGAAATAATACACATAGTGGCGTTAATTTTTCCAGAAGTAACGTTTTCAAAGGTGTCGATAAGATAATATTTGTGGAATTCAAGCGTGCATACGGAAACACGGATCGCAAATATTCTCAAGTACCTGCTTTTTTTCTGAGCACGTTTTGCACAGCAGTCGAGCATCCCTCGCACGTCATTTCAACACTGAATTCGTGCACCTTGTAAACAGATCGCTCGTCAAACGTCGTTTACATTGTTTCAGACGAGATCGCCTCCCGAACAATTAGCTAAATCGACGCGAATTCGGCGTTGACACGTCGATGTTGAATACTAGGTGATATTCTTGTCATCTTCGATCTCATTACAATGGTTTTTGTATAATACATGTATGTTAATTGAGCAATTGCAAATATTTCTGTAAAACTTCTATTCTCTACTCTACATCGAATCAATGCAAAATCGGAAAGCGCAATAGGCAACATACATATACTGATACATATATTGTACACTTGACATAGAATTGGTCGAGACATAGAAATCTTACAGAAAAACAATTATGATGAGGTAAAAATGACAATATCAATCAGTATTCAATAATTCATCGACGTCAAATTCACGTAATCGTTCCAACTACGTGTTAAACTAGTAACCACATTGATATGGCCTTTGTTAGACTATTGTTCTCTCGTTTATAACGACGTCACCGATGAACTCAATACGAAATTACAAAGACTCATTCATTGTGCGATTCGGTTCATCTTCAATTTAAATGCTGCTTTTAAGTCAGTATTGACAATGTGAATTACATTTCACTTTAATTATAAAAAGTTTCTCTTGTATATATATATATATATATATATATATATCCTGTCTGTAATTGTTTGTGATTAAATCTTTTATTTTATCAAAAAATACATATATGTTTGTAAACTTTGTATTTAATCTGTAAGAGACTCTGTCTCTCATCACGCTCGTCGAAGACAATTTTTCTAATTCTATTAAATTCTTCAGTCTTTTCTACCCCTATTTCATATATAATTCTTTAAAATTTAGTTGATTAGTTCTTGAGCTATAACCGTTTGAAGTTACGAAGAATCCGTACATAGGAAGCAAAATGTCCAAGTTTCAAATTTGCTCTTTTTTATTATATTAGCAATTTTTTAATAATTCTATTATAATAATTCTTTAGTCTATTATAATTCTATTATAATAATTCTTTAGTCTTTTCTACCCCTATTTCATATAGTATTCTTTAAGATTTGGTTGATTAGTTTTTGAAATACAGACGTTTGAAATTTTGAGGATTCCGTGCAAATATAGGAGCCTTATAAAGCTGGGTCTAAATATGGAATAGGGGTAGAAAAGACCGAAGAATGTAATAAAATTAAAAATAGACCGATATCTCAAATATTGAGAAAGCTACAGCGTAAAACACACTTTTGTGAAAAATTAAAATCCTCTTAAAATCCATACCAGTCGACGGATTTTAAAAAAATTAGAGGAGAACATAAGTACTTTCTATGATACTCTGTTTGTGTGCAAAATTTCATGCGAAAACACACAGGAAGAATGCAAAAATGAGACTATAATATATCTGGATTACACAAAATCGAAACGCGTACACCATGTACATATGTTTTATAATAAGCTTGCTTAATTAAATTGTGTAATTGATAATGAATATTGCGTAATAGATGTCGTCAATATACTGTTAAGTTATATTGCTAGTTGAATTATATAAATTATTGATGATGTGTTAGTAAACGTATAACGTATATGCATTTCCAACGTTTTTGTGTAATCCGGAATTAATGAAATATGTTATATGTATACAATTTTATCTAATGCTATGTAATTTTGTATTGTTTCATTAGTTTATTATGTATTAGATTTATATGTATTACATTTTGGCATAGAATAAATTATATAAAAAAATAAAAAACAAAAACACAAAGTTTATATTCATGGATATGAGGACCGCTGCGCTGATTGGAATCGGCGGGAATGGTGGGGGGCCTACAGGTTAGTCAGTTTGCCGGAGATTCTGTTTTGAACTTCAAATTAAATATGTATAATTTGTTGAGAAAAATTTCTAGTTTATTTAAAGTCTCTCTAATATTATATTTAGCAAAAACGGAACAGCCTAAATAATAACTATTTTATATCTTATATATATATATGTGTTTCAAATATTTTTATATTTATATTATATTATTATATTATGTAATTTTACAAAAATTATTATAAATAAATAAGAAATCAAATTGTATTTTATGATTTTACATGTTTATTTTAGTAAAATTGTATAGAAAATAATTAATAGATAATAGAGAAATAAAAGAAGAAACAATGGAAAAGTTATCACAAAATATCACTTTTATGACACAGGTACTTTTCCCAAAGTTTTATTTAAATCAAACGAGTATTACAATAAAAAAAGAGAAAAGTCTGATTCAAGAGGTGGCAAGGAAATTTTCAAGCGTTTCAAAATTTCGTAATATATTAATTAATGTTCTTCATCAGCTTGAAAAGTAAATCAAAGTGACGTATATTATTAGTTAAAAGAAACGTTATGATACATGTTATTTTGACTAATTAACAACAGTAATTTATTGTAATAAAATGACTGAAATAAAACGTATGTAATAGAGATTGGGTATGTTATTGGCTCATATCAAGACACGCTTAGCTTGACTTGTTGTTGCTGCGCGCGTGAGACCTGTTTGAGCATGTGATTTGCTACCTACAATGCTGATAGAAGCTAGATATACATATACTTAAACAAAATTCAAAAATAATGTTTCTTGACGAGTTAGCGCTCTTTAATTATTTTAGCGACATTAGCGAATAATGGTAAAGCAGATTTCTTTTATCGACGCGAATTTATCGACAAACAGGTAAATGATGGCGGAGAAAAGAGATTGCGTTGCGCGAGGCGAGCATTGCATTATTGCGAGTTCGTGCAACGTGAAGTCATCTGCGAAACGATGGCAGAAGAAAAAAGTGACAGGTAGCGAATACTTATCATTGATAAATATATAACACATGTTACATATTTCTTTATAATATATATATTTTACATCCAGCTTGCATTTGTCATTTATGCGTAATGTACCGAGTAGTTGTAAGGTTGAGGTTATGTTTTTTGGTTTAATTGTTGACAAACAATTGAGAGAAGAATTAATTTTTGTGATTCAAAAATTTGAAAATGAAAGGCTTGTATGTATAAAAAAATTGGTAACTTATAAATTTTAGATATAATCTGAGAAATTAAAACTCCAAGAACTCATGGACTCTTTTAACATTTAATAATCGAGACAATACTGTAAAAATTCTTCTACAAATTTATATAAATTAAAAGTAGATCTTAGGGGGCTCAAATTTAAAGGATTTATAAAAATTGATGAATTTATAACAACTTCTCAAGATCTGAAGAAATAAAATGTATAACTATATGTGACCGTAGAATTAGAATTATTATAACCTATACGATTACGTTAAATTAGTTAAACTAATGAAAAATGAATAATTCTCAAGTCCAAGTGACAAGCCGGAGCAGACAGAGGCTGCTGAGGAAAAGAAACTGAAGCCTGATGACAAGATTAATCAAAAATCTAAGCAGGATGAAGCAACGGAGAAGGCCAGCGTATCAAGTAACAACAATGAAAGTGGCAATTGTTATTGGTGATTATCTATAATAAATCTTGCTGGTAATATCTTCCTGCTTTGCAATACTGTGACTTACCACGGAACGTACTTACAGCGGCAAGGATAGAAATCTGAACATTGTGGAATTGCTTTGCGCTAGCTGCTCTCGCTGGTTCCACGAGTCCTGCATAGGATATCAATTGGGTAAATTGGTACCGTTCATGATGAATTATATATTTGTGTGTAAGAACTGTTCGCCAACTGGATTGGAAAGCTTTAAGAAGAACCAAGCACGTGAGTATCGACTATAACATCGGTTTATACGATAAAATTCATCGTCGAGCTGTCCGTTAATCATGATTCTTCTGTTGGCGACTTTCCAGCGTTTCCTCAGATGTGCGTGACAGCAATCGCGAACCTGCTGCAGATGTGCCAAAAGGAGAATGAGCTGAAGACTCTTTTCCACAAGGATAAGGACATCATACCGTTCATCGATTGTCATTGGGAGAGCATGACCACGATGCCTCGCAGAGCCACTCAATCCTGGCATTCTACGGTACCTAATTAAATCTTTATTCATATAGGATTATGCGACAGACGCGACAATATAACATTGCGCGAACTATCTCACTTTTAACATCCGTAATTCAACAGGATTGTAATGATGAATTGCGAACTTTAAGCGATTCCGTAATTATATTGCCTTTTCTTTGACAAACATGATTGAAACATTTGATCTCTTCTAGATTCACAGAGCACTGATCAAAGACATTGGGACGTTGTTTACGATGGACGAGAGTACGCTTGAGGGTCAGCTGTTTGGATTGGCTAGCACTGAACTTACGTCAATTAAACCGAATTACGAAGCAATGATCAAGAATGGTCACCTCCGAGCGACAGAGATGGGCATTCAGCACGTCGGTATGTATTCATTACTTTTAAATTATTATCAATTTTGCATCGACTTTGTTAGATTTATTATAGTTTTAGTTTAAAACTTACCAAGCTAAGTTTTTTTAATACCAAAGATTAAAAATCTGTAAAAATAAAAAGCTGATTCCTCCTTTCTCCCATCCGCGTTCAAAATATAGAATGCGCGTGCAAAAATTGTGAATTGCCTGGCGTATCTTAATTTTTGCATATTTGTGTACATAAGTGCGCACACACACGTTATTTAATATTTTACGAGAAAAGTTTATTACTTTCGACTACAATTGGCAATATGTACAAAGAAACGTTACGATGTTTTGACCCTTCGGATTGGGTCCTTTTCAAGCATCTCGATAATAAAACAATTTGGTGTAAAGGTCGATGAGATAAGGTACATAGTCAATAAATGATAAAATCGATACCTAGTAAATTGATCTTTGTCACGAACCTGAACATCTGTATTTACGAAGATTTTACCCGAAATAGTTATAAAATTATCGCTGGAAGAACAATAGTCAAGAACAATAGTCAATAATCAATGTTAACAGAAAAATAATGAGTATATATGTACTTCGAAGAAAAGCGGCGATACTTTACATGCATGAGTCGGACACATCAGAGAATGCGTTTCATAAGAGGAGTGTGGCCACCGCCAAGAAACGGAGCACGACATTCCGCAGCCAGGAAACCGCGGAGCGACGACTAACGCGTGATTACATGTCGGAGTTCAAATTTATAGCAATAACTTATAGTGTACTTGGGTACGTCTGGAAAACAATTAGTACGCTTTTGAACTCCGACATGTAATCACGCGTTAGTCGTCGCTCCGCGGTTTCCTGGCTGAGGTAATATTTTTCGCAATAAATTCTTTACGTTTTTTAAACAATTAAATCGTGCAGATTTAATTCCTATTATATTTACACCAAATTGTTTTATTATCTAGATGCTTGAAAAGGACCCAGTCCGAAGGGTCGAAACGTCGTAACGTTTCTTTGTACATATTGCCAATTGTAGTCGAAAGTAATAAACTTTTCTTGTTTAATTATCATTGGCGGAACAAACAATCGATTTCTATTTAATATTTAATATTTAGATCCTACAAAAAAAAATTAAACAGATGTAATTCTTTAAATTTCCAATCAAATTTTCACTTTTTCCAAATTTTTCAGATATAATATATAGAACGAGTTTTGTGGTCATAGCTGCATAAATATAGATCTGTCACTTCTTATCTTATCACAAACGCAATCACCAACTCGCTATCAGGAAATTGCTCAAGTTCGAATCATGACGGAGAAATCGAGTAGACATCTCAATAAACTTTGTTCTGAGACACCTCGTTATAAACGCAACGTTACTTTCGATATCGTCAGCCATATCATTTATGTATCGTTATCTATACAAGGAATTAATCTTTGTGAGAATGAATTAGTCCGTTTAGGAAAAAAATTAATTATCGATTTTGTAACGTAATTCGAAAACGCCGAAAGGAAGAGACAGTGACTAAAAAAAAAGGGGGAAAGAGAGGATTAAAAGCGATATTGTTGGCGAGAAATATTGAGAATCAAATCGAGAATCGGATACCGTATTAAAATATCGTAATGGAACGTTCAGTGCCGCTTAGCGGAGGCTTGCGAGGTCGTAACGCCAAGCGGAAGCTCCCAGGCGAAGCTACAGGCACGGGTTCCGGGAAGAAGGGCAGAGGATCCGACATGACCGCCCCGAAGCTGCCGGCTCATGGTTATCCACTCGAGCATCCCTTCAACAAGGACGGCTACAGATACATCTTGGCAGAGCCGGATCCTCATGCTCCTTTCCGACAGGTATATTTCACTTTTATCAACGGTTCTCACTTTTATACAAATCATACATGTACAGAGATTAAAAAGAAAATCCATGCTAAAAACGAAATGGACGAGATGAAATCAATCTTCTTTCGTTGAGCGAAGCTTTTGATAATCGATAAAGAAATCTGTTCGGAGAAAAGCAACGATATATTTTTGTTTTCTTTTCCTCAGCAGATCAACTTTTCTTGCAATATGGATGTAATTAGGATTAAGAATCCTAATCTTTTGGCTGCAAACAGTTTTGAGTATCTGGAATTAAAAACTTTAGTTGTTTGACATTATTTTATATTAATTAATATGCAAAAGGTAAATTTGATCGTAATTATAGTGCATTTCCATTTTCTTTTATTGGAAATTTTTGAAAGGCAATTTCTACGTGTTATAATCAAGGAATTAAGATTCTAAATTTGAATGAACAATGTCCGTTTCAAACGGTGTTCTCTAAATTCCCTGAATACCTTTAATTTGTGTTCAGGAATTCGACGAAAGTAGCGATTGGGCTGGTAAACCTATACCCGGATGGCTCTATCGTGCTCTTAGCCCGAGTACGGTCTTGCTGGCGTTGCACGATCGTGCGCCGCAGCTCAAAGTGTCTGAGGACAGATTGGCGGTCACTGGAGAAAAGGGATATTGTATGATCAGAGCCACGCACAGTAAGAACGCTATCTTTTTATCGATTTGCTTAAACGGTAGCGCCCTTTTCTGCCATCAGGGAGTGAATATTGAATTTGGCTAAGAATTGCATATCGATATCGTGTATATGTGTATTTTTACAAAGTTACAATATTAAAAATCTTTAATTGTACAGATATTTGATGTCAAATACGAGCGTATAATCGGAATATATTCTCTAATATCGATTATATACATAATTTACCGATAATTTGAAATGATTCAATAATGTAATAGTAATAATATACTATTGTTATAGTAGCTGTCAGTATTAGTGGGAAAAAGAAAATTATACACATTGGTATTTTTTGTATTGTTTTTAATTCCCATTTTAATGACGTTTGCATTTTATTTTTTTATCTCATGCATCTAGAATGTCTGCTATAGTCGATTGGTGATGTTTCGTATAGATTATCTAATTACATATGTTAACGTGTTACAGACGTAAGTAGGGGTGCTTGGTACTGGGAAGCTACGATTGAAGAGATGCCGGAGGGGTCCGCGACGAGACTCGGATGGGGACAGGAATATGCAAACTTGCAAGCTCCGCTTGGCTACGACAAGTTTGGTTACTCATGGAGATCCAGGTTATTATATAACTCGATGGTTTAGGTCTTTAGGTATAGATACACTCTCTGTCTCGCTGCTCGTGGTCGCGGGCACGTGTACACTCGGCCATGTCTCTTGACAATAATGATTATACTATAGTAAATTGAAAAAATCTTATCAATTAGAAATTCATTATTTTTCACTCTTGCTCTGACAGATAAATATATAAAATGCACAGCAATCGATTTATTGGAAAATATTAATGTTTATTAGAACTCTTCTATTTTTCTTTTTACGTAATAAGAAAAATGTGTATTTCTTTGAAATTGTGAATCACCTTTCCTTCAAGAAAAGGAAAAAATAATTTTGATAAATTTTTAACAGAAAAGGAACACGGTTTCACGAAAGTCGCGGCAAGCATTATAATGACAGTTACGGCGAGGGTGATACCTTGGGCTTCCTCATAATTCTTCCGGACACACATGATGCATCGCACATTCCGAATACTTATAAAGACAGAGTGAGTACAGTAAGCCATTTAAACAGATTAAATTATATTAAATAAATGAGTATGTTATATGTATATGTACTCAAAATTATTCAATCACCGAAATGTCTCGAAAACTGAGACTAAGATTGCAAAATATTATAACAACTTAATTATTTCAGAATATATATAATTTCTGAAATAATTAAGTTGTTATATTTTTCGTATGCTTTTGTTATTAAAATGTCTTGCATGTAATGTAAAAATAAACTTCTTATAAAATATATCTGTACATTATTTTGTATTTTTCGATTTGTGAATTAGCCTTTAGTAAAGTTCAAGAGCCACTTATATTACGAGGAGAAGGACCAAGTGCAGGAAGCCCTGAAAGCTCTGCGACCTTTAGAGGGCAGCAAAATTGTATTTTACAAAAACGGAATCAACCAAGGTGATGCCTTCATCGATATCAACAAGGGCGCTTATTATCCAGGGATATCACTTTATAAAAGTGCGATGGTGTCCGTGAATTTTGGGCCGAATTTTAAACATTCTCCGATGGACGTTACATTTAGAGGCGTAAGTAAACATTTCTCACATTTCTTACTGCTACTTTACAATCGATAATGCTAATTCACAATCGTAAATCGAGGTCCTTTTTTTATATAAGTAAGACATGGCTAAACATATAGAATTTCCAATTCATATTGACCTAAAGGAAAAGTAAACTTTACGTTCACATTATTCAGCATATGTGCAATTCTCTCTCTTACGTACCTTAATTATCTAATTTTAAATTTTACAAGGATACAACAATTTTCTATAATTCTATAGTATCGTCGTTAATTCTTGCTAATATTAACGACATTATACAATTATTACAGATGCATGAGAAGGCAGAGGAAGCGATAGCCGAGCAGTCAATGGCGGACATACTTTATCTTACCGAAAACGAGGGAAAATTAAGACTGGATACATTCGTATTATGACATTAGTGCATCTTTTTATTTTTGTCGTTTTAGTTATACATTATGCAATTGCTACGATTGCAGGGATTGGCACAACAATACGTGGCCCAATTAAAGAAAAAAAAAGCAAATTATGAGAGATTTTTTACTTGCACTTATTCGTATGTGCGTGCGCACTCTAAAAGTTCTCATATTTTTAGTATATGGCAAAATAAGTTCAGAGAAACAATGAAGCGGAGAATAGTGAATTTCACCAATTATTTATAACTCACTTCTTTCATATCGAATTTGCACCACTTTATTGTTGAACCAAAACCTTGCAATGGATTCAGTGTAACAACGGTCGAGAAGATAATTCAGGTAATGTATTTTGAGATGAGAAAAAGAATAGAAAGTCAAGATTGATGAAATGAAATTTCAATTACCGTATGGTACGTACTGAACTGTTAAATTTTTTATTGGTTTGATCTGTATCACGATATAAATAATTTGACTTCGTTCTATTCTACGTTCCAATTTTACGAATTGAAAAGTTTCATCATCTGACTTTGTTTGGTGTACAGAGGACGTTTCATGCATAATGATCTCGCTTAATAAAAGAAAAAATATTTATGTAAATCGCAGCGGAATATGTGTTTATTATGCGACACTTGTACTATATAAATTATTTACGCAACTTAAGTTATTACCCTTATATGTATAATTAATCGTTATAAATTATCACATGATATTACTTTCCGAAACCGCCTCTGCAAGCAGGACTCGCAGTCACCGTATTACTTGTTTCCCATTGCTCTGGTGTTTTCGCCTTGAAGACAACAATAATATAAATAACAACATAGCAATAATATAAACTTTTTTACCTAGCCCATTTTAAAGGGCATAATTCTCTCGCGCTAATAGCGAAAGATCAGTTAATAAATAATAGCCATCACTTACTACAATTGATAGAGCATGTACGCCTCCTTGCAGTTCCGCTTGCAACAACTGGTTTATCATTCGGTGTCGCTAAATTAATAATTGATTCAGGTGTCCCCTTATTTTGATTACGCGAATATATATAACATCTAGTCTTTAATCTCTAAATAATATTTTGACTCGTAGATGAGAATAATTATTTTTCTATCATTTTATCTGCATCAAATTGTGATATTATTTTCTTTGTGATTTTTACTTTCATATATCTTATGTTATGTTCTATCGTATAATTGGTTGAAGTGATTTTTCAAGTTCAATAGGTTTCAAACTAATTATAGCAAAAATTTAGTAAGTAGAGAGTGTGCAAATCGGTGGTACTTGCCTTGATCAACGGCTGCTTGTCAAATTTCTCCGAGACAACCACTACCTTAAAGTGCGTCTCAGAGTTCTTGGGAACATTGTGCATGTAGGACTCGTTGATGACGTCGCAGTGAAGGGGTTTCAGTGCAGCTTCCAGCTTTCCCCTGATCGAATTCTCTACGGGTCTGTTCGCAACTGTCAATGTTTCGCAACTGATGCTCATGTCTCGCTGACGAAACGTACTGTAATCTGTGCCATTGTTTTTCGCTTAATTAACGTTCATATTTGTCTTTGTTACATGGATAATATGCATTAGGTGAAAAGACTATATTCGGATGCTTAGCCGTCTAACGAAATTAAACAGTTGGACATTGATCGCTACGACAGTAGAAGTGTCAAGATGCTAGAACACAAATCATTCAAAGCGCAAGATACTAATTATAGCGTAATTTACTCCAGAGACCTAGAGAACAGTAAGTTGAGGGAATTCGACTAAATATTTCAGTAAACAAAAAATATAAGCAATATGATGGCACACAATTTGCTAATAGATTTAAACGGAATATAATGGCAGATCAGATTATATTATCAACCGCGTCTGCATTAAGTTTGTGTTCTGCCGGCAGTCTGCTGACATAATCTAACAGCAGAGCGTGCAAACAGCCAGTAGGAATCAAGCAGAGAACCTGTCACCTGTCAATCATTTAAATGATTACGAATCGGCAGATTCTGTTTGATTTCTGCAGTCAATCTGCCATCATATTCCGTTAGCAGATTCTGTTTTCACGTGAGTCTGAAGAAAATTTGTAACGGATAGGCATTGCAAAATCCTGTTTTCAACAAATTCGGCTATCTCTGGGATGGAGCACGTGTCCAGTTTCTCGTTGATTTTAGTGAAATTTTATCCACGTGTGTATTCTAGTGTGCAGAATAAGCGTGTAATAATAAAAATCGTCACTCGGCACCGCCGATAAGATTAATCGACCGTTAAAAGTGACGTTTTTTTAAGGTTAGGAAGTCATATCCTCGCGAGTCTTCCAATAATACAACGCGTTTTTTTATATATAATTATCTTATAATCACTTCGTCGTAAATGTAAGAAACAAATTTGTAATTAAAACGCGCGTATAACAATAAGGATGCAATAAATAAAGATGCAATTATTATCGATGCAAGTTTAGCTTTGGTTAGTCTAGCTTGAATTAATTAACCTTAATTTTAGATGTGGAATAATTTTAATCGCGCATTTGATATACTTACTTTTCCCGAGTATTAATCTTATCAGTCCTCTTTTATACATTTATATTCGTAGCTTTAATTAATATACTACGTCGAATATTCTCTATTCCGGAATCCGGAATCTATTCGAATGCCCCGTTATTATACGGATTCACCCTCTCCCCCCTCTCACGACTGATATTTTATTTGTGTATGTATTATGTATGTATGTACAAGTACTTTCGGACAAATCGATTGACTATTGAATCAAAAAGGTCTCGGCGGCGGGACCCTATGCATTTTTTATTTGATAATGCAACTAGCGTGTCCGTATAACGCTGTCTACAAAATGTTAGAGGGTAACCTTCGGCTAAACTCCGATTAACTTAATCGATTATTAATCTAACGTTGCTCGCGTGATTTTTACGTAATTGTCGCGTGGGTGGTGTACTTTATACCCTAACTTTACATCGCAATCGTCATTGCTCTCTTTGATGATTTACAATTAAATAAAGGTTGATAATATATTTTATATATTTCTACGTATATTTAAAAAAAAAAAGACAATTTTTTGAGCGGATTCATATCCATTAATTTCTATCGATGTAAATTAAGTTTAATCTGGGTTTTATTTTTGGTTCTCATTCTTATAAGAATAAGATAAAAAGTAAGCTAAACTTTACCGAGATTAAAGTTAATCTACATTGGTAGAAATAGATACGTAGATTAACTTTAATCTCGGTTTAACTTATACTTTTTATCTTTTTCTAAGTTCCAAGTTCTAAGAATTTGAAGAAGATAAGAAGCGAGTTAAATCAAGATTGAAGTTAATATTTACATTGGTAGAAATGGAGATTAACTTTAATGGTTCAACTTTTTATCTTTTTCCAGTTCTAAAAATTATAAAAAAGAAAAAAAGTAAGTAAGATGAAAAATCACTTCTATATCCCAAATATTTTCTCGCGCATCTCTTTCACTTTCGTTCTACGCGCGTGTCATGAGTAGAAATATATGAGGAAGGATAAGTCCCGGGATAGGGGATTTCCGCTGCAGTTAAATAAGTCAACAATCCCTTCGTTTGTAACATCTCTTTTGCCTCTTTATTTGACGTCTTTATTGTTGGGGAGAGAAAGCTGCGTCGGTCGGTTCTCATAGTTACAGCTACACCATTTCAACGAAATTATTAATCGAGCGAGTGACTAGGTGACGGGGGGTAGCGCGACCCCCTCCCGTCCTGATACTTCCTATTATTTACAAAAAGACGGAGATAGAGAAACAGAAACGGCTTGCTATACACTGTTACAATCGGGTCTACGATGCTCGATATATCTGCGAGGACAAGCTTCGTGACACGCGAATAATTGATCTTTTTTTTTGTTACCCTCCTTTATTCTACACGAAGCAATTGAACCATACAATTAGTCGTGTAAACAAGAAAGTATGTTTCTACACAGAAATTTGATCGCTAAGTGTAAAGCGCGCCGGAGACCGTTAATGCGTTTTTTTTTCTTTTTACATTATCGCAGGCATAGGGTGCTGCAACTAATCTCGTGCGATGCTCTTCTACGCGAAGGCACTCCTGAATTCGCATTCGAATGCAATAAAAATAATAAAATCTTATTTAAGTTTGAACTTTTTTACGTAATACAATTTCATGCTAACGTCATCTCATGATATACTCGCTTTTATTCCAATTGATATCATTGGCAATTGATAGCATCGGAATTTGAATTGAATACGCGTTGTGTATTTTCTACTTGAACCACAATATACATTCGGATAAACTAATAAACTCAATTATCCGCCAGCTCCGCACAAGTCAAATTTTATCTTTTTTTTTTGTTCCGGAACGCTGGACAAATTGGTCATTGGATTGTCATAAAATCACTTACGTAATAATACATCATGTAGAATGGGGTATTTTGTCGTATAAAAAATTGTAAATTGTTTTGTTCCTTTTCTTTCCCGAATATGATATTCAAAGGATTGAAGTCGCGAGTCAATAAAACATCTCGTTAAATCCGTTGCAAGAAATATTGCCGGTTACGCCCTTAAAAGTAACTCTAAAAATCGACGGGTCACCCGTTATCCTATTTACATTCTACAATACTATACCGAGGATCATGATCCTCTGGATTTTCGGTCATTCGTGAAGTACTGCACAATTTACGCGGGATTTACATAGCGCGAAATCGCTAAATATCTGCGCTAATAATAAAAATATTAAACATAATCTATTATGTGTAAAATAATAATATTAAAAAACAACAAATCGTTGCTATTAAAGTTGCAAAAATAATTTTTAAATTCATCCAATTCATTTACGAATCATTTCCAATAATCTGATAAAATTTCGAGCAATGGAAATATTGGAAATGATTTAATCACAATTTTTTTACGTTTTTCTTCGGTAAAAATAAAAGTTTCATGTTTAAACATGTCTTCTAACTTCAACCAAATCCGCAGCACTTTTCCAACCGAATGACCGAATGTCATCCGTCGATTTCTTTAAACTAATTAATCACTGACGCGAGAAGCTCCTTTCATGGCGTCGCTACGCCGCTCAACCCTTTAACCGCAAATTAAGCCATCAAGTATAATGTTTAAATGAAATCACTTGATAAAATGAACAATTCTCATTGTTTGCTAGTAAAAAATACTAAAATTTATTCCAATAACTCTCAAAAATATTTAATAATTTTTAAATTACTGTATTAAAATATTAAAAATTACCATGCGATTATAAATACGTAAATATTGAGTTAAATAATTTAGTAACGCAAATAGCTTTCAAGATTTCCTTTAAGAATGCGATGACTTTTTGTAGCACGTCGTAATACTTCACAATACTTGATTCGTCGAATAAACACCTCGAAGAACAGTTAAAAGGGTTAACGCAAGCGCACAAGTTGAAATATCACGTCAGCGTTACAATAAAGCGGACTCAATATGAGCCGTCGTAGTAGTTCGATAATTTTAAATTGGCCTATCTTATTCTTTCGAGGCGCCGCATTCCGTTTCTGACGGCGGGAGGACCCTGCAGATTCTCAAAAATCCTAGAATCCCTCCTTCAGACCCCTGAGGATTTTTAGGAACACCAAAGTTCATTCGTTGATTAAACCGTACGTCCCACGGACCTTTGTCCAGAGAGATCGTTACATCTTATTTACACACTTTAACGTCGGCGGCCTCGAAACCAATCACGGGAGCGAGATAGCGGGCGATCGACTTCATTCGTATTAAGATGAACCGGGAGTCAGCTGCCCGAGAAGAAATTCATATGCGCATATAATGTGTATACAGCTAAAGTAGATCAAGCTTGTTCCGTTCGAAAGGTTCACTTTAAATACGAAATCGTATTCAAAGAGAATCTTCTCAAATTATATATCTGATCTACTTTAGCTTCGAACGATGCTTTATGTACTTATAGCTGGACAATACGGACTGTCGCCGATTCCGTTGTGCTGCCTCGCCGAAGAGCGAAGAGCCACGACGCACGATGACACTACAAGCAGCTGCAAGCCTTCCCATTCGGCATACGACTAGTTTGCACTTTAATAGGAAAAATGTGTGTATAATACGCTGTTTTTCTCTCATAATAAATAATAATTCTAAGTTAGTTAAATTTCCCATCGAGATCGCGACTACCGATTCGCCGAGGCTGCAAATTCGAGGTTCGATTGGAACTGACTAAAAAGCAGGAATCGAATTTTTGAGGAATCCCGAATTTTGCCCGAAAACGATCGTCCGATCGCCCGCCGTTCTCGCGTACCTTCCGCAAGTCCAGCCGACGCGCTAATACTAATTAACTACCCGAAGTACGGCGATCTGTCGACTATTAATTAATCGCGCAAAAAAACATATACGCAGAAGCTACGAGGTAACTCGCTTTGTCGCACCCATGCATATCGCGGTATATCTTCGCGGTATCAGTCTCATGAGAAGGCGCTTGTGGAATAAAAGAAGGCACTTCGTTGCATTCCTCTTCAGGCACACTTTCTGATATGTCGACTATTGGCCGGATCTCGGTTCCCGTACCTGCGCCGTTCCTTCCCCGAACTTTCTTTTCCGTCTCTTTAGATTTCGGTGTCCTTACATGCTTTCCAAAATCTTCTTTCCATCTCCATCTAATATATCACTGTCAGGTCTTTTTGCGTTTTCTATCACTCGTCTCTTTGTGTTAGCTTTCCTTACGTCTTGCCTAATTCCTCTTTTCACTTCAATTTCTTTCACGTTTTCCTCGATTTCTTGACTAGAGCCTCTTCTTGCTTTCACCAATGCTCCTCGCGTTTTTTGTATCGATCCTTTATCGATAGGTTTCTCTTCGGGGCTTTCAGGCTTTCAGGAGAGACAGCTTCTGGCCGTCAATAGACGTAGATAGTCTTCAGTTGATCCTTCAACTCGGGGGGAATGGCACAGGTATCCGTCTCCGCTTTCCGCTTCACCAACCGACGCCAGCGTCCACCGAGGTTCTTGCGGAAGCCCTTCGCAAACCCAGGCCGGTCCGACGGCAAACCGTGTACAAGGGTATCCTGCAACATCAGAGAGATCCCGTATTATATATTCACGCCATTAATCCACACGTGAAATGAATCGAGTTACGTTATGCGGGATATACAAAAGTATATCTGTATTATTCATATTGTACGTTCAAAGTCTACGAAAATAAACGTGATGAAATGACGAATTAGAAAATGGGAAGGTGTATTTTCTTCGTTAAGATCTGAAGTGTCATAAACATCGTACTTTCGTATTATTCATATCGTACGTTCAAAGTCTACGAAAATAAACGTGATAAAATAACAAATTAAAAAACGGGAATCATTTCTCATTGATAGTGAGATAAACGCCGCATTTCTCTGAATCTTCAATATTGAATATATTTGTTATTTGAATATGATGAATATATTTGAATATATTGAATATATATATTAATACACTGAATATACTGAATATATCATACATTGAGAGATTCTATCCGAATGCAAGCAAATCTCCATTCAAAGTTGACCGAGAATGGGATTTCGTTAGGTATTAATTCGCGCCTCTGAAAGAATCGCTGGCGATTTGCCAGTGATTCTTCTTTCGCGTTCGCCCGTAGCTTAAATCGCGAATATCCGATAAATAATACATTTTATTTCATAAATTATATACAAGAGCTTTGCCGCTTAAGTTTGCTCGCGACGGATTCGCATTGTTGGCTAGAATCGCGACGACTTCAACGTCCTGCCAATCTCGCAGACGGAGGAACGGTATTTCGTGAGCGGCCCGACAGCTGCACCCTATTCAGGGGCCCCGGCTGGTAAGCGGCGGTAGGTAGACGCCCACCGGCGACGCTAAATTTAGCGCCAGGCCGGAGAAGCATCGAGGAGCTGCACCCATTTCGCCGGTGTATTTATACATACGTTCTGGCTTTATTATATCTCACGTGATAATTTTATCGCTAAACTACGGCATAAACTTAATCGACGTCGCCGTGACGCCGTTACAAAAATTTATGATTCATCGTTATAAAATTTATCTACCAATTAAACGCGAACGTATTGTTAATAATTTTTAATTTCCCATTTGGCGCGTCGTGCTAATAATAATAGAAATATATCAATCAACTTTTAATTCAGTGGCGATTTCACAGGGGGAACTGTAAAAAAATCGCACGACTGATTCGAATCTGTCGAATATAATCGGCACAACGTTTTATTAAAAGCGACAGCTATTTCGAGGGATCTATATATAAAGCTGTCCTTCTAATTTCCTTCTTCTAAATAAAGAAGTTAATTGCCAACCCCACGAGCTTTCCCCTCGCAAGATCAATAAGTTACGCCGCGACCTATTCTAATGAGGACAAAATTCTTAATAAAAAAAATCTCCAATTCGTCCGCCATTTTTTTTACATGATATATTTATTTTAATCACATTGACGGAGTCGAACGAATTATAAAAAAGAAGACAATGTCGTTTTATTCTTCGCGATCGAATCCACTTCTCCACGTTAGGTTAGGGCGGTAAAAGGCGCATCGCAGCTGCAGCCAATCAGCGATCGCCGTTCGAACGGCGGGAATAATCGATCGTCTCCGCGAAGTAGCGCGAAACCGCGATGGCCGCGGGTCACTGTCCCGACTATCGATTGACGAACGGGCTTCTTATATTTTTTCCCGCGAGTGTTACGGAGGGGTGTATCGGAAAAGACGGAAATCAAACTGCTTGCGAGTTTGTCAATTCTTCTTTTCAGCAAATTTCTTTTCGACCGAACCCACGGAATTGCAGAAACCAAATTTCAAATTTTAAATAAGACTGTGCGATTTTAGAGAGAGGAAGAACATCGAGATTTGAATTTGTTTTGATACGATACGGAAGTCCTGAAACATCGTAAGTTTTATTTTTCAATTAATTTTGATTTCGTTTAAATTTAATCGTAATTAAATCTTCAATATACCGAGAATCAAAATTGACTTGTGAATAAAACTAGTACGTTATCATCGAGGAAGAAAGGGGGAAAGTGAGCCACAAGGCTCGTTATCGCGCGCATTTTTGTCACAAAAAAATCACCCCTGCGAAATAGCGCGGCTGCGCTCACCGCTTTCTACGCCCGCGAAATCTTTTTTCGGGTGTCTCAGGTCAGGTCGATATACCGCGTGTCCTCGAGTCGTTGGACAGCGCAGCAGGGGCAAACCAGTAAAATCTAGTAATACTGGCTCCACCGGTTAGTCGGTTAGCCGTTTGCGACGGTTAGATCGACCGATAGATCCCGGGGAACGATTAAGAGTGAAGTTTATGCCATTGACTTCGGCTAATCGCGTTTTTATCGGGAGAGGTGACTCGAAAAAAAGCATCGGAAGAAATTCCCTTCCGTATTATCGTCATCGCGGACAGACGCGTACGAAAAATCTATTGAAATAACTTTGACGTAAAACAATCTTTTACTTTTGCATCTCCTACATTCGCGTACAATCAATTCTACGATAGTTTTGTTAAGATATGTCAAGATTAAAACATATAACTTCAATAACTACCAAATGTATTATAGGGATTGAAGATCGGCATGGAGTTTACTGAGTTTGGAAAAAGTATGTAAAATTCACACATTATTATTATTATTATTAGGATGCTGATCGTGATCGTAAATGGTGTCTTTCTTTCTAATTAATTGTATATCATAACAGTCTTGTTTCACTTATTATTATTGTTTGTAGGGATTATTTTTGTACATCTGCTTTAAATCAAGAGACTTGACCTGGGTTAAGAATCTATACGGAATTATACTATATGTAAGAATTATGACATACAGACTTTAAACTTGTATATGAACGATTAATGTTTTAAAAAAAACTGGCGCTTTCGGTTCTCATTCTGCTTCTTCCGCACGGTAACGTCTATAAAAATAATTTTGATTACAACGAATTGTATGCAAGACTGATTGAAAATTGAGAAGATTCTGAATATAATAAATTAGATACTGAAATATCTAGAATAGAAGAAATGTACACAACTCATACTTTGCACTACAATACAACATTCTTTACGTTCTCTCAGAAGATATCTATACAAAATATTGCCATTGAAAATTTTAAGAAAACATTTAAATCGTTCTAATCTTTAAATGCACGAATGCTCCGAGAAACTCTCTGTCTTCCCCGTCTTCCGGCGAGACACTCGCGGTTCTTCAATCATTGACCAGAAACAAAAGTTGAGAACCGTCGAGCGCGTGCCAAAGTATGCCCAGTATATAAATAAAAAAAAATACAAAACGTACAAGGTGTGCACCAACCTGATCGTTGTACAACGCGTACTGCGCCGGCGGCATGTGGGGGGGCGGGTACGGGGGCGGGAATTGCCACGCGAACGGATCGACCGGATTGGCGGACGGCGTCACCGTCGTCGCCGCGAATACATGCTCGTCGCAAACGCTGTTGTCGAAGTCGGTCGACATGGTGGTCGTGGACATCTGCGTGCAGCAGCCGTCCGGATGCGTCGTCGTCATCGGCGCCCCAATCGTCGCGAGCGACGTCGTCGTCGTCTGCACCACCGTCGCCTCCGGGTGCACCGCGCCCGCGCTCGAATGATGGTCCTCGCGCTTCCGCAGCTTGCTGCGGACAAGGCGAATCGCGATCATGGTACCGTTGCTCCCGACCATCTTCCTGCACTTTTGGTACAGCCTCGCGAGTTTGCCCGTTTTCGCGACCGCGTTCCTGGAACCCGGAAGCTCGTTGGCGACGGAACTCTTTGAGTTCTCCAGGGTACCGCGTGAGTTGGCGCCGAGGCTCGGAGAAGGTAAAAAAAAAAAAAAAAAAGTTCAACGAACCTCCGAAATCCGGCGAGGAGATCCGAGATCTAGGATCTCGATCCGGAATGCGCGGATTTACAGGTGTCCTCTCTGTCTCTCTGAGACACCCACAGGGTTCTCGAAAACGAGAGCTTTCGAAGCGCGATCTTTTTCGAGCTCTGAAATTCCCCGCGAGCTCTCGAAGTTACGCAAGTCGACACGGTTGTGTGGCGTGCGGCGACGTACGTTCCATTCGAATTGTCAAGGATTCCGGACCTGTCGCGGCGACAACGCTCCGGATTTCCCTCGAGCGACTCGGGAATTCTTGAAGTACGAGGGAAAGAAATGAACGTGGGTGCTTTCCTCTCCTCAGTCTGTGTCTCTCTCTCTCACGCTTTTACGTTATACGGGCGCGCGGAGCTGTTGTCGAATCAGCTGTCTTCTCCTCCGCGTCGAGAAACGATCTCTCCCTCTCTCTCCCTCTCTCTTCAACGTGATTGTTACCCGATTGAATCGCGAGTTCAGGAACACTTCGCGACGTTCTTCCTCTTCGATATTCTCGCATTTGTGTGTCTTTACCCTCAAAGTCTCTTTCCGCGTTTCTTTTTCTCACAATCGCGAGTTTTACGAGCACATCGGCCTCCCTTCTAGGTTACTCTCCGTCTCCGTCGCACTATTTCCTATTTCCGCCTCGCTCTGTGAATACGGCTGTATTTGACGCACCACCAACGCGATCTCTTTGTCGACCTTCCGTCACACTCGCAGCTAGGACATCACCATTTACACTTGCGCGATACTCGCACTGACTAGCTTCGTGAATCCTTGGCACTTTGACGATTCGGAAGGATTTCCTTTTCCTCTCTCTCTCTCTCTCTCCCCTTATTTTATCTCTCCTATTATCGCGGACGTGGGTCGCGAATTCGAGGGAACGGCGCACGGGCGGCGTCGTCTCTCACTGCCGAAAGGCCGCAGCCGCAGCGAGAACGTGGAACTCCGCGACTACCTCCGTCCGTTCATCGCTCGCAAACCAACAGCGCGCATCTGAATCGGCGAACGATGCGTGGCCGTCTCTTATACCGCGCCGTGACGTCACGGGGCGAGCGCGGCGGCGATTGGCGCGCGTCGCGCGCCCCGGCCAATCGCCGCCGCGGAGAGATTCAAACGGTACACGGCGCCTGTTCGCCCGCTCGCCGCGCCGCGCCGCGGCCCGCGCGTCGTCGTCACCGTTGTCGCGCGCCGGAAGGCCGACCGGGCGGCGGACTTGCGTCCTTACGTCACGTAATCTCGACGTGTAACCGACGGCGACGCGACACGACGCGGCCGTGGCCTCTCGTTTCGTCGTCGTAACGCTTTTCTTTTTTTTTTCCCCTCGCTCGGTGTTTCTCTCGGTACGGTGTATTGTGCACCGCGTCGATGTATTTGCGATGATTAACGGAACGTATTTAGCATATAATCGTTCTGGGTATTCTAAGGGGAATTCACGCGTTCAGCCGAAGGCCATTTTCCTTTTCATTTTCGCAACGATTCTCGCGAATCGGTTTGCGCGACATAAAATCAGTTTACTCGGAAATTCGTGACGTACCAAACACGATTTTCAATGCGGTCAACGATTTGCGGATAACGATCGAAATCTTATTTATTAAATATTTCCATGAATTAATTTTATGCTTCACTCTCGAATGAAATAAAATCAGATTAAATTAAAGATCAAGATTATATATTACTTTTAATCAAGTAAAATTTTGTCATGCAAAATGTACACATTAAAAATTCATTATCTTATGCATTTAATACAATGAAGGAAACGCATCGAATTTTTAATTAAAAGCACGAGACGTAATTAAGTTAAATTAATTTCAATTAAAACACAATCAGCTCGTATCGAATAAGCGTAATATCAAATCAAAACAAAAGCGAGGGAGGCTTAAATTAAATAAAGATAATTTGTAATCAATCACATCAAAAAAGATATCGAAATGCATCAATTCAGATAAGATGGAATCGACCTACGCCAGATCAGCTGCACCAAATTTAAGCCGAGTTCAATTCGAGGAAATCCAAGATCGAGAGACAAACGACAGAGGGCAATTGCGAAAGGGGTGAGAGGAGGAGGTTTCGTCCGCTAAATCGCGCCAAGACCGCGCTTATCGGACCGCGATAGGAAATAATAATTCAGAGACTCTGCCGCGTCCCCGCGATTACGCAATACGTACGGCTGTAGTGAGGACGCCTTTATCACTTCACACAATACGCGCATAGAGCTCGTCTCCGCGTTACCACGCGCGGCGTTTACGTTGACCCTAACAATAACAGCAAGGTCCTCATCTCTGAATCGCGCGCGCGTTTGTATGCACGCTTGCCTTTACTATCGGCAGATTCCTCCAGCGAAGTTACGTTGGACCGAATGGAAGGAAGGAAAAAAAAGAGCGAGGCGAAATGAAAAGAACGGCGACGTTGAATCTCGGCGCGGAGATTTTTGTTCAATTGAATCGAACGGAATAAGATAAAATGAAGATAAAGAAAATTCAATCCACTTTAGACGATCTGTCATCCCCGTCAGCATTCAAGATAGCAAATCTATTTATAATTTTATACCGATGGAATACGAAGAACTGTTAATAATCAGGATACGCAGGTATATAAGATGTATATATTGAGAGAGACACATATATATATATATATATATATATATATATATATATATATATAATAGGCGACATGTAAAATTATAAATAGAATTCTATTCTAAAGTCCGACGCGAATTATAGATCTAAAGTGCTTAAGAGAATGCAAGGTGAGAGAGGCTTCTGATTCTCAACCTTTGAAGATATTACAACCGGGTTAAATAAGACGGGACAAAGGAGAACCGAAGAGAGAGAGAGAGAGGGCAAGAAGATTTTATTATACATATGTAATATCGGCGATTGTTCTCCACTTATTTTGAAATCTATTCTCGTACGTGACAGCACAGATAGGAGATCCCGATTCTTAGAGCAAGTTACTCAAAAAGTTGGTTTTTCACCGACTATATCGAGAATATCGAGATGCAAGATACGGCATCTATTATTAATTGATTATCGGCGTCTATCAAGCGCAGGTGACGATAACGCGGATGAATCACTCGTTGGATTTAGCACAAAACAATGAACGGCAGAAAGAGGAAGCATTGAACTTCGCGCTGTGAAGAAAATTGCGAAATCTAAAAATTTCTTGGAAGAATTGTTACCTCCGCTACTGAGATGCCGCTGCTGCTGCTTTTGCTTTGCAAAAATCGTGTTTACAAGTGCGGCAGATCGTAGATCATTCTCTCATTAATCAATTGGTGAACAAGATCAAACCAGAACAGCATCGAATTCACGAATAGAGATTTTATAAAACTACAAGAGATGACAAGAGATCGCAACACGAAATTCAAATACTATTTAATATTATTATTTGTCGAAATAATAGTGACGACTTCGCCCCGGTCTCTCTCCTAATACAGCTATTTCAATTTAAAATTTTCATGTGTTATTTACTTAGCTGTCCAACTTGTTTTGCCGATGGATAAATGTAACTCTCACGTTAATCTTTATTTTAAAACTAGAGAGATTCTTCGTATGAAAATTCTCGTTAAAAGACTCGTGCTCGCTTTTAGCGTCGGCGAGAATAGAAGCGTCTCGAGTTTCAGGCAATTGTCCAAGGCATTGCGATTAAGTAAAAATCGACAAAATGAAAAAGAGAAATTGTTGATGATTATTTAAGTATTCTTAAGTTTCATTTAGTTGTTTTTTTTTTACAATTCTTCTTAATTTTATAAAGTTACACTTCTTCATGTGAAAATCTTGTCAGTCTCTTCGAAATTATCGCGATATATTCGGACTCTGTGCAATATAACGATTAACTGGCAATAAAATTCGCTTCTGAAGAAAAGATTCGTCTTGGGAGAGGCCGACGACGTTGTTCCGATACAGCATGCAAGACAGCGTCTCGACGGTGTCTCATGATGACGACGACGTTCCGGGAAAGAACATCCGAAAGGGAAATGCGAGAGCGTATGTGTCTTTATCTCTATTTCCGTTCGGCGCACGCCAGACGTACATGCGTGCCGTTTTCAGCCACGCGCGTCCCCCGATGCCACGCGACACTCTCAGAAGTCTCTGCAGACGGACGGATAAATGGACGCTCTCGGGTTTCGAGCTCTTGTTTTTTTTTATCTTTTTATTTCGCTTCTGCGTTTCCCACCTTCTTTTCCTTGATATATTTACCTCTGTGTGTGTGCTCTATACATCATCATGAGAAAATATAATCTATCCATTATTTTAAGAGCTGCAGAAAGACGAGCGACAGAGAACCTGAGTTGTGCGCATAAACGAAATCTGCAATCGAATACGTTTTCGAGAATAGCAAATCAAAGTAAATCCGAAAATTTATTCGCTGTGCTTTAACGTTCCAATGAATTAATTTTGGTTTCTTTCTGTGATTCTAATTTTAGATAGTTTGGATTAGTCTCGGACAAATTAATAATAAACCAATTCAATAATATTTGTCTGTTACAATTTATGTGTTATGCGTAACAATCATACAACTGCAATGGTTCAGACGCTTACTTATTTATTGCTTCTTTATGCATTATAAGTTAAGTCAAGTTTATTGAAAAAAAATTTATTGTCAAGGGAATTTTCAAAAATCCAATTTTTGTTTTATTTTTCGTAATAAATCTTTTTGTAGAAGATGCTTATTATCATCATCATTATCGAATTGATTGTATTACTCCAGCTTTTCAATTTGAGTATATTGAAATATTTCTATTTATCAATTTCCGTTGTTACATTTGCTTCTTGCAATTTTCTAATTTAGGATGCATCGCATCTTACGAGCGTTGCGTTTAATCGACATTGCGATTAAGTGGAGAAAAGAGACAGAGCGAGAGAGAGAGAGAGAAAGAGAGAGACTCAAGAGACTCGGTTGGCCTTAATTGGCGATTTTCAGCGCGCAATTCGTCGATGCGAGATCTAGTTAGCGGCCGCAATTATTACGCGTTCTCGTCACGCGAAAATTATTTCATTCATCGCTATTATTCTCCCACAAGTATTTTTCCACGTGCGTTTCAACACTTGCATTTAACGTCACTCGCGAGGCTGTACCATCACACTTATGCTAATGTGAATTACTTAATTAACATTAATAGCTCGACCTATACTAAGGGGAAAAAATTAAATGCTAAGATGCACAGTTGTTGATAAGGTTCCATTTACACATAATTATTTTGAGAATGTCATAAAAGATTAATTTGATAGAAAAAAAAGATAAAATATACGTTTTGCGAGAGCATTGCCGAATGAATTAATATAATGTTACGAAAGTAGATTTTGAATTAATGTAACAATTAATGTAACGTTAATAAATTTTGAAAATTTCCAAATTGTTGCTAATAAGCCGATATCTCCAATATTTTATATGCACGCACAACAAGAGAATAGATATTTTTGGATCTATAAAGATCTATCGGAAATGATGTTTTCATTTCATATTGATCACTATTTTAATGCATTAATGAAACACTTTTGTAGGACAGTTTTTCTCATCAAAATAAGATAAAATGGAATCAAGAAAGGATATCAATAACCGTGCATTTTGCAGAGAATCCTCACGTCAGGACGGCCTGAAGGCGGATTTTAATGGCTATTAGTAGATGGATGAGGCTTGTTATGAGATTGTTGATAACGACGTCAAAACGATGTAAGATAATATGTTACAAAGTGGCACTTACCTGATCGTTACGGCGAGCAGGACGATCAAGACGCCCACCAGAACCATAGCGATCACCACCCCGCCTATCATGTAGACGCTACCGGTGGGTGGATCTGCAACAAAGAGTTATTGTCTTATCATTCTGATCTCGCGTGCGGGACAAAAAAAACACGTTCCTTTATTAAACTATTCAAATTTGACATTCAAAGCGTTTAAGGATTAAGGCATATGACATTCAAGGATTAGGCATCCTGAGATATCCAGGCATTTAAAAGATCGCTGCATTGAAACGTCCGAAATTTCAAGGAGACCCAAGCGTATACCACGTGTGAATACAAACTAGCAAAGTCATTTAAATGTCCAGTCGTTCGAATGTCAATCACGCGTACCAAGAATTCGAAAACTCGACATCCACGACATTTAAGAATCTAGAAAGTTTAATAATCAATCAAAAAATGAATATTGGACTCTCGAAATTAAATAAAAAACTGATAAAGGATGGCTATATATGAGAGTCAGACGCAGTTATCGGTGCGTAAAAGATCTAATTCACTGTTTTAGCAGTGTATATATTCGTATCGAATAAAACAGTGAATTGGATCTTTTACGCACCGATAACTGCGTCTGACTCTCATATAGCCATTCTTTATCAGTTTTTTATTTAATAATCAAGCTAGCGTTAATTTAACGGAGGGAGGAACGTATAAGTTGCCTGTAAATCATGTTTCGTTGGAATCATTTCATGGGTAGATCGAGAGAGAGAGAGAAGTTGGCGAAGACGGGGAGCGAACCGATTCGAAGCGAACTCGTTCGATCGAGGAGGACGGCGAAGGCCGAGCCACATTTTTCCCCGGCTTCTCTCGCGGCCGCGAAAGAAGAAGAACCCGTCGTCCTTTCAAGTTCAACGCCACCTTCGAGCTCGACTCGGGGCAAAAGGGATTGCGTGAAAAGGGAGTCGCTCAGGTGAGAGTCTCCCGCTTCGTGAAACCCGCTGAATCGTTCCTAAGCTATACCATCAAGCAAAATCTTACAGGATTCCTCTTCTTGCCGGACCCGTTCCCTCGTTGGACCACTTCGTGGGACGAGACGCGCATAGTTCCTCGCGTGACCAATTCGTAGAAACGACGTGCGTAAACACGATATGCGTTTCGCTGATGCGGAAAAACAAAAACACTCCTTGAGAAACGAAGAGGCCGTTCCAATAGGAGGAAAATACGATTTACTTCGGACGTAGTGAGAGAAAACGGGAGATTTTCGGGGCGAATAAACACATTCTTTGCTTCGCGAAAGAGACAAATGTGTTTCTCTTGGCCCGTAAAGTGTCCTGTAACCATTTCCCCTTGGGGAAATAAAATAACATCCGTAGAGAGACCGAGTCAGGAAGTCCGATGAATTGTGTGCTGCGCAGGGTGATTTCGCAGGGTGATTTCGCATACCTTGTGTACGCGACGGGAGCACACGTGTTCGGTGAATCAGCGGTAATATTCTGATCGTCACGGCGCGGCGGGACGCTCTGCGTCTCGTTCGCGAGCACACTTTGGAACCTGTCCAGTTTGTCGCAAAACAGCCCACAGGTTGCCGTCAGCTGACGCCGTTGGCAGCGGATTCAGAGGCTTTGCTTTTTTGGCCTCGCCGCCGGATATAATCGTCACAACATTTCAGGAAATTCAAATGGCCTCTCTCTCTCGTTGTGGACAGTCGACTTTGAGAACGTCCCATCAATTTTAACCGGATAAGATCGTCACAACACGTCAGTGCGGTTGATCGATCTTGGCGGTTAATGTCGTAGAGGGATATTTCAGAGAATCCACGCGACGCTCTCACAAAGAGATGATTTTGAGGATATTTAGATTAATCTTAGCGAACAAAACACGTTGAAAGAAGCATAAACGAATGTGTCGCTTCGAGAGTTGATCTTGGGAACATTTGATAAAGCATCTACTTTTACACCTTCACCAGAGATCTATATTTAATTATAAATAAGTACATCTCCACCTTTTTTCGTTATTATTGTTTTTTATTCCGTATTATTCTCTGTCATAATTCAATTTATTTCTTTACTGAAGAACGGCGATCCGTATATTTTCAATGATAATTTCGCTCTTGTAACATTTGCGTGTGTTACATAATTAGATCAGCGTTTTTCAGATCAATTAGAACTTGTTAGATGAAAATTGTACAGAACTATAATGCTTGGCGTCACGATAAATAGTGGAGATAAAATGTAAAAATCATGCGTTACATAAGGATTCGTATTATCGGCAATACGTAACGACACATGCTGCACTCGTTAATAATGCAAAAGCCTTCCTGCGATGCGCAAGGACAACGCATTAAATGTTTTAATAACTAAAGAGCACGACACTAATACAACTGACCGTCCTTGGCTGAAGTTATGTGTGTTTTATCTCAAAATTGTTCGTGTTTCCAATAGACGATTTGAAATTCTTAGATATTGCAATGAATATACATTGCGATTTTATGTATTTATGTGTGTATAAATATATGTATGTATATCATGATAAATTTTATTAAAAAATGCACACGTGCGCGTGATTAGCTCAATTTTTTCAGACATTGATATATGCGGTTTCTTTTCAATGTTGCTGACAAAGAAAAAGTGACTAATGTAGCAAATAAATATGTAATAAATAAGAAACAGAAATTGCAGCATAAAGGCGGATATAATATTTATGTCATTTAGACATATGATGCATGGCGCTAAAAGACTTTTTACTTTCTAAGTCTAAGAGTTTTGTCTCTAAGGAAGCTATTATTATAATTCAATAAAGGTATCTTTCTACAATTCATTAATCCTAATTTTATTTAAAAACAAATTTAAGATTTGAACAATCTGCTAAATTTTTATCCTACGTTTAGAGAAAGTGCCAAGGGTAGGCGATAGAGAAAGGAGAGGGGGAAAAAAAGAATGCTTTGTGGGATTCGCGGCGGTTTCGCTATTGGCCGTTCACTTTGCCATTTCTCGATGTAGGACACGGTCGTCTGAACTACGTCACGATATTAAAGACGAGGAAATCTATCCACGCGTCGATGTGCCAGTTCCGTTGTGTGCTAGTGTCATCGTCAACGTCCTGATAGATAGTCATCATCGAATATACAGAAATATAGCTACAAATTTCGAGTATAGTTAAATACGGCAATTTATGAACCTTGCTATCTACAAAGTTCCTCTGCTGTCCAAGACATTGTTTGCCGACGTCGTGAAGGAGCTTAAGGCATTGTAAAATATTTGCAGGCCCCTTCTGTCAATCGATCAAACATTCACTTTTCTTTGCAATTTTTTAGATGTGTTTAATGTTTAATCAAGCTTACTTTTATCGATTTCAGACATTTTTAAACGTCATACATATATTTAAAAAAATGTTCAGATATTCCTTGCAAAATGCATTATCCTTATCCTTAATGCACGTTCTTACACATATTTATCGATTTTTATCAGTTACTTTTCGTTAAAAAATTAATTACACATGTGACAAAATTATCGATTAATTTTATGCAGTAATAATTCAAGCTCTATATTCATGGCTCTAATAAAAATAATAAAGTACGTTCCAAAGTTACACTGTTAAATTCGCAGTGTCAAATTATACTCAATTTGAGTCTCAGTTTTAACCATTTCTATAGATCGCCACTGCTCCTACTCAATATGTCGTTAATTTAACTAAACTAAATAGTTAAAATAATAGATACTGTTTTGTGTCAAAATAATAAATTTCGACATACGTAAAAGTTAAAAAAAAAATTGTTATCTAACTCAAGGTATTAATTTAAACTTCATCCTTTAATATTTAACAGTGTGGATGGTGCTTAAACAGGCACAGGAATTAAATGCAGTCATCTTTAGACTTTCGCTCACAGCTGAATATATGTCACTTAACTCTCGATATTGATATTGAATTGCGATGCTATCTCAGGACCGCCTGCCGTTCGTTCCGCGCCAGTTTCCGACTAGCGTTGCGGCAATGTAAATCACCGCGACATGACTCGAACGTGACAGGGGCTCACAGCTTACGCAACTCGGCCGCGTAAATGGTCGTTTTTTTCCGCGATTCCGCCGTCAGGATCGACGACGATGACGCGCGCGGTGTGTTCGCGAAGGGAATCGCGGAAATGTCGCCGGCGTCATCCTCGTCGCAGTTTGTCACATTCCGCAAATCCCGACGTGATGTCATCTCGTCTCCGTGAAATTTCGCGGACGAGAATAGGCAAAGCAATAGTCGGCACGTTCAACGTGAGATTCTTTTTTCTTTTTGCAAACGAAGCCTTCGAACGATTTTTCAACCGTCGTCCCGTGTCGAGTCGAGTCATCGTCCGCGCGACTCGCGAGCCTCGATTCTTTATATCCCAGCTGCCGCTTAACCCTATTTATAACAGTATAATCGAGACGTTGTATTATCCCGTTAAAAATAGCAGGGCCGCTCTATGGCGGATAAGGCGCTTGTCGAGCGATAAATCCGTAAATAACTTATAATAAGCCGGCGTAATGAGACGGTGTACCGTACGAAGTGAATGGCTTCCAGGCGTCTCCGTCGGAAATACCTTTCTCCGCTCTCCTACTCCGCGGCGTGATTAATTGATATACGATTTTATCAATGGCCATTCCTCAGGGGGATTTTGACGGAAAATGAATCTGGTCGAATGTGACGAGCGTCTTAAATCTATTAATAAAAACGCACTACCTAAAAACGAAGGAGGATCGAACGCGCCGCGGATCCTTGTTGATCAAACTAACAATGAAGATGTGTGTAGACTAGCGAGATCTGGTCCAAAAGCCGCAGCCGTTCCGCCAACGCGCGCATGACGAAAACCCATTTTCCATGCGAAACTAACTTCCGGCGCTCTACATAATGCATAGATGTCCATCAAAGAGGAGCACCCGGATCTCCTCGCCGTAGATTCTCAATAAACAAACTGCCCGCAGTACGACAACCTCGTGTTTTGCTGGCAGAAATCGAGCAGAATCTATTATTTCGTAAAAATTTGAATGAAATACATTTAGTAGTTATCATTTAAATGGTTACGAAACGACAGATTTTGCGCAATCAATCTGCTATTATATTCTAGCTGTTATTCTATTGACAAAATTCTATTGACAAAATTCTATTGTGACAAAATTCTATTGTCAAAATTTGCAGCAGATAACCGCTAAAATCTATTCTCGACATATTTGGCTATCCGAGTTCCTTCGTCGATCTGCGAGCCGAGTCTGACATAGTGTCGCAAGACCACTCTGTATTACTGTAAAAATCGTTTCTCTGGAGCCGGCTGGTGACTCACCGACTCCGTGCACTCGGTTTGATTAATTGACGATTAAGTGACTTTTGCTGAGCTCCGCGTGATTCACGCGCATCCGCACTCTCCGTGTCATTTATCTGCTTCATTTATCTTTTGAAAATATTTTTTTTCGAATTAAAAAACTAATCTGTGTCTCGTACTTCGATCACGCTACTCGATCTCTTGCACATAAACGGGAATGAATCGACATTTTCGCTTTTCTTTTTCGTTTGTTTAATAAGTTCAATTGTTGATTACGAGTTCGCGGAGAGCGCTCTATTGCATCATTCTATTCTTATTTTATATCTAATAAAACAATAGATAAAAGCGATGCAATAGCGCTAATAGCGCGCTCCGCGAATGCACTTTACGTGACAAACGATAAGTAATTGCGCCACAGGGATTAAATAATATAAAATGAATAATATAAAAAGTGCCGGATTTTTTATAATGATCAAAATAAATATTAAAATTGTTGTAAATATATGGTATGTGCATAACTTTTCAATAATGTCGATATTATTATTATTGTATCAAATAAACCTTGAGCTGTCAAATTAATCTGATTAATAATGCATTCTTGATGTATATTTTATAGAAGAAATGACCTAAAACGAATTACAAATTATCACATTATTATATTATTGAATTACATTACTGGAAAGTTTTCATATATTTTTACTTTAGGGTTTCCGAGATTCTCGAACGATATAAAAAAAAAATTTCGAGACATATAAAGATTGAATTTTAGAAATTTTCATAGATGTTAAAAACATGTTGGACATATTTTCGAAAAAATTACCCGGAATCTAGCCAAAAGTTTCGATAAATTCTTGCCGCTTCAGCTTTCGACAGCTATTTTTGAATGAGATCTTTAGGGATCCATTCTGTTATTTTTTACGACAGCGTTGAACTGACGCACAAAAAGGAAGGAGTTTCACGAGACAAAAGGCGTTGAGGGAAGAAGCTTTCAAGTCTGATAATTGGTGCGTTTACAACCGCTCGACTGTACGATGATGCAGTTGGTTCATCCCGTCACACTTTGAGCTGCAGCCAAAAGGTGTATTTCCTTCCCGAACGCTGACGAAGATTGCAACGTATCAGTTTGCGCGTCAGAGCATTTTCTCGATAGCGAGAGACGTTGGACTTGATCCGCTTGAGTCGCTATAAGTCGATGGACTTTATCTGCTTTTATCGTTTATCGAGAAGTCGGGATGGAAATACGTTATTAGCACGTAATCGCTTCAATTAGTTTGCAGTTAGTTGAAGTGTTTTCGAGTCCCCTTAACCCCTATAGATATATTTCCTGTGATGGGATCTTCGGAGATCCCGGAACAGATCTTCGAGAAACACCGGGAGCCGAGCTCTCCTCGCTATTAATAGTAATGGAAAGCGTCTATTTTTTTCTAGTTTCAGGGGGAAAGTCGCCCGATAGACGGGCTTATAAATTGGGATACGTCAGAAATGACCTGGTGCGTGTGTTAATAAACCGAAGTATAAAAAATATACAGTATGAGATATATGACACGAGATAACAGGGAACAACATACAGAGGGAACTGGAACGGAAAATAATATGTGGAGCGAGAAGAGTCGTAAATCTTCGAGGATTTTACAAGATCCTTATGGAAAGACGATTCATTCTGCATTAATAATAATAATAGGATAATAGTTAATTTTAGACCTAGGAGAAAATGTATAAAAATAAAGGAAAAACTGTTGAAGTAAAACCTATTTAAAAGATATGTAAGTAAATGTGTAAAGTACAAAATGTATAAATTGTTCTAACTTTACTGAATTAACATATTTTGTATCTTTATTAAATTAATTATTGTATATTTATCAAATCATATAAAGTGACATTAATTCGCGATTAATTCGTGTCAACGTTTTAAAATCAGATTCCGTTATCCGAGTTTTACATTCCCGGTAATATACAGTATTGTTTTTCAATTCCCGACAAAGAAAATCCACGGTGCTTGTGCTTGACTTTAATGCGAAACCGCAAATGAATTTTGGTCGCCCGCGTGTCACGAATTTATTGCAGCCGCGTCGTAAATTTCGGCCGTAACTCAGCACCTCGCGCGCTATTACTCGCCTAAATGCTTATTGTTGTTAACTGATTGTACGAGCCATGGGAACAATATTAATGTACATTCGACGGCGAATTCGCAGAACCGACCGTCGTGTGTACTGATGAACCTGATCGATAATGGAAGGACATTCGAAAGACGAGAGACCCTGAAACTATTTATAGACCCTGTTTAAAGTAATTCGTACAACGTTAGCTTGGATATTATACAATTCTATTATTACAGCTGTTAAATTAAAATGACACCGCGCGTAAACTTCAAGAAAAAATATCTTAATACTTTTATAAAATATTCTAAAATTAAATTTTCCAATTAAAATAAAAAAGCGATCGTAAAACATTAAGAGGAAATCCCGACAGTTCCTTCTAATTATGAATGCTTTTACTAATCTTGAATTCAAAATGATTGCTGACGATTATGCCATTATTGCACTGGATAGTTTCCAAAAGTTCGTAGAAATAACTGATATGATTTACAGGAATTCTTGCACGTGAGAGGAGGTTGAGATATAGTGCTTATTGCGTATAAACAAAATATGGTAATTGCGGTATTCTGAGTGGAAATCGACGTCATCAGGAAAAAACTTTAGAGTCGACAGAAATAAAGGAAAGAAATTTATGCTAAACATTTCTCGACTCTCACACGATCTTATCTATCTTAAATCCATCTTACGTCGAAATAAATAAAGAGATGTACACCTTTGTCTCTTTGAAAAGAAAAAGAAATGTCCGTTTTGTTCCGGGAAAAACGACGTTTGACGTAAAATTAACGGTTTGACGTCTGCTTTTATAATTAACATAAAAAAAGCGATGTCAGACTAACGGTTAATGTTACCTTGACGGCAACGTTTCAATTCACTGTTCATTTTTGGTCAAACATAGTTCCTGTGACAATGCGAGCAATCTTCTAATTTAAAGGCCAGCTAATTTTCACCTAATTCGTCGACTAAAGTCGTCAGGCGAGACCGTTAACGTGATTCGAAAAGCGCGACGACAGAATTAGCAAAGCTTTCACGAAATGGTGAACAAGAATGCCTGTGGCTTTGAAGTCGCTGGCGGAAATGCGTAGGGATGTATTGACGCAAAGAGACCATCTTGAAAGTGGAATGTAACTTGAATGAAATCTTAATCCGTTCCGCGTTGTTTCGCACGCAGGCGGAGCGATTCCTAGAACATTTCGAGATCTTGCTTTTCATGTACCGCGCGAAGAGGCGAGTGATTTCGCGCCGTGACGCAACTTTGTGCGCCATTTTGCACCGTTTCTAGCCGCGCAGCCGGATTAATTCTGACGTCGAGCGCGAATTTCGCTTAGCGCAAGTTCTCGCAATGGCATCCAGGGCTTGGTGCGCGACAAGGAGGCGCGGGGCTGTCGTAATTGCGTCCGTCTACGTCAATGCAAGTGCATGACACGTACGGATAAACGGGGCCGAGTTATAAACACGACGAGTCTCGCGATTGGTACAAATTGAAGTTCCGGCGGGTCTATATCGTCAAGGCGCAGGTGTCCCCCACGTGTCGTTATTTGCGTCTTCCTCTTCTCCAACTTGATCCTTTGTCGCGTATCGAAATGTATACGCGATACGTCTGTCGTTAAAGTGTGGCTGGGGTTTGACGTAGCGGTATATCTGTTACACGGAGCGGACCACACACATGACTTGATTATCTCAATTGTCCCCGCGTTGAAAAACTAAAGAATATATAGGCACAGAAAGCGAATGTGCAATCTTGAAGACGTAAAAAAAAAATATTTAAGTTAGCATTTATTTTTATAATCGATGATGTACTTAAACGCGCCGAAAATATGCAAGATAGACAAAATGTTTTATATAAACAATTTTCAAATCCGAGGCTCCGAGGATTTATAAAATTCAGTGTGAAGAATAGGGCGAGGAAAGCCGTAACAAGATGTTTTATATAATTTCTACGGTTAATTCGCCTCCGAATTCTTCGACGAAGAAAGAAAGTGCGTAATATTTCGAGAGATGAAATGCCATATTTATAGAAAAAAGGATTAGAGAGCCTAATTTTATCCTGGAATTGACTGAAACGCGACCAATTAGAGTCTAACAATAAGTGTCTCGTAAATTGGACACCCCTGCGATCTATTTTCGCGTTGCTTTCGTTCGATAATGATCGCGCCATGACCTTTCCGACCGCAAATTGCCGTCGTCTGACCTCTACCGCGACCTAGATCCGATCGAGGCGCCGATCAACGCCGAAAACGTTCTCGATCCCCGAGCACCGACTCCGTATTCTCATCCATCGACTTAATAGGTTTCGACACTAACTTATAACTATTATGTACTTTAATATACCACAATACTTTATAACTTTAAAGTACGTAACATAAAATATAAATAAGTTATGTAAATATATTAAGTAATAAAGTTAAGGTACATAATAACTTTGTTCAAATACATAATAATTATTTTTGCTTAAATTATTGTGCACTTTAACAAAGTAAAGTATACAATAAATTAATATATAATAATATTGAAGTAAGTTCGTCGATTTTATAGGATGATATAGGCCGTAATTAATTATCATAGTTATAATTTCGTGATAAACGATAGAAAGTTATATATAAAACAACGATTTTTCGAGCATCGATTGAGAACCACTAGGGAAGATACGAAAGTGTTCGGATTCAATCGGATTTATGGCCTGCTTTCTCTCCCCGTCATTAACGATTTGAGGATACTCTCGATTCTTTATAATCGGTCTATTTTCGTCGAATACGCGCTGAAAAATAAAAAAAAGATATTTGCGGCGAAGTGACGATCACTAAGGCGAATTATTTATCGTCGGGATTTTCCGTTTGGCATCAGAGACTCGCTCTTACACAATATACTAAATTGCTAGTTCAACAAATTTCATTGAGCCTCAACAGATAAGTGACGGATGATTTGCATAATTTGCATTTTTGTCGCGATCGCGGCGCGCAAATCATCTCGTTTCATCATTCAGCCAGTCCGCAATTGAATTCGCCAAAGTTAATTTCGTCACTTTGTAAAAAATCGAATCGGTTAAAAAAAATTCAGGACTGCGTTTACGAAATTCAATGATTGTGGTGTCTCTGAACAGCAAGTTGTGCATAAATTTACATAGAGGGCGGAAAACAATGTAGGGATTCCCAAATTCATCACAAGTAAAACATTTAAGGAGAAGATACGTTCGAGATAAAAGTTTTACGGATGTGACGAGAAAAGACGATGCATGTAGCAACTGTTCCTGGTATATTTTAAGAAGTAACAGTATTTTTCTGGATATAAATAAGTAAATGTCTTTTAAAATAATTTTTTGACACTTTTTTACAATAAAAATATGAAGACAAAAAATTCAGTAATTTATACCAAAATAAACAAACTAAAAATAAAACCATACATGTGATTTTATTTAAAAAAATTTATATTAATGACGTTGATATTTTAAATATACCTTGATATTTTATTAAAAAACACATGGTAGAAAAAATTGTTGGTATGCATTATATTTCCTGCTTAAAACTGAAACTTTTATGTAAAACGTTTTTTCTTTTTAATAATTTGTTGTCGTTATATTTGTGATCTCAACATTTTTTCTTCACCCTGTATATTTGAAATGGAGACAAAGATTGATTACGCTAATCAGAAATCGTGAAAACTGAGCGTATGTTTAATCCTCTTCTAATCTCTCACGATGCATTATTACAGAGATAATAAAATATGAGTCCTTGATACGTTTTTTTTAATCTTATTAAATTTCGCAAAGTCGATCTCCTCTATTATTAATTCGTTCCTGATAAGATTAATATAAAATGAGATAGAATAGAAAGCGAAGTGAAGCGAAATGCATGAAATAGAATAAATGGCAAGTGTTTAAGAGCATGCAATGCCGCAATAATACGGCGAGGGGAGACGAAGGAGAAGTCGAGACATCGAGTAATTATACTTGTTAATCAGGAAAAACGGCAGATAAAGTAAACAAAGCTGAATTAAATTAAATCGATAGTGAAGGTTAGTAAAGGAGTGAAAGAATATAATTTTGTTGCGAAATGGGAAACTCACCGAGATGGGACAACGAATATGGATCTGAAACAGCAAAAAAGAAAGAGACACGATTAAACCTTATGCAGATTTTAATGGCTATACGTGACCGGCAGATGCTCAGTTCAAACGCACACTTTTATCAATATAAAGCGATTATGATAACAAAAACAAACCAAAAGTGAGACGCGATTCGCACCGGAACGGAAACAAGAAACGGCGGATCTGCGATTTTCTCTCAAAATGTATTCATAAATATCGAAGACCAAATCGATTCAGCATGGTAACAATGTAACCGGATTTCCCGCAATCGACGTCACAGAGTTTCAAGGTGCATCTCTTGAAACAGGAAATCGGTTTTTCACCAGTAAAATTAGCGGGAAATAACGTATAGTCCTGCAATTAATATTATAAGCGAAAAAAATCTTTATGGATTATTATAGGACACCGTATATATGTATATACATATATTTCTTGCCTACATGTGCTACGTGAGTTAATCAGAGCGATAACCATTTGTTTGATAATAGATATCACGGAATATAACTCTTTTGGCAACTATATTCGCTCGATTGTGATCGATCGGACACGTGTCATCGATCCTCGAATCTGTACGATTCCGTCGAAGAGATTGTGTCCCTTCCTCCTCTTTTTCCTTCTTTTTGTCGAAGATTATTATAGAACGTGTGGCCCGCGTTCAAGGCCCGCTAACTGAATCGACGCACATTAGACGAAGTAGCAGGAAAAATCTATTTATAGATTATAAGCCGCTTTGTCTTTCTCGAGGAGGAAGATAATAAGAATATCGAGTGATTGATAGACTTTCTCTAGTCGCACCCCCTTCGTGACGTCACATTATAAAGGTTTCATATCCGGCCGAGTGCCGACCGATAATAATCATTCGAGCTCATTAAAAGAAAAAGGAAATTATACAACTGAAAATGTACGATTCTTTTTAAATAATTTAATTGTAATCACAATAAGGTTATTTAAGGTTCAATAGATTAAGACTGAAGGGATATTGGACTAATGAACCAAGGTAATTGTTATTGCTAAATATATATTGTCATCTAAATAAATATCACTAATAAGTGATGACACTAATAACAACTAACTTTACTAACTTAATTTCTTTACTTCCTTCGGTTTTAATTATTAAACATATTAACGCGTATATTTAAACTAATTCCATGACGTAAGGAAAGACGCAACTAAAAGAATCAAGAAGGACACTTTCATTTCGGCGAAATCAATCAGCAAATTGATAATTAATCTCGAGTGTTGTTGCCAAAATAATCATTCCTCGATCTGAGAGCCACTGTAATCCAGTAATTAATTAGTTATACTAATCAATATTTGCCTATCTTCTTTATGAACACTTCATAAAATAGTCAAGTTATGCGATTCATCTTTGTGTGGCGTTTGGATAACGCACAATCTAATGGTTCCATCGGATCTGGGTTACGCTTCTTGATTAATCTTTCGGGGCAGAAAGTTGTATCGTTATACTCCATATAACGATATAACACCTTTGTGTAGCACGTAATTTAATCATCCGTCGCATCTGAATCGCGCTCCCGGGGTTCCCTCGAGCGTGCTAATTTATATTAATGTAATGCAATTGGTTACGAATTTTTCGGCTGACGTATCTCACGTGGTACTCACCAGCTGGGGGTTACCCCCTTCTAACGAAGGAAATTGTTTTCGCACACACGGCGACAGGTGCGCCTCGTCAATAATTTATGCCTCGACCTTGCATCGTCGAAATGTGGAATAAATGCCTAACTAGAGATAAAATTGACGTAAAATATTATCGCGTTATTCGCGTTGCATAAGCGCAATTAGACATTTCCAGACCTTCTTTTTTATTAGGACTTAGCGTTTCTAATGTCAGGGTCGCCACCAATGATATTGTTTGCAGAATGTCCCAGATGTATCGAACCGTCTTTTATCTATTTTTGCATATCTTATCGTTAGAAACCAATTCACTGAGTTGTAATAAGATCGTCAGGAAAGACTGTATAATTTTCATTTAGTTTTATATTTGAGAAGTAAAAAGATATAAAATGTTTTTCAGAGAGAAGAAAAGGCAAATTTTTTTACTTTTAATTTAAATTTAATTACCTATTCAATTAATTAATTGAATATAATACTTTGCAACTCTTTAGATATATCGTTAGTAAAAAAAAGTAATTAAAGTTTTAAATCAATCAGATTAATATTTGTTTAAATACAAATTAAAACATAAATAAAACTAATATAAATAAAAGACATAAAAATGTATAATGTCAATTAAACAAAAAAAAAATGCTAGATCAAAAAATAAAAATAAAAAATTTTTTACACAAATGACGCGTATATTTTTGCATAAATTTATATGACAAAGACATTTTATCTTTATACTTTGATACAAAATGTCAGATATCTCTATTCATTTTGATAATCCTGCCTTAATATCTTTAAATGCAAAATAACTAGAAGATCTAATTATAAAAAGAGACTTACGATTACAAAAAATGCAAATAAGTCACCTATATTAATAAAATAAAAAAGTCATTTTTATCTTTGACATCAACTTAATTTTTTCGACCTTAATGTTGATTTTTCGACCTAGATGTTAACCAAACATTTTTTACTCCTCTTAATGATTAATGCATAATCTAGGTCAAAAGACTCGGATCCTCTTTTTAACACCATGTATGTAAAAAATAAATAAAATGTTTCTCGTTTAAATGAATATTATACAATTCAATGTCTTTCATTTGCATTAGTTTTATTTATGCTTTAATCTGGGTTCAATAAATATCTGAGTTAAGTAAAACACTTTAAACAAATAAAAATCAATTAGAGTAAGATTGATTCAAAATTTTTAAAGAAAACAAGGGAGAAAGCAACGAAATTAACCGTCTTCTAATTTTGAATCAAAGTTTTCTCGCCTCAAGCTACTCGACATAACAATTTTCTTCAGAGGAGCCAATTGAATAGGTTTACGCGAGATTAAGGGAGGGAGATGAGGAAGGAGGGGGAGGTTCATGCGTCACGACGACACGCGTGCGTCGCTCTAGAAGCCACGGGTTGCCACCCTAAATGTTGTGACTATTTTCGAGCCGTGGCCTGGCAGAGCGCGGAGTTTATATCCGAGTGCATGAGGGCGAAAGCGGCATTATTTTCGGCTGCGCGCGATTCAGTTTAATCCCCGAAGTTTCTCCGGAGAAAATCTCGAAGACGAGAGAATTAGAAGCACTTCGTATAAATCCGGAAGCTGTTGATTCAAGAACCGAAACTGCGAAGAACCTCTTGCGTATACCGTCCGACGAGCGAGAGATCACTTTCCCTTCCTTTTGATTCTAAAGGAAAGCCGCCACGAGCTAGAAAGTATTTACATTTCGCACAAATTATTTTATGTAAATTACAACGTGCGGGATACTCCTGAGATTCTCTAAAAATTCGACGCGCGTGGGAGATAAAATGCTTAGCTTTTAAAAATATAGTTTTTATATTAGATACAATTAATATATACGAGATATATTTCGTTAACCCATTCTTATTTTTTTTTTATAGGCCGACGCGAGAGGAACTCATATACACGTGCACATTAATAAGTTCGTAACTGGTTTAAAATACCATTACATTACCGCGTATTCTTCCGCCGTATTGTTAGTAATGTTAGTAAATAACATTGTTATTGCCGGCTACTTGTTGCCGATTAAAAGCGGGATTTACTCGAAATCGTAACATCCCGGAAAACCAGGAAATGGAGAGTAAACTAGCGTCACGGGTTCGCACACACAGCTAGGCGTAAACAAGTTTACTACGTTACAACGCGTTTTTTTTTTCTTTTCGATCAACGTCAATTGCTGTAAACAAACCAATGCCAATCGCAGTGCGCGATCAGAAAAAATAAAATCACTTCCGATTAATTGGCAATCAGTTTAAGTTCCATAAAAAAGTCACAAAATTTATTGATACTATTTTAATATTTAATTATAAGAAATATACACACTACAAAACAAAATGTAGATTAAAAATGCAAATTGTAAAATATCGGTAATAAATTGTGAATGAGTTATTGTTTTACTGAATACACAATGACGTTATTGTTAATAATAACCAACATGTTTTTCAACCAATAAAATAAAACGAAAGAATATAAGAATGAATTGAACTAGGTATTCTCTTCGTTGCTTAAAATAACGCAATAAAATACACATTGTCTCTTACTTAGTTATTAAAAAACATGGCCCCACTCGTAATTGTTTGTAATCAAAAGATGACTTCACATAAAAACAACACAATAAGAGTGATATTATCGGCGAGCTAAAACCTCAGATAACATTAATAAGTTTAATAAGTTTAAGAGGATCGAATTTGTAGGCGGATAAGCGTAAACATTCCCAAGAAACGCGATGGCTTCATGACGTAATTAATTCCTGTTTATTATCTTAATCGCGCGCCTATCGCATCTACCGCAGTGTTACGTTAGATATAAATAAAATACGATAAGCTTTTCATATAATTAATCCTGCTTGTGTCTGATCCTATAAATAATACACTCGATCAATAAATAAGTGTTTGTCAGATAATAATTGCAATTGTCCTCATTTCCGTTGAAGTTATATCTTTTCGATTTAATGACTCTACATCTTCAACCAAAAATATCTATAGCAAAGATTATCGGTAAAACGAGGCGAATTAAATTAAGTTAAACTAAATTCAATACAGCAGTATTTAAACTTATTATAACTTCAATATTCACATTACCTATACACCTAATATCTTTTATCATAACAATTTAATATTTTTCAATTAACTTTTATTTTAAAAGTAGTTAGATTATATATGTATATATATGTATATTGTTATAATATCTGTGTTAATTTCTAAAAAGCAGGTAAGATTAGTGATTCGAAGAAATAAAAAAATTTTAATCAAGTAATTCCTTTAGAATATTTATCATTATAAATTGGCGTGTGCGAGAAAGTAATAAAAACAACCAATTAACATCAATATTACATTACATTTGTGTTAATTACCATTTTAAAGATTATCCTTAATGTCTTTAAAGATTATCCTTATAAATGTCCATTATGATATCTCCATTAGTAACGAATGTATATACCCTTTTTTATTTTTGATGAGAAAAGCACACAAATATTGATTTCTCTTTCCACCTTTTCATCATTAAAATTAAAATTCTCTTAACTTTATTTTTACTAACTTTTTGTCGCATGTCATGAAACAGCTGTCCTTCTGGAGAAGTAAAAAAAATCAGAGACAGCCGATTCTTCCTACTTCCTTGTTGAATTCATAGATCCTTAGAACTGTCGACAAAGACGAGGCGAAATCACGTTTTCCACTGACGTAACGGCGTGATCGTTCGAACGAGCGTTTCATTCTCCATAATTAAACGGTAGGCAAGGTAGAAGTTATCGATGGCGGCGCATTAAAGGTTTCGCGAACAATTCCCGCAACGCTTTTGCAACTCGTCATCGGCGCGTGCGGTTGAGAAACCGCGAACTCGTCAATTTTGTAAACCATACGGTACGACGTATAAATATGTAAATTGTTTCGAGCGATAAATGTTCATACACGTGTCGTGGTATATAAAACACTTTAATCTCAAGGATATCGAATTTGCAGATAAATAAGTACCACACAATTTCATGCAAAATAAATTTTAGATGATAAGAATTTCTTATACGTTTTTTTTATTTTCCACGTTGAATATTTTGGTAAATCTCAACTAAAGTATTTCAAAAGTAAAAATAAGTTAAAGTTACGCAAAAAATATTAATTTATTGTTTAGGTACATCAATAGGATCTAACGATCGAAAATTTTGTGCTTTAATTGCGACATAAGTTTATATCGCGTTTCAGAACATCGAAGATGTATTTTTCTGCGAGCGCGTCTAAGCTGCTAAAAAAAAAACGTCAAACATGAACTAGTGACAGTAAACGTAGTTCTACGTTGTTGATTGCGGCACAGTTGTTACTGTGCTCGTTTGATTTTTATTATATTAGGAATTTTTTTCTATTATGTTCTTCAATCTTTTCTACCCCTATTTCATATATAATTCTTTAAAATTTGGTCGATTAATTCTTGAGTTATATATAAGCGAAAAAAATGTGCAAATTTCTAATTTGCACACTTTTTTTATTATATTGGCAATTTTTTCGAATTCTATTATATTCTTTAGTCTTTTCTACCCCTATTTCATATATAATTCTATTTGATTAGTTCTTGAGTTACATACGTTAGAATTTGCTAGGAATATGTACATACATAAAAGCCTAATAAAGCTGAGTCTAATCAACCAAATTTTAAAGTATTATATATAAAATAGGGGTAGAAAAGACTGAAGAATATAATAGAATTAGAAAAGTTCCCAATAATTAATAATAAATTGCCAAAAAAGAAGAATTATTAAAAGTGGTTGAGACTTGAGCATAATTATTTGCTTATAATTGTTTGGCTTCCACCTTTAGGAAGCTTTTTGAGACTTTTGAAACTTTTGAGGGGAAATGGGACTATATAAGCTATCTAATGACGTATTAATCATTACTCTACGATTATTAGTTTCGGAGATATAAACGTTCAAAGCGTGACATGTTTTCGTTGCATCTATGCTCCCAATGTTACCCCCTACTTAATGTCGACAAAGACGTAGTTCTACGTAAAAAAAAAAAAAAAAAAAAAAAAGCCAGGTAGACAGCGCACGCGGTGCATCGACGCTGCACGCGCGGCGGTTGCACGCGTCTCGCGTTACAGCATGCACGTTTAAATTCGAAGTTTCATTACCTCCAGGCACGTATACGGGTTCGAAATATTACACCGTCTCGAAGCAATTGGGAAATACTCGCTTTGCGTGGACGACTCCGCAGATTATATACCTACGTATTAATTAATTTCAGAAATAAAAAAATTAAATAAAAACAGTGACCGCAATCTACCATTTATCTTTGTACATACATATTGGATATATTTTTTATACACTGAAAAAAAATCCAAAAAAATATTTGTTAGGTGGCTCCTAATAGCATATTTACTTATTTTTTACACATATTTATTTAGAATTAGATATTTTTATTTCAATTAAATAAAATTCTAAATAAATATGTGTAAAAAGTAAATAAATATTGCTATTAGGAGCCACCTAATAAATATTTTTTCTGATTAAAATATTTTTTTCTCACTGTATATAATATATACATACATATTGGATATATTAATTAATTTAAGTTAAATTATATAATTAAACTTAAAAGTTTAATTTTATGCGTAATTTTAGAGAGCTATAAATATATAGTTAAATACTTTTATTTCTCTATCAGTTATTACACTAAAATCGTATTTAAAAATAATATTACAAAACTTTAATGATACGAAATATTCAAAGTCATTTTCAAAAAAACTTTTTTAAGTTATGTTAATGTGAGCAAATGAACGAGATATGAGTTAACGTCCTGAATATGTATATATGCTTGGGATTCCGTCTCAGGAATTCTTCCTCGGCTCATTAGTCGCCTCTCTGAGGCTGTTAACGTTCTTCTCTTTTAACGGTCGTCTACTCGCTTCAGACAATATACTTCACGCGAGGTGGTGCACCTCGACGTCCCATGGATGTATAAGGATCACATATCTCTCGAGAGGACATTACCCATATTACACGCGACTGGTTGCTAGGCGCTCCGAGGTCACAACCGTCATGGTTTTCGCCGAGTCGCTTCGAAGATTAGATATCCCGATCTAAATATCCGTATACTACCGTTATGCCACCGTTCACGAGTTCACACGAGGGTTGAGTGAATCGTATATCTTGACGAGATTTCACGGAATTGTGTAAATAGTATAGATAGCAATATAAAACCTCATTCTTCGATTACATCGTAATAAGATTAAATTCTTATTAAAAATCTTATTTCTCAGTTTTGCGTTATTTAACAGAATTATTATTTGAAATAATCGATTTAATTAGAAGATCAGAAATATGTGTTTCTCGATGAATGGTTTTTACGAAAAAAAAAAAGAACAAAAATAATTCCCCGAAGTAATGTTATTTAGAAAACGAATATTATCATAATCGTTACATCATGATCGATCGACTACAAGTTAGTTGAAGAATATGTTCGCAAAGCGCGTATTCGTTCATTTTAGACTTGCTCGACCACTGTAGTTCAGAGTCACCCTGTAGGCGTAGAACAAAGGTCTTAAACTTTTGCGACAGGCACTTTGCCTCACTTTCATTCGCGCGCGATCCATTGTTTGCGCAAACAGTTGCGACGCTCTCGGGATCTAATAGACCGGCTTTCCATCGGCCAATTGGCCCCGCGGCAATTGGTAAACCAATTAGAGCCAATTACACGCGTCACATCCTTTCGAGGCGCGCAAAAAAGAGCCACGACTATCGAACGTGAAACCTGAACCTGAACTCCCCGCGGCGCGCGGGAGCGCACGTGGCGCGCGCGTGCACCACGTGCACACCCCCTCTGTTCTCTCCTCCCTCCCTTCTCGCTAAAGTCCGTTATGTCGGGCCCTATCATCTCGTTGTAGCGCTTAATCATCGAATTCGCGAGCAGACGCGGATTAGATGGCGATCACTTTACGATCACCCGGTGTCGCTAAGAATACAATGCACGATTAAACGCCTCGGCGAATGTTTCACCTGCGCCTATGACTTTCAAATGTCAAATGTTTGTATATGACGGATCTAAGAATACATTTTAACATGTAAGGTATCTCGAAAGTCCTTCGTATTCTACAAAATATTGAATTTTAAATCAATTTTTTATTTTATATACCTATGTATGTATATGTGTTATTTATATGAAATGCAGTATATTAAATCGGAAGATTTTATGATATTTTTTTAAAAATTTTTCCTTGAAATCTCATCATATTTAATCTCATTGACGCAACGATTTAATTTTAAAGATATCTCCAAAAGTCCTGCGTATTTTACAGAATAATGAATTCATAATTTAATGAATGTATAATTTAAAATTATATTAAGCCTTCAGTTTGAAATTCGTCCTAATATTCACCAAAAAGCATGCGGGAACTTTTCGAGCACCTTGTATTACAATAGTAGAGTTATATTTCGTTCGAGTTGTTAACGGAATAAACAAGCAAATCCCGTTAGATGAATTGAATTACGATAAGCTTCTCGTATCTCTAAGTGACATTTCTTTACGAAAATGACGGATATTTCTGCACGTAACTAAAAAAAAAAAAAATAACACGAATCTAAAATATATTATGATATAAATAGCTAGTTTTGGTATTAACATTAGACTGGTGAAGAACGTCGTTCCTCGTTTTCTTTTAATGTAAATATCTTATTGTTAAAAATAAAATATTAATGATTTTTTTTATTAATTGTGTGTCCTTTTTGATAAATTGGGATGCGTGAGCAGATAAATCTCACGGCCCGAGCATAACAGTTACGAATAAATTATTCGCTTTCAAAAACGACTGAACTTTCCGGCACAACTAGCACGTAAAGACATCCAACGTTTACTTGCTACGGTGATAATTAACAGCGATTAATTGGCGACATAGCATAAATATTTACGCAGCGATTTGTAATCGTCGATCGTGTAATTGACACTTTCTTTCCTTTTCTTTAAATTAACGAGCGATCAAATTTGCATTAACGCGCACGTGATTCGGCAATGACGCAAATGCCATGCCGTCGAATACGATGCAACGCACGTTAATGATTAATATCGATATACCTATGTATATAATAATTCTTCGGCGATTCCCGATGTGTCGGATTGTTAATTACATGTGACTTAAGCAAATATTGAAGGAACGCGCGTGCGCGCGCGACGCGCGGCGGCAAAGAGAGAAGGACAATGCAAACTGCGATCGAGCTTGACGGGAGAACATGATTATTTGCGCACGATAGATCTTTAATGAAACACCGTTTTACGCGATGTTTTCAACATAATTACTACGAAATTATTGGGCAACAATAAATGTTTCTAACAGGAAATCATTTCTACATAAACAGAGACCATTAAGACCATTTCAGATAATTTACCGAAGGTAAAATCGTAACCATCGTGCAGGCACGCACGGTGCAATGATTATTCGGGACGCAATTTGTTTCATTATTTTAGTTTTTTTTGTTACAATTTTGCATTTTTATTTTATCATCTATTAAAAGTATATTTTTCTAAAAAAGCACTATTTGTCTATGTCTTTAAATAAAAATGTTATATCGTGTTTTTAATATTAAAAGTATTTTTAGATTTGCTACGCTCCTGTAACTCCTTAAAATACCTACGTAATATTTTTTACGATGTGTATCTTCTACAATGTGTATCTTCTACAGTGATTCACTATACGCTCCTGTAACCCCTTAAAATGCCTACATAATATCTTTTACGATGTGTATCTTCTACAATGATTCACTACGCTTCTGTATAACTCCTTAAAATATCTACGTAATAATTTTTACGATGTGTATCTTCTACAATGTGTCATGTACCTTTATTAATGCAATAATTGTTAATGTAATGGTAAAAACGTATACAATTAATTACTAATTTTTATAGCAATAAATAGTATATATTTTTATATTTTAGGTTTATAATATATTATTTTTATGTATAATCAGTATAATATATTTTTTTTCGTGTATTGTGCGTTCGTCACATAGAAACGCGATTGTGGATTGTGGAATTTGATGTAATTCTGAGACGGGTGCCAAAACGAGTGCGAACAACAAATTCGAATCCGCGAAAGTGGCGTCGAAAAGTGGTGTGCCACTCTCAACTGCCAAAGACATCAGTGTGACCGTCACGTGGCACCCGGGAAGCGCAGCTGGCGTTTATTGTCCACGTCTCTATGATGTCTCGTCTCGACGAGAGCGGAGGTTAAGCGACAATTGATCCGTGGGAGGCGGTTCACGTTAATAGAACGGACAATCGGCATGCTGTATAGTCCTGGTTAAGGATGCGCGGGTATCGTTACTGCAATTTTTCATCTTCGAATCTTATGCTTCGCTTCAACCTTTACAGTAACTGCCAAACCTTACCCCATATGCCGCGCCATTAACAGTTTATTACAAAATTTAAGTACTCTCACAAAATTACCTAAAATTTAATTAATCTCACTAATTGTAAGTTATCTTCAATTTATTTTGAACTGAAAATCTTTCATGTTTCCCAAGACCTTCTATAGATAGAAAATAGTTCCTAACGACAATGCCATTAGGAAAATTCCTGAATTAAATTCCTGATTCCAAGCCAGAATCCTTAATCTTATATCTGTTCAGCCTTGTCTGATTGCCGTTCAATTGTCCTTCCGGCTGTATAAAACGTAGAAAATAGCATTGTACGAAACCCCTCAGCCCGTAATAACCATTTTACGGAAACGTTCCATTCTTCTTGAAAGCAAAGATTCCTCTCGAGTTTCTTGTTAGTCGAAAGTAGTCACCTAGGGTGATTTTTATACCTCGGGCAGCGAAAAAATGAAGGTCAGTCAGTTATAGTCATCTTCATTCATTAAAAATCTATTATATACCTACGTTTTTAAGAAAATACTGAATAAATCTATATAATGATCCCAAACACTAATAAATTGTAGAACAATCAATAAAATATACTACCATATGTAGTTAATAATAATAATAATGACTTTTAATTGGAGCGTAAAAACATCCCAGATGATCGTTTATGCAAAGAAAAACTAGGTAACTATTCCCGGTTAATAAAGTTTAGTCTACATAGGGCAATATTACATTTTATTTTACGCTCTTTAATATTACGTAGCGTCTCACGGATAACGGTATTACGACGTGCCAGACGTCACAAGTGTTTCGACATTTTTCATAGGCGTTTTCGAAAAGAGCATGACATGTCGAAGATTAAGCACGACGCAGTTCCTCCAAATACTTGAGAAATTGAATTGGATCAATGTATTCAACCCTTCCACAGATAGATAGTTTAGTATTAGAGAACCTATCAGGTACTTGGTGAGCTTAAAGTATTTCAAATTCTGATCTCTCATAAAAATGTCTGTTACTCTGAAGACAATTTATATCAGTCAATTTTAAAAACGAGTCGGAAACGTCGCACAAGAAACACAGAAAGCAGGCACTCTTTGTTCCATTTTGAGGGTTCTGGGTATATAAGCACCGCGTATATAGATGTTGTATACAATGTGTCGCGCAAATGCTACTGATAATAATTATCAAAGATAATTGTAAATTTTTTCGGGATATCTTTAGTATCTGACGAAGTTAATTCGTCTCAAGCTTGACTAATTCGTAAGATTAGAATCTTATATGATATTGCGACACGCGTATTGCTCTTAAGTCCGACGTATCGGCTTGATAGATCTGATATCTGATTTGCACAGTTTTTAATTGCGCAGCAATTACTTTTTTGTTGCACGATAGTGATATTACATTACGTCATTTTATAAATATAAAATGATATAATCACTATATAGTATATGTACATATTTAAATACAGAGTAGTTTGTCTGACTGTCAGTGTTGGATGGTTAGCCTATAATACATTAATCTCATTATATATTATTGTTCAGGTGTTTTTTTAGATATGTACAAACATTTACAATGCAACAATATTTATTTAAAAGCTGCATTTCCATAGTTATCATTTGTGTCTGATTATTCATACAGGTGATAACTATAAAAAACTGTAATTTTGCAGTAATATATAATGCTATTACGTCGTAAAAATTTGTATGTTTGTCTATAAAACATCTGGATGAACTATGAATTTAGTACTGTTACATACCTAACTGTAATTGGCATCACTGTTCAAATATTTATATCGCAATTTAACGGAATATGCTCTTAAATTATTTTTTATCGTCAGATTTCTGTTGGCAGTTAGAAAAATTTACGTAGGTGGTCTTTGATACGGTCTTTAATAGATCGTTAAAATTAATATCGTAAATATAACCACAGTTTTTATTAATTTAATAAAGTAATATAGATAAGAAGAGAAAGAGAAGGGAAAAATAATATGTTAAAGTAATAGTAAGTTAAATCGAGATTAATCTACATTGGTAGAATAAATAAACATGAGAGTTAAAAAAATTTGCTTCATGACAGGATCACTAATGTGCTACAAATGATAATTGAAATTGATATCGATATTATCGGTTAAGAAAATAATATCAATTATATCACGTCTGATAACTATATAGTCAAATATACATAGAATGCGATGTGATCAACGGTTGTTAAACAGCAGATATAACGTAAGTCGGTAACTAGGAAGTTACGTTACCGGCTAAAAAATAATCCCTACTTTACCTACAGTATACTCGTCAGATTTACAGAGTTGATATTTGAATGCTCTGCTAGAGGGCGTCAAGATTGTAATTTTATAACGCGCGTTTTTCTCGTTATCAAATTGAATAAAAATAAATATTCATTTCTAGACGCATTACAGAAACAGTGAAAAAATTATTTCGAAAAGTTTGAATAAAAATTATTAATATTACTTAAAATTCGTTTTAAAACCTGGAGCTTTATTTATGATTTTATATGCCATGCAACTTGATATATGTATATTTCGATGATATACATTTTGATTCTCTAAATTTTTTTCATATTACAATCTTACACCGTAAAATTATCACCGTAATTTTGTCACAAATTCAAGTTAGATTTACATATAATATCCATTACAAAATTTTAGTGAAATTAATGGTAATTGCAATTATAAGCGCTGCATAATATTAATATTATTTTAAAATTTAGAAATTAATTATATCTGCGTTGATACACGAAACCATTTCAAGTTGACTCCCAGCGAGAAATGACCCGTCGAATCGACGTCTATCGACATATGTCGATGTCGATTCGACGGGTCATTTCTCGCTGGGCTGGCTTATAAAACGTGTCATTGAATTTGAGTATCTATTAATTTAACAATGTGTAAAATGATTAAATACAAGTCGTTGCTGAGGATTATTTCAACAGATATGTCGGATCTGATAACACAGTCTACGGCATATTTCTTGTTTTATCCGCAATAAAGCGGTTTCATTAAGAGTCGTCTGTATGGACATAAGTTAAACGAGAGAGATTCTCCGCGTTTATTTATTCATTTCTGACGTCGTAATCCAATGTGGGTGACAATCCAGAATATAAGTATAGAAGATTAAAGCACAAAAAAGTTAATTATATATGCAACCTTCGCGTTATGTTAAATTTTATAAAAAAAATTTATTAACAATTTAGAATCTGTGTTTAAATTATTCTTAATTTATTCCCCTCCCCGAGGGGGGGGGGTGACTTTAAAGAGCTTGATGTACCAAAAGCTCCGTTTGATAGATTAAGTCATCTTTACATAACATCGCTTATATAAACTTTTCTTTATTTGATGATCCGAGAAATCAGTTCCCTATGTAGATTCGGCGTGACTCACTCGGTCGAGCGACAACGCGCAAAAACCTGCATCAGCTGCATGTGCATATATGCGCGCATATGCATCGGCCATTACTATGACAGCTGGTCTGTCGCAAGCAAAATATAAAACTATACTTGGGATCCGATCTTTATTACGCGAGAGATCGGAGACAGGCGTTCGCGCGTTCTCGGAAACGAATTACCTTCCGAGACCCGGGTGCCAATTAATCACTCATTGCCGTGAGTTGTAATAATGACTTAGAATTTTCTCCGCGACACGTTCGCGCTGCAAAAATAACGTTTCATCAGACCTGGGTCTCTCGTGGTCGTGCCGGTATTTGGATATCGGTTGATCGAGCATACCGAGCCGTCGTGCCAGCGCGGTAAAACTAATCGCGAATTCAATCGGCGAACACGGCGGTCGCGGGCTCGGCAGGCCGCGAGTGCATCAATCGGTGGGTCACGCGCGTGTTAATATTTTAGCATCAATCTCCGCCGCTCACTCGGAAACTGGACCAGTCGACCCTGGACCAAATCCCGACGGCTGACGAAACGTCTCCTCACGAATTCCCAGTTCTAGCGCGCGACCTCACGATCCCTCTGTTCTTTCTTCTCCCTCTTTTTTTCCGCGTCTTCGTGATTGGAAAGAAAACGTGAAATGGCGAATACCGAGTAAATTTGTCATCGGATGCGAATGATCAGAAATGATGCGGCGCTCTGTGGTCGCCGATCGACGCCGATATGCGACCAGGGGGGGTCGATTTTGAAAGACACGCGGGAGTTTCAGGGATCAACTCCAAATCCGCGTGAAGGAGAAGAGAGAAATTAAAGAACGCGGATCCCTTTTCTCAAAGAACTCGTAAATCACTCACCGGTGTCGTTGTCGTGCCCTTGGGGCCCATCCCCGACATCCTCGGTGGCTGTGGAAAGTGCTGGAACAGATAAGGAAAGAGCAGAGTGAGATCGGGACGCGCACGGCCGTTTTAGAGGGACGCAGGGACGGGGGGCGGCGGGGGGGGGCAGAGAAGAGCGAGGGGGAAACGCGATTATTAATGCGGGTCGCGTCGTAAAGTTACGTGCCCTCGAGGCGATCGCGACCTTCCACGTTGACGGACGGACATTAAACTATAAGCATTAAGCTGTAGCCAGCCCCGCAACAATTAACCCTTTGATTGCCGGAGTAATTTATGCGACGTGACCTCTGGCTTGAGCCCCGGTAGAAAGATGAATGCGAAATTAGGCTTGTTTGCGTATTTGATTCTTACGACAGTCTCAATGCTGCGATATTATGTACAGCACGCCTCAAAATCACCGGATGCTGTCAGCGACAAATCTTCTGGTCAATTTAAAGCTTTTCTTCAACGAGCGAGACGTCAACAATTTTCGTGTTATAAGCAGTTAAACGGACTTTTCGCTAAACCCCTTCTGTGTGGAAGCTAAATGGATTAACTTTTTTAGTTAACATAGTAAATTGAAAATAAAATTAGTTTCTTTAATTAATTTTAGATCAAGTTCGTCTTGAATTTTAATTAGAGGTCCAGTTACAAAGATGATAAACTTGAAAAAAATTATTAAAGGATATTTGATAATTTCAGAACGTCTTGTTTAAAATCTATTACATATCATAGAAAAAAATTATTATATTATATAATACAATTTCATATTTCTGACAATACTAACACATTTTCACCTGGGCGACAATCGTTCGGAGGAAGACAAAATAATAAAAGTTCTGGTAATTATAATGCCACGACTGAAGTTTATGTACATACCGCAAACTCGTTTTATAAAGTTATGAAGACGAAAGGTAATACAGAGAATGATCAAGATCAGGATAGAGTTACAGCAAATGTGACGCTGAATGTCGTTTCATTAGTTGTATACATATAATGATTTAATTGTAGTGATATAACGGAATAATTAATAAATAGTCATAAACTTCAATTTAATAATTTATAATAATATTGTATTTTTTATTTTATTTATCTCGGATAAACGTTTTTCTGAAATCAGTTATTATAGCATTATGACATATTATGACACATTTTTTGTATCAATCTCAAGCAGAACACGAAGTTATAATAACGTCGTGATAACGTCAAAGTGACGAAAGTGACTTTTAATAATTATTTTGGAGCCATTCTAACGTCACATTGACATCACCATCCTTTCTTCTGCTTGGGAATAATAATAGAACTATTTTACATGACTATTTTCTTTAACATGTTTCGTTGATTCATGCAGCTTGTTCATTTTTCTTTCCGAAACTTTACAATACACAATTAAGGTGCTATTTATCCTCAATTTTCTAGTTGCTGATATTTACTTTTCTCTCTGAGCGCAACCAAATGTCGCGAGATGGTATAGGAACAATAGTCGTCGCGCGAACGACACATGCAATCGCGTCCCTCGGTGCAGAACAATTTAATTTATTCAATTACGAGGCAACGCAATTTTTCGCCATTTATTCTTGATTGTTATTTACTCGATAGGCGCGAACACGCGTACTCGCACGATCGATCCCCACGCGGTGATTGGAGAACAAGCGTTTGCTCGGTGACCCATTAAGCCCGCAACCTGTTCCACGACAACCTACGTTGTAGATGTGAGCAATATCTCTCTGGAGGTTTCCCCCAGTATTTGCGCCCAGAAAAGACCGATCGAAGAAACAATCGTGACTTTTCTAAGTAACTCAGCTTTACGAGTGCCACAATGATGTATCACAATGTTTTCTCAGAAAAAGAATCTTGAAAAAAAAATCAATGAAATCTTATATCGACAAAAAGAACAATATTATGTAAAGACTGATGATTGACATGTAATTGTAAAGTTTCTTAAACTTCCTTAAACAAATCTATTCATTGCCTTTTAATTTGTTATTTTTAAAAATATTTAGATGAGATGCTATAAAATAAAAAGTTAAGATACTATAGAAGTAGGGTGTATTTATACATATCGTAAAAATGAGTTGAACAAAGAGGGAAGTTCCATCGTCGAGAGTTCACAAAGGATATTAGGAGAAATAAATAACGCATGCGGGATCCATTGGGATCCATTTTACGCGTTAATTCCCATAGAATGTATAGCATTTCCTATATGCGGCTCTATCTCGTCTAGCGCCGGGTGGAAAGCGCGTTAAAATCGATTGGCGGCCCCAGAAGAAAGTCAGTGTTAAACGTCGGACTCTCACTGTGATATAACGAGAGCGCGGGACATACGGTGTGCATCCGCGCTAAGTGGTACACCCGCGTTCCCTAAACGCGCTCGTTGCTCAAATCGCGCGGCTCGCGCCCGATTGCCGGAACCGGCTTCCCGATATATATAATTTGCCGGAACGTCTCGCGCGACGCAGCGTCTGAATATCATGGATTGCACCTGACACATTATACTTCGTCGCACGTGCACGTGACCGTCACGAGCGTGACCAGATGCGTCAGCGAATCGCACGCTAATCGCGTTAATTAACGAATCCGGGCTTTAAATGCGGATATGGCCCGCGCGCGTGACGGCGGTTCCAAACAGCGGAATTACTACGTCATTGCGTATAGCAATATTAGTCGATCTATTTGTATTATGATGACTCTTCTGTTACAACCGATTGGAAATCCATGTTTTTTGTCAGAAGTTAAACTTCAGGAATGTAAATGTTTATTTTAATAATAATAACAATAGCCTACTAACAATCTCATTATTTATGCATTTTGTTAATAAAGACTAACACGGTATGCAGTATGTAATATATAATATGGAATAAATTATATGTAAGTGTATATAATATGTATTATATGTATATATGTATAATATATATATATATATATATATATATATATATATATATATATATATAACATTGTATATAAATTGTTAAAGATTGCTCGAAACTTCCGTGCAATTTTAATTTAAAATTCAAGTACAAAACTGTTTTTGCTATTTAATATTTAACCAAAGATACTTAATATTCACTACTGAGAAGAGTTGAAAATCTTTTCCCTCCTCGTCCCATGACAAGGTCAGAGCTCCCATCAATTGCAGTACTCTATAGATGCGCGAGCCGAACGTGCTGCAAGTAACCAATTACATTATGACGTATGCAAATGAAAGGCGACTGTAACGACGGCTGTGTCCCCGTCTACTTCCTGTTGTCCACTTGGTACTTCCCCTCCCCCTTCCGCTCTTTTTCTGCTCTTCACCATGTGCGATGACCTGAGAACGAGCGATGATATTCAGCGAGCGAACGTGATCAAAATCGCGATCGCTCAACGCTCGAGTATTTTCTCATACATCTTTGTACTTGGAAATTCATGCATTACTTCATGTATTACCGATATCAACCGTGAATGCACGCTAAAACGGGTCCTTGAAACCTTGCGGTATTTACTTTTCTTTGTATAGCATTCCCTTGTGTAAATCTTGATCAAGCGCCTCTCTCTTCCTTATAGATCATTTTTAAGCAAGATGAAAAAAATATCTTTCCACAGGGTCATATCCATACATTTTGTAGAATTAAGAAATTTCTAGGCAAATTTACATATCAAAGTCAAAGTCCCTAAGTACAATACTGACATTAATTATTGCATCATCTTAAAAATTATTCATTTATTAGAAGTTTAGCGGAGATACTCTTTACATACTTTATGTATGTAAGTAAAATATTTTTATCGTTGTGGCAGTCCGTGTGTGTATTTGGTATCATGAAATCAGCGTTGATACAATAAAAAATTTAATTGTCAATGCCAAGGAAATGTCAGGCTGTAATCAAAGCCCATGACTGCAATACTAAATATTAAGAAAAAAACACATTATATTAATATAAGTAGAAAGGGCTGTAAGGGTCACAACGCGGATCACGGTGCGTTCAGATATAAATGTGATTTATTCCTCGAATTACAAAATTCCAAACGTTTCGGCTCCTCTCCCTTAACAGTAAACTCACCATGTTAAGGGAGAATATATATTTTTGATATTAATATTATACCACTGAGGATGGCTCGGACAGGAGCCGAAACGTTTGGAATTTTGTAATTCGAGGAATAAATCACATTTATATCTGAACGCACCGTGATCCGCGTTGTGACCCTTACAGACCTTTCTACTTATATTTTTATTTCGAGGGTCTTTATATCACACTTATTATATTATATTAAAATGTTAATGTGAATAATATGTACTTCCTGAAGTCATCTACAAATGTAACAAGATAAAATAAGCACATTGGATTAAAAAACTAATTTATTTATTATTTCGATTTTTATGAGAAAAATTGATACAATGATGATCTAATTAGATTTAGTACATTAGAAACGCTTGTTTAAGAACATGTATACGCAACCTTCAGTAGTAACAATGCATTTATAAAATTTTTTTATTTAGAAATAGTCTGTAACTATCCGTTTCAGAAAGAAATTTTGATATTTTAAAGCCAAATATAAAAAAATTATATATATTAGTACACAGAATTGTGTGGTGACAAATTATTGGGTGACGCAATAATTAATGCTAGTACTGTAATACTAACTTTACTTATTTGTCACATTTGACGCGCGTTTAGTATTTGAACATTTTAGATGCTTTTACGCGTGGATATTTGTTTGTATATTTATTCATTTGGATATTTGTTAGACTTTAAATTTAAAAACGCACAATTTCCCCCCCCCCCCCCTCCCAAATGTATATCAAGATACATTGAACGTTCAAACATTCGACATTTGATTTTAGGGTATTAGAGTATTAGGTTTGGGTGAACGGCCGGGGACAAAATACCTATTCGAGTATATTTCCATCCTCTTGGACGTCGCTCAAGCGAACGCCCTGCATCGGAATGGATTGCCTAATAAACCTCTGAAATCAGTTATCTATGGCTCGCTAAAGGCAGTATTAATTCGCTCCACTTTATCGTGACGGCGCGGTGTGTGGCGCGCACGTTAAAAAAGCCGTTTTGAAGACTTTCTATAATCCCGAGATCGCCTCTCACCGTCTCTCGCGCTCGCCCGCGGCGTCGCTTACAGCTCCATTCAAAAAACGCAAACAACCTCGGCGTCCAGGGGCGCACGTGAAAACGTTTCTACGGAAGTGGCTCAGCACGTACGCACATGTAATAAAAAATTGTTTGTTTTACGTATAATTAAAGTAGTCATGCAAATTATTTGAGCCCCGGATCGATATTTTGATTTAAAAGTGTAAAACTGTTCTGCGCTCGATTTATCCAAATATCTAGAGATACTTTTTGTGCAATTTATGTCGCAAATAATATGCATAAAATGTTATTAAAAACTCTTCTTTTCTCGTCGTACAGTAAAGTCAGCAATTTTTCGTTGACGCTGATACAGCGCTAAAAAAAAATACAATCGCTCTTTTTTTATGTCTTTTTTCTTTTTTTACGTCCTGGCTCACGTCTTTTTTGCGTCCCTGCGTGTATTTCCAAATGTAATCGATCCGCCGAATAACACACGTCTGGCTTGCACCATCCTTTCGAAATTACTAGCGCACGAGACTCGTTTAAATAAATCGCGAGTCGCTCGTGCCGATTTCGAGAATGGTAATCACGATCGAGGCATCAATGGCTCTGAAATGAATGTCGGACGCCTAAAAAAAAAAAGTTCAAGGGTACGTGTGCGCCGACGAATTAACCCTCGATCGCTGTAATTAAATTTGTTAGCGTGACCACTTGTGGCAATCCTTGGCCCCTTGTAGCCGACCCCCTCACCTCCCTACGCCTCGGAGTAATAACCCACATAGCGTATCACCGTTCCAAGGATATATCTGTAGAACATCATCGTAATGGGATATCCTTAGGATGTTGTTACGACAAACGCAACTATCCTGCGTGCCTGCATATTTATTTATATTAAGTAACGGAACGATTCAAGACGCACTATACTTCCGACCGTGCATTCCGATCGGAATGCGGGGGAGACGCTTCACATCGCCGTCACGTAATCGACACATTGTTCTGGATTCCCATAGAAATCCAGCACACGCGATCCGATGACGTCCACACGTGCGGGATTCCTGGATGTCGATCGGCGGCCCAGGTGATCGACGATCGGCGCTTATGGGCATCGACCAGACGACCGCTCGTAATAGGAGAGAAAATGCACTCTCGAATAAGAAAGAAAAAAAGGAAACAGAAAGGAAAAGAAAGAAGGGCGAGGAGGGGGGGGGGGGAAGAGAGACTAATTGTAAATTTCAGAATTCTTGGAGAAGATAAGAGCGTAAAATTGCGTGGGCACTATCAGCGAATATTCCTGAGTCACATTTCTATCATTTCCCAGCGAGAAATGACCCGTCAATTAGACGTCTAATCGACGTCTATAGACGGGTCATTTCTCGCTGGATTTGGCTTCCGGGGAAAAAGAGGAATCTAAAGGTATACGATAGTACTTCGAGATAATGATGAGCGTCTGACATTTCGAGGCATTTCCAAACAAAAACCTTTGTGTGTTCATTTTCGTCGAGTATTTTACGCGACGGTATTCGATCCTAGCTCATGTGTGTCGAAATACCACGATCGACGCACGACATAACGTGATGTCGAGGGACATCGCGTATCTTCCTCTCGTGTCACCTTTCCTTCCTCTATAATTTTGCGAATAATTTCGAGCGCGCTGTTTGCCTCGCGATTACGTAATTTGCATATTAAGGCTGGGACCGCGTTTTTCAGCTTCAACCTTGTCGCGTATACGGTAATAAGCGAACCACGTGCGCGTAAAATTCTGTTTTTTAACGTGCCTTTTATTCACGGTACGTTGCGTCTCGTTTGTACGCGAAATTTGCTCAATCGAGAGGAAGGAAGAAATCCGAAAAATCGATAGCATCGACATAATTACATGAATATATGTCATATAAGCAAAATCTGGCCAAATCTATCTAATATAATTACTATCTAATATAAATCTGTCTAATATAAATAATAACATCATATAATTAATATATAATACATGATAGTATATACCACATTAATTCATCACAAATTTACATAAAACTGTCCAACATTCATATTAATTTCATACAAGTTAAACATAAATAAAAAGTAATAATATAAAGACCCTCGAAATTCAAATATAGATAGGACCCTTACAGCCTCTTCCTATCTATATTTAAACATAAATACTTCGCGTGTATTTCTCATGGTATATTAATAATGCATTACAAAAATCTAAGAGAGACTTTTCGAAAGGGCTGCGAACAGAGGGAGGGAAGAAGAAAAAAAAGCGCGTGTTCGGTTCATTTCGAACGATGCGAATTATTACGGATTGTCCGGATGCAGGCAATAAAGAGAGGCTTGCCTTGAGGAAACGCGTGGCTCACGCCTCGATTCATTGAGGACATCTCATCGCCGCGATCGAGACGATCCTTGAACCGGCCGCCGCGTTTCAATTCAAGAACACCGGCCGACTTGGACCGCACCCGCGAGATTCGCGCGATATTCGATTACTCGATCGCTCAGTAATCTCCGCAGAGGCGAATGGCAGTGTTGCTCGATGACACTTTATTCTTTCCTTCGTATATTCTTGAAAAAAACAAAATGATAATCGAAAGATGCCAAGTGTGTCCACGATCACGAAATGTTCGTGCGCTAATTGTTTTACGAACGGCGACAATGGCGATATTAAAATGCGCGTCACGCGTAAAGCGTTTTAAAATTCTTTTTGCATAGATCCTTTCTTATGCGCGGCGTATAATTATTACGGATCGCAAGATCATCTTTATAATGAGAAATACCGTCAGTCATCTCGCAGCACATCTGCCTAGAAGATTAGAATCTGGAATCTGACGTTCCATCTGTAAGGAAAAAAGTAATCTTGTCTTTTACGGATTTAATTGCTCACTCCATGTAAGTTGCGTGCATCCGAGAGCTTTCTATTCGTCGGACATACTTCGTTTCTCTCCTACATACATGTAAGTGGTATATCTAATTTAGGTGTTGCATTGCATTGTGTCATTTGTGTGTATTCAAGGATACTGCGATAAGGGAAGTTCCACAAGTAAGATAAGCTTGAAATAAATAAAGAAATTATTTTCATTTCCTAATAAAGATGTATCAAAATAAAGCTTATCAATTCATTTCTTCCCATTTTACAATTTTTTTCCGACAGATTCGAGCGAGAATTTAAAGATGCATATTCTTCACAAAAATTCGTATTCAAGTTGCCGAACCAATTTGTGGCCGCAAATCGTTTTTTATTTTGCTACTTGAGACGAAACATTTTTCTGACAGATGCGCTCTTTCGATTTTCTAAGAAGATGAAAATCGGAGGCTGCCAGGTCAGAAAAACGTTGACGACTGGTGATTTAGGGCTGCTGCTTGAAAAGGGCTCCTACTGGTTGAATTTATTCACGAAACGAGACGGTCAATGCTGCTCGACCACTGAAATCTTGGAACAAGTTGTTTAAAACGTGTTGGAATGTTCAGTCGAGGTATCAGACTTTTATGTGACACGCAACTACACGGAAAAAATGGCATTGTATTAATAACAGCAATCTAATTGAAAATAATCTTGTTAATTCAATAATAATATTAATGAAACAAAAACGTCATGCTCTTATTCGAATAAAACATTATTTGTTTATTGAATTACCGATAATTTTCAATTAAACTGCTGTTCTTAGCTTAGCTAATGCTGTTTATATCATTTTTTTTTCGTGTATGCACCGCTGAGAAAACTTGCGAAACAATCGAGGCTGGGACATTCTAAACACTCCCTTCTTGATTTCGCAACCTCCGATTGTCTCCTTTTGGAAAAAGAATATCTGTCAAGAAAATGTTTTGTTTCACAATCAGATCAAAAAGAAGAAAACCAGACATAAATTTGATTCTCAACTAGATGCAAATTTTTATGCAAAAAGTTTTGTAAGTAAAAAAATAAAGAAAAAAAAAACAAATACTTGAAACTCTTGGGGGAAGAAATGAGTTCATTTCGATATATATATATTTTGAAAATTGAAATAATATTTTTAATTTGTTTTCTTCAAGCATGCCTCAGTTTCAAAACTTTCCTCATGAAAGTGTACATATATATTTTAAATAATACAATTAATATTTCATGACTATATATAACTCTCATCTAATATTAATCACATCGTATATGTATATACATGGAAGAAACTGTCTATTCAGGATTCTTTTGCAGATATTAATCTCGGAGAGTATCTCCAAGAAAGTTCAATCGAGGATTGACCCTCCGGTAACGCAACAGCTTTATAAGCCGGCGGAGGAACATTCTAGAAAATCGTAGGCAGACTATATCGAAGGCGACGAGTAATGAAGTCAATTACAGTTAACGAGATAACATCGCGATCATTCAATTGAGAATCCCCCCATTGGCAACGCACGCACGTGCATTCATTGCCGGTATTGTGCAAGCACGGCATATCCGAAAGGGCGCGCAACGCATCGTTGCATTCGCAGAATTCCGCGCTCTGTAATTAGCCTGATTATTAGCTGACGTTTTCAAACCCAACAGCCGAATGCCGGAACAGCGATTTGCCCGTTGCGCCGTTGGGCTTTCTCCGCAAGTCAATCTCTTCTTTTATTCACGGTCGTTTACAATAGCGACCGCCGCGCCGCGTTAAAAATAAAATGACGAATGGACAAGGATGTACATACAAGCACGTTGTATCTGTTATATTGATTAATCTGTTTTTCAACGTTTATATTTATACGTTTGTAATCTCATGTTGTTGTTAGTTTACCTACATGATTTTGGATTAAAGCCTGAAAGGCACAGAGAGGACAATTTAAGGAATTCGGCGCGACTCTCGGGACACCCTGTATAATGACGTAGCAAGACAAAGGGGAATAAACGTAGGTACGAAAGAAATGCAAACGATTGCAAAAGCGCGCGTCCGAGAAAGTGCTTTTCTGCCGTTATATTCCGCGCACGCGTCGCGGATCGCGGGTCGCGGGTCGTGTCGCGCCGCGTGTTATACGCACCGACTTCGGCATGGTGCACGGAGAATTCCAACATGGTCCACTGCGAGATATGACCGGTAACGATGCCGAATGGTAATCCTCCAATTCCTCACAGATGTTGGAATACTGTCAGGATCTCGGAAACTCCGGATTGATCGGTCAATCGATCATTCTTCCGGCCGTCCGCGTTCCCGGACACTCGACGAGTACGATTGAACGAAGCGAAACTATTGACGCAGGTTTCCAGTAATTCTCGGTGTCAATTATATATAGTATTTGAGAGTTTATTTTGAGGGAACGAGGAAGGGGGATGATGGAAGAATCTTCGGGTTTTCAGAATTCAATGAAAAAAAAAAGGTGACAATAACAGAAGCCCAAGATTTCAGGGATTAGAAATTTCAAGTACAATTGAAAAACATTTTTAGAAGGTTCGGCAACTCGGCGATCGCGCGAGAAACTTGAAGTCGAAGGATTGTAAAAACTCGTAAGAATTTTAGCAAAATTTTGAGATTTTTTTCAATAAAAATTGGAGGATTCCTAAATATTGGACAGTGTGTAAGATGAGGATGCGCGCGCACTCAAAAAGAATTCACAGTAGAAATATAAGATCTTTAAGGATGTCAGGGATAATCCGGAAAAAGAATGGTCCGGGAAGTGGCAATTGGAGTCAAAGAATTCGAACTGACACTCGAAGAATAGATCTCGCAAATAGATTTCGCTAAACTGTCGACGGCACGTCTTTCACGATGGAGGAACCACCCCCGGCGCGTCCTTCGTCGAGACGCGACCCTGCGCCGTGAGGGAGCGAGAAACACGAGAGTCTCCCAAGGCAATTCCGCCGGCGATCGAGGATATTGTCGCGGCACACAGACGCAGTTGCAAGCTTCGAACCTGCGTGACGCGCGGAGCGGTAAGATCTGCAGGAGATCGACGGAACGTTTATACGTTCCTCTCGGTGCAATTCCGCTCGCTCGCTCGCTCGTACGCTCGCGCGGGCGCGCACGCACGTTCCGGTGCACCAAGATGGCGACGACCGAACTTCCGTGACACGCGGAAGACGGGACAGATGCTCACACGCACGGCGAACGCGCGCGGCGGCGGAGAGGACACGCTCCGGTAGAAATCGTTCGAGCCGTTCGAGGCGCACTAACGCGTTCCGGCTAAGCGACCGTGCCAAGCCGAGCCGATCCCACGAGCGAGTCGTCTTCGCGCGATACGCGCCCCGAAGTAACGGAGCGAGCTGATTGCCAAAGAGAGCGACGGGGAGAGAGAGAGCGAGAGAGAGAGAAAGAGAGAAGGAGAGAAAGAAGGAAAGAGAAAGGCCAAGTTGGCCGGAGGAGGGGAGGGGAAGGGGAACAGATAGACTTTTCACCTTCGACGAGCACGAGTGACCGAGTGGAGCGAAGTGAGAAAAGATCTGCCGATGGGAAATCTAAACGAGGAGTTAATGACCGTGTTATAACGCGGATTGATGCTCCGTTGATCGGTGTGGGACCCCGGGGAGAAAGGTTGATCGAATTAAAGCTAAAGCCAATTCGCGCGTATACGCGTACACTTTACACTCTACCGTTCTAATTGCGGTAGGTATTTCGGATATCTTGAGCGACGGCGATAATTCGCGTTGCAAGACGCGGAAAATAACAGAGTTGACTGGTAAATATCTCAAGCTCTTATCAGACCAATTTTTGGAATACTGAAGGTCAAAGCTGAGAAAGACGTCAGCTGTTTCAACATCGTACCGGAGGATACGATGACGATCACGATCACTGAAAATAGCGACAGCAAAATAGAGCGCAATTTCGAACCACTGGCGCGCCGCCGTTAGCTATAACTTCTGGGGGGAACTTTGGAAATTAAAAAAAAACTTTAATTAAATAAATACGTAAATAAAAACTTAAACAAGTACAGTTTGAAGTTTAACTTGTTAGGGTTTTCAGGTTACACGTGTAAACATTACTTTAATTTACTCAAAATTATCATATATTTGCGTATACATTGGGGGGGAGGGTTCCCCTCATCGCGCTCCCCTCATCTTTCCGTTAAAAATTGACGAAATTGGGTGGAAAATTTCTGGATGGCCTTATATAGACGAAAATATATATCGGGAAATCTCGAATGATCGGGATACGCTAAAGAGACGCGATTGTTTACCAAAACTTTATCTTTAGCGTGATTAATGTAATCCGCGATAAAAGGCTTGAAAACAACGCACCATTCTACCACCCGCGAAGGACTTCAGATAATTGTTATTTGCGTTGCTTCCGATAATAATTTTTTGCACGCGTCATTTCAATTAATTCTCCGCATTTCTGAATTATCGATTAATTGACTGACACACTAAGGACGGTTAAAAATGTTCGAAGACACTTGGGACAGAAACTTTTTCTCGAGTGTTTGGAAATTTTATGCGAGCTTTCCAAAACTTTTCAAGAGTAAAGATTTTTAAAATGTTTAAAAATAAATTGGACATTTTAAAAAACTCCTGAAATATCTTTTATGATATATCAAAACATTCAAGACAAATTTTCGAGAAAAAATCCGACAATTTCGTATAATATCTATAGGGACTTTTTAAATTAAAATTTATCTTTATTTTAGAACTAAAAAAAAGAAATAAATGAATAATTTAAGAATGTAAAATTATCAATAAGAATGTTTAATAAAAAATTAAAAGAAATAAATAAAGCTAATAATTATAAATCAATAATTATTATCTAAAGCTTATTTTTGCCCATAATCTACAAAATTTACGGTGTCTCAAATTAAAAACATATTTCTATCTTAAAATCTGACGTGTTATAAATCTTCTAAAGTGGACTTTAGAAGATGACGTTTCTGTGCGGGTGTCTTAAAGTATTTCTTAGAGTGACTAAGAACTTTTCATTCTTGGAAAAGATCGGACGATGTCTAGAAATTACGCGATATAGCTTGAGATAACAATCGACCACATTCTTCGCGTTATCGTTAAATCCCGCCCGTACATCGATCGACAATCAATTATTCGGCCGGACGCTAATATCGCATCGCGGTGACATATCGGTTCCGTTTCAGCGGCGAGCACGCAACGTTCGTAACCGAAGCGTGATGAACGGAAACAGGAAGAAAAGTCGACACGCGCTCGTCATCACGGTCGATCGGAATAATAAGCGATTCGTTTCCCATCGCGAGAGACAATCGATTTCGAACTATGAGGACGTTGGGGCGTCGGCGAAGGACACCGCTTTGTCCAAATTCATGCCCTTGCCGCGATCAAAATCTCATTTGTGTACCGCGGTGTGTCACGAGATTTTTGCGCAAGTTCCACTCCCATTCTTCGTTTTCCTTATACATAATTATGAATCAATGTCGAAACAAGTCGTCAGATTCTGCAGACGCACTTTTTGATTTAGTTTCTCACTATTTTCGCCGATTAATCGATTGTTCTCGATAAAACTTCTTTATTTCTCGGTTGTTTGTTAACATTAAACGTGATAATTTATCAAAGATATTAAGTTGCAAGTCCATCAAGAATTAATCAGAATTAAATAGCGAGTAAGATTTCTTTGTTCAGCACATAATTTTTATCATTTTAGAATCATTTCGTTTCGGAATGCAGTATATTAATTGTCACATTATACTAATTCAGAATGTATTATGTCTGCGGCAATGAAAAAGTCTGATGAAACAGTCTGATTAAATTATTAAATATTAAAGAATGAATTTTAAACCAATACCTTGAGTTAAATAACATTTTGTTATTTTTAACTACCATGTGTGTCGAAACTTATTATTTTAATACAAAAAAATATTATTTTAACTTTATTGGTCTAGTTAATGAAAATGCCTCAAATTGAGTATAATTTGACACTAAAAATTTAACAGTGTAGACACCTTAATGTATTATTTTATGAACTTAAACAAATAATCGACGATAAAGATTAGAAAATTTCAATGCGAATAAAGCTTGATAAGTAAATTGATAACGCAACTTTGTTTTTCAGTTCGCCTTAAGTGGATGTCTCTTTGTCGACGGAAGCAAATCAACAAAACATCATATCTCTGTTTTTCCTACGATTGCAACTTGATTGTGAAGCGAACATTTCAAATAAATTCGACGCAAAATGTTTTAAAAATCAGTTGTTTACACGTTCATTTACACGTCGTCATTTTACGTAATAATTCCGTAAAAGTTATTTCAAAGTCATAATCAAGGATCTTTTTTCGCATGATTTTTAAGCTGATCATAAATTATAACTCGCGATGTGTGGATTAAAATCGAAATATCTTTACATCATATCAACTGGCCGAGCATCGTTAACAAAATATTAATCCCTGCTTTTTTTACATCATGGTTCAAAGTACATTTGTCATTTTCAAACGTCCGAAAATATCATATGATTTTCGGCGATCCCAGAATTCCTACATCATGGCTCGAATTATATTGTCGCCATTTTAAAATAACCGGAAATTTTTCATTTTCTATATTATCGAGTATCCGCGAACGTTCAAGGTTTCAAGCGTATTCTACTTCTAGGTCTCGGGTACTATCTTACAAGCTCGACCGATGTCATTAAGCAGTCTTATCAGTGCTCGCACGTGACGTGATACGGGCGCGCGCGTGCAAGTAACTGTCTAGCCGTTAAAATGTAGAATGCCACATTCGCATGTTTCCTGCATTATGTATCCCGAGGCGCTCCTCGGTGACGACGTAAACCATATTTGTACTTGCGATAATGGCGACCTCGGGAAGGCCTCGTCGTCGCGACCTCTTCCCCGGTCTTCTCGGAACTCTCACGCACAGAACGTTCTCGACCATCTGATTTCTTCAAACGAGAAGATTTCTGGCTTTCGAGCGATATCATTGATAGCTCGTTTCCGGCTGTCAATGACACTGCGATTTTAATTCAGTGATACGGGTCACTGCTGACCCCAGCGTGCGCGTTAGGAGTACGAGATTAATCTTCCCTTATATTTTTATGTAGTTTTTGCTTTCGTTTGAATGAAGTGATAACTTTTCGTTCAGAAGCTATCAATATGTCGTTCTGTAGAATTTTAAATACTTTGAGATATTTTCTATCTGGACCTTTAGACCCCCTTCGCCTTGTATATAGTTCCTGGTATTCGATAATATAGAATTTAGAATACTATAGAAAAAATTTAAAATTTTCATAGAATAAAGTAGTTAAAATTTCGTGAAAAATTAAAATTATAGGTTTCTCTCGCGCATAAATGAAATAAATTAAAATAAGGTGCAAGTTCAAGAAAGTCATTTGCCGATTGGAGCTTCTTACTTATTTAATTGAGAACAATGACTTTTAATTAGGAAAGATATTAATTAAGACGTCTGCGTCTGTCGCAGAGATGACACATTTAATTGACAATAAATTAATTGCGGTGACTTCTCTCGGCTCATTTGGTCGCTACCTCCGCAATTTCTCGGAACCGCAGGATGCGGCAATAAAACAAGACGTAAGTCAAACATAATTCATAGGTATACCGCTGCCAATCAGTATGAGCGAGTGATAACGCGCCAGCAAAGCTAACGAGAGATAAGGTATCGTGCGAGTTAGACTAAAAATCGAACAAACACCGAACGATGCAGAGGTACACGACAAGACAGTACAAAACAAACAAACAACTTTACCGGAAAAAGACACTTGATCGAAAAATTCCACTCCAAATCGATTTATTGTGCAATTGTTTCCGTAACACAGTCAAGATTATAGATTTTCATTGCTCAAGCGGAAGACTTGAAAAATAATTATTAAAGAAAATATATATTATTTTCAAATCGTATTATTAAGTGAAGTATTATATTTTCCAATCGATTAATCGGTCGTTAACAGCACGCGATAATTAGCCAAAGACTAATATAGAATCAAGGCCGAAGCAAACGCGATCAAGGATCAAAAACTGTAAATGCCGATGGCTCATGGGCGTCGGACGTTCAATTTAGCAGTTATAATTTTATTTCAAAATGACGTTCAATACACCCTTTGGTTTAATAGAGGACCCTTTCAAAAGTTTGTTACAAAACTGAGTTTTCCCTGAAAGCATCAATGAATTTTAAGTTGCGGCTATTTTTCTTCCGAGTATTTCCTTCGACGCGAGTTTTTAACTTCACTTTTACTTTCAGCGTAAGACGTGAAGATTCGATCGAGTTAACATGTAGATATACAGATCTTGGTGATACGACATCAAGAATATGGTGCATGAATGATTTATTTGTCTCGCGTACATACATATCACTATTTTTAAACCGATATCCCTCTGGTGTAATTTGCGAGGAGATGTGCGATTATGGCATCTTAAAGCCCCGTTTCCGAAGGCGAGCAAATAAAAGCAGACAATTTGAAGTAGCTTATCGCGCTAAAGGCGCAGTAACGTTGTTGTGTGTACTTGTCCGCAACTTGTCCGCAACCATTACATATCATTTATCGAACTGTTATCAGTAGATAAAACATCTAGAAGGTATGCTATTGTTCAACTGAGTCGTAACTTTTACTTCATAAAATAAAAGATTAAAAACCTCCGTTATATCGTTAACACGCGAGCGTTTCAACCATAATTGCTCATCGCGATCAAGATTCCGATAAGAGAGAGAGAAGCGTCGAATATAATCTTGTAAATTACCTCGTAAAAAAGAGAGAGAAAGAGAGAACGGGAGGAACGAATCGGGAGATAATCTAGTCGAGTCTCGAGTCGAGTAATTTGATGTTAAAACTGCACAGGTCTTTTTGACGAAAAAAAAACCCGCGTGAAATATCGTAAAGTTATTTCTTTCACCAGATTTTATACCTAATCAAATAAATCGTGGAAAGAGATGAAAGCTTAATGGGACAAGTGTGGTAGACACTGCGTCTACCAAGGATGATTAGCCGGTTTTTAATGAGCGAGAAATTTGACAAAAACATCGATCAACCGGTTTTTATATCCCTTACTGAAACTCATCTTAATGTCAAAATTGCCGATGCCTACGAGGGAGTCGATTCTTTTGCATTCGGCGTGTCTTTGATATACGAGTTCTTTTTTTAAGACTATTATTCATCTGCTCAGGGCCGAATCTGGCTATTTCCAGTATTACCTACAGGTCCTAAACTTTCGTTCCTCGATCGTAAATAAGAACGGAGATAAAAGCCAGATACCCAGAATAGATATAAAGTTAGAGAAGAAAAGATGGAGCCCACACAGAACGAGTTTAATTAAATTCCCGATTAATTACCTTGCACCGCTTTCTTGATGGAATCAACAGCGAGAAAAGCGGAACGAGAAAAGCGAAACGTGTCGCTAAACGAGCCACGGTTTCGTCACTATCACAACATGTATTAGGGATACTCGACACGTGATTGACGCGTGCACTTGATGAATACGAATGCCTCTCTCTTTCTCACTCCGTCTCTCTTCTTCTCTTTCTCTCCCTATCTTGAAATGAACGAAACCATCGACATTTATTTACTCAATCTTCCACCTCTCTCTTACACTTTTGATTTCTCTTTCCTGTCCACGTTGGAGAGCATACAATGTGTCCCAGGAGCACCGCATTATTTTTCTGACCATTTGGCATATTCTTCACATGTTCAGTCAGTCAAGTTACACAAATATGTTACATTTTAGGAGTTTTTGTTTCGATATACGTATTTTCCAAATTTTATTGCTATATTTTATATATGTAAGGAATTGCAATTATTAATTTCAATTAGATTTATACACATACATCGTTAATATACGTACATATATCAAGTACGTAATTTTATTACGATTATATTTATTTAATTATCGTGTAACAAAATTACGTACTTTTTATGGACGTAATGTTGACTTCGTTGTATACATTATGCGTTTATTACGACTTCTGCCTTATAAATTTAATTTAATTAACAGTAAAACGTAACGGCTTTTTTTCTTCTCGTCTGTTAGTACGTGTAATTTCTATCGGATCTTAACAACTTTAGATATCGAAATATTTAAAATGTCTTTAATAATAATAATAAACATATCATTGCCGGTGCGCCAGTGGACAGAGATCAATGAGATATCATTAGAAAGATATGACATCGAACAGCGTTATCAGAAATCCCGAATGACATTCTTTTGCTTTTGATGTACGAGTATCTTGTTTGAACAGATGCCGAAGAGGTATTTTCGGAGGAGACGCGCAGTTCAAGAGTGATTCGAATATGAACGTATAGTTATGAGACGTCTTATTATGTCTCCCGAGGACAACGACGAGTAATAACGATAAGAAAAATTACAGGAAATTACATTTGGAAATTCAATTTTGCGAACTATCTTATTACGTTTTAAACGTGTATTTATCTGTTCTTTTAACACGGTTCTTTTAAAACAGATCATTTCAAGGCAAAAAGAACGCGCGTACGAGAAAATAAAAATAATAGTAAATAATAATAAATATGTATTTCTCAGAAAGAGGCAGATATAATGTTTATAATATACATCTCACACTGCGTTTTTACAACACGAGACTGTGGATTAAAATATAATCTTAATCAACTTTAATTAATCAAATTATATTAATTAATTCTGGATCTTAATTGAATACGCTTTCGGAAACGTTAAGTGATTCCAATTTCTCTCGATTTTTCACACAACGTTTTACTTTACATATTTCTCTGAAAAAAAAGATATTTCATGCCTAAATTATTTTCTGTTCCAAAAATACGCGTGGACAACATTTTAGTACGTTTTGGATTAATCAATCTAAATTAAATGGCTCTAAATCAACTAAATGTTTTTCTTTTCTGCAAACAATGACTAACTGGCTTTCTCATTTAATGATCGCAATATTTCTTTCGCACAGAACTCTGAAAATAAATATTCGCGCCGAAATAAATTATCTTCCTTGAAATACACGAAGCGCAGGTGTGTAATAAAAAACGTATCTCGCTGTATTTTTACGATGCAGATGTTGTTGTTAAGAATCCACTTTTATTTAATTAATCTAATCGAATCAAACCTTACGTTGAAATTTAAATTCTAGATCAACTCGTGGGTCCCTGGAAAAAACGCGACAACACACCGTCCTTCCGCGCGCTCGTTAATTTATTTCCGTCGCGTTTCGGCGCGTCACGTAAGCACACGAGTCGCGAGATTAATACCTCGCCCGATAATAGCCCGATATTAACCGGCGGCAGCGGATCGCTTTGTTTCCGCGCGAGGACTCGGCCTTTGTGTTTCGCGTCGCGCATAATTTACAATAAAAAATGCGCGGGTGAGAACAATAATAAGCGATCGGATCGGGATGGCGATCCGCTTAAGACATGCCACGGGGATAATCGTTTTCAGCTTGCATTCAATGCAGTACCGTCATCGTCGTGTCCCGTCGTCGTCCCGTCTCGCTTTTAGCCGCGTCAAGGTAAAACGGCGATTACCGAAGTCCCGTGGTCTGGAAACGCGCTCGACGAAAAGGATACGGGCATCGCGCGCTTAATTGCGTGCCGTGATTACGCGTTCCTGATGCGTGTGCCGATTTGCATCTAACTCGATAATCGGTTTTTTCCTTCGCGAGATTCATATCGAATATGTAAATATGCAAACAAACGTATTATACGTAAATGAACAAATCGCGGAGAACTAAAAATACTCCTCGAAGCATTCCAATCCTTCGTTTTCCCGAATGTTTCAATTTCAGTCCTGATCGTTTATTAATTTAATTTTTCTAATATCTAATATACATAAAATACATTTTCGATTATTATGAAGAGTCTGTTCTTGTGTTTCTCGCGATTTGGACCGACGCTGTCAGTTACGGAGTCACTCAATTAAGTGATCAGGTAGCCGAGAAATCTAAATCGTTGAATAGTTAGAGAGGTGGTTTCGCTTTTCCGCGTGAAAGAGTTAAGTCGCGAGCCGAATCGCTGTGAATCGTCGTCGAAGTAACGCAACGCTCCAATTGGTAGCCCTGAAGGAAGCCGATCGGCGTGGCCGATACGCGCCATTGTTCAAGGATCTTTTTCACTTAATCCTCAATGAGAAACCCGTTCTGAACCGAGGCGGAAGACTTTTTGGCCGGTCGAAGGTCCTCCGGGCCCACTTTTCTTTTTTGCCGTGCGCACGGACCGCGCAAACCAGACTTAGTTTCCATTCACGATAAACCAGTCCCGCCCGCGGTGTCGGACGATACCGCGCGACCGCTTGGACTAGTTCCGTTGCGCTGGGGGATTAACGAGAATCAGAACGCGATCGGAAGCTCGTTACGTTTCTCTCTAATCGTCGCGAATCGCGTCGCGAGATCGCATTTTCCCGTCGGACTCAATATACTCGGGCATATATCGACAAAAAGGAAAAATAAAAAAGAAAACACATAATTGTATAAACCGGTTAGTTTTGTAACCGCGGGAAAATATCTGACGACGTTACATATTCAGGGTGATGGTTGTTCCGATTATTAGAGCCGGTTTCCTGATTAGGCGTCGCGAGGACTAAATCCAATAGAAAGAAAGAAAAGAAGACAGTCTCCAGAGAAAGTCACCGGAGAAATCACGGATCATTATAGGGAGAACAAAAATATTGTTATTGAATTTTAAAACGTTTGTTATCTCGGATCCTTGAATTCCAGTGTCCTTCGGGTTCAGGAAAAGTAATAAAATGTCCGCTCGTTTTAAAGCCTTTGATTCCAAGATCCTTGATTCTGAGATCTTAGGGTTTTACAATCGTCTATTCTCTCGCTGAATCGTAAAGTCGTTTTGGATTATTAAATTTTTATCTTATCGAATTCTTGAGACTGTTTCCGAGAATCTTGGGCTTTGGAAACAACTTTTATGCATCCCCTGACAGCGCAAATATCCAATATATATATAATTTAATGATATATAATAGGGGTATTCAAATAAGTTAGAGTTTAACGGTTTGACAGGTTATGTCGGGTTAAAGTCGAGTAAAAAGTTAATTTTTAAACTTTTAACCCAAAGATTAATGTGATAGGTTAATGAGTCACTTATGTATTTTGCATAACCTTAAAGAGTAGCGCGCCCAAAGTTAATTAATTAACTTTTTACTCGACTTTAACCCGACATAACCTGTCAAACCGTTGAACTTTAACTTATTTAAATACCCCTAATATGTGTAAAGTATCTAATGAAAAAAACCTGTGATATTAAACAAAATCGATTATACTTAATTCTCGTATAAATATTCTTTACGTAAATTACTTCCGCGAACCTACGAGTTTATTTCGCTTAACGTGAAATTTTGCATAAGAATAAGATATTAAATAATGTGCGAGGAGAGTGAGAAAGAGAGATGGAAGGCTCATGCATTCGATTTGATCGGGCTTCGTGATCGGACTGTCGAATGGAGCCCTATCAAAAACCGCGAGACGGCTACATTCGCGAATTAATAGGCGCCTTGAGAGGCAACTAATGACTCCATTCGAATACGGATGCATGCCGAATAGAGTATTCGATACATGACGTGACTCGCATTTATCGTCATACGTATACGCGCGCGGATGGCCGTCAACGTTTTCCTGAACCGACGACCAGGCTACACTTTGCAGACGACCTTCCGCGCAATAATTGCACTCGCATCCTTGTGTGGGCGCGTTAATCCGCTCATAAAGCGTATACCCCGCGACCGACGTTGATGTCTCGAGAGCGCACTCTTGACGTCTCGAGAGCGCGCTGGAAGGGTTCGCCGCGAAAGGGTTTGCCTGGCCGGAGATATCCAAATGACAGAATTAGCAATACAAATGAGATTAAACTTAAACGTTTACTTAATGTCAATTTTGTTTTGAGAAGATTCCTCTGGACTAAAGCGATTTTATAGAGATTTATATAAAAGCTTTTTTATCATTTTTCTCCTTTACTCGCGTTATTCGCGATTTACAAACGAAAATCTCAGTAAAATTATACGCATTTTAGATTATTTTTTATATCGGTTCTATTTAGAGATTTGTTTGGAATTTTTATTTTAAAAGATTCTGTGAACATGACTTAAATATTCAAGATACATTCTCAAACAGACGATTTATCAGAATTCTGGGGGTCTTTATCAGGGAACAACTTTTATCAGTCTGCACATTTTTCGGAACACTTGGTGTAATTTTGTTATTTTACACTCTGGGAAAAATTTTTACCAATTTGGACCCACTTTAACATTTTAGTGCCCTTTAAGTGAAAATTATCTTTGCGTACTTAACTGAATATCGACAGAACTAATTGAGAGAATTAACTAGTATAAACTAAAAATCTTTGAAATAGATAGAATAGCTAATTACGATTTTTAGTTACGCGGTGTTATTTCTAGTCCAAATATGTAAAATTATAGGATTACGATATCGAAATAATTTGATTACTATAATCGTGGGTTCCCAAATTTTTCCCAGAGCAGGTCGTCGTTTTCTCGTGCCCGCGATAAAGCGACGTGGCGGCCATGAATATGGATGCGGAGGATTCGCGATGGCGGCCAATCGATTACCTAACACATAACAGGACGGCTTTCCTCCGAGATGATACGTAATACAACGAAGACGTAATCGGCCTCGGATCGCATCACGGCGCGCTCCCGTGCACCGGAACACGATGATTTTTATGGAAATTTCTGCGCACGCACGAGACAAAATCTGCCCGAGTTGGGAGGATAATTAACTGACCGCATAATATGTAGATGCAGGATGTCAAAACAATTTTACCATACTGCACGCATGTAACCTGTATATGATCAATTTTATATACGAGTTTCAGTAAATTAATGTAAAATGCTCAAGTATCTATTACTCGATTACCATATATTAAAACATACGGGAATGCCTGCGATTGTATTTACTAATTAACATCGCAATGTCGCTCGACTTGAAATCGGTCCGTTTCAGATCCACGACGTTAATAATCGAAAAATGTAGGAATAGAAATCGAATTTATTTTGACATTTTGTGCAATAAAATTTAATTTAATAAAATTATATTAACGGCTAATCTCAAGACGCCCGACAGACTAAAAAATGTATACAATTGAAATTTAGTATACGCATTGCAGTATATTTCGAACATACCAATCCTATAAAATACACATTTATTAATCAACATTGATATACCATGGCTTTCTATTATTTGAATTATTCAGTTAAAAAGTAATGAGCGAATTGCACTTCAAAGTCGCTAAAAGTTTAAACGTGAACTGAATTAATTACAATCTAAGTATTAAAGAAACAATTAGTGCTCTAAATATATTGTAATAAAATAATTGAATATATATAATAATGAAATAATGAATAATTCATAATTCCCACTTTTCTCTTCGCTTATTCCGTGAAACAAATGAATAAATCGCGAAATATTGTTTCAATATACGTAGCCGTACACTCGATACAAATCGTTGATCATAAGAGTTAATTAAAAACGCGGGCTGATAGTAGTAGTTAAACCTAGAAAATGATCACGTTTTCCTTCGCGATATCTACCGTGATTGCGTTTCGATAATAACTTAATAACAAATAATGACAAATGGAACGCCGCTGTGTGCCGGCTCGAGTTTCGCCACATGAATGGCAGCAAGGTGACTGTGGTGTACGACACAGCAGTACGCCGCAACAAATGCCGAGTGTGTGCAATGATGTGTGCAAAATATATATTTACAGATAAACCCAAACTAAGAGCTAGCAAACTTGAATGAACATTTATGGGCAAACATAATAAAATTATTTTGTTTGTTGTTGAATTTGCTGAAAGAAATTTATTTTCTATCCCCGGTTAGAATACGGCTAAAAAAACTCTTTTGTTTGCGGCGAACCCAGGTAGAACGTAAAATTATAATGACATCGTGATGACGTTATCATGATTTTATTCATGTCTGGACAGGTAGCTTTTAAGTGATGAATAAAGTCATGACAACGTCATTACATGATGTCACTATAATATGAGTTTTATGTTCTACTTGGAATAATAGCGATACACAGGTATTATATCGGTCCAAAGTGTGTGTTGCCATGGAATAATACATATTACATCTACTTCTTTTCTTTCTGAGTATTAAATTTCTAAGCGCTTTCAAATGATTTCGAAATGTCTCTTGGTCCATTACGAGCTATTTTGCAAGTCGATTGGGTCGGATCTTCTGCCAAATTCATGTGATTTTATTCCTCTTGGAACATAAAAGTTGAATATAAATAATAATAATAAATTAAACTTTTATATCAGTAAAATATATTTTAGTCTTAAAATTCAGATTTAACATCAGATATTTTTGTTGTGTTCTTTTGGGAAGAGTAACTAATCAATTATTCATATTTTCCTTAAAGTTATCAATAAAGTCATCAAAACTATCAATCTCCAGAATTATTAATTATTTTAAGGTATTAAATTGTTGGTTATAAAACATCCTATATAGATATATTTAACTATAATTTCATTATAATATTATTATATTGCTTCAACTTATCAAAATAGTAAATGTAACAAAAGTATAAATTAAAGGCACAGTTAAATTAATAGATGATAAAGAATTTCTTATTTTGTGTTCGGTGCACGCGCGCACGTACAAATCCACCTTCGTGAGAGAATTCCAATATCAAGTTATTCCTTTAATATTACGTCAGTTGATAATTATCATTTTAATTGATGTACTACTTAGCACATTGTATTATAATGATTCATTGTTACATTATTTCACATGATTAATTTTATATAAATACCAGGACATCGGTACTTTTAGCATTGACGTCTAAATGCCAAATAGGCCACATGTAATTTTCGAGAATCATCGTTCGGATAATTTCGCAGATTACAACGTTCAAAGTCCAGATAGGAGCGGTAAAAAAAAAACATCCTTAAAGCATCCTGAACAAAACTCCAAAGGATAAGTCTCGAAGTCACATCTCCGGGATCACCGGGTCTCTGGACTTTGAGACTAGAGATGACGCGTAGATGGAGCGGTTCGTTGCTCTCGAGACTCATGATCGCGACGTGACGTCACGGCGAATTATTCGGCGAATCATATTTCCGTTAATGAGCGAAATGCTAAAGGTCCGCCTTGCGTAATCGCCGACGACTACGGGCATTGTTAAGCATAAACGAGTGAGTCAGTTGTTATCATTTCCATTATAACCATTATTCCAGTGACTTCCTGCTGCCGCATCTTAAGAAGATCGTTCACTACAACATTGTCCACTAACCGGTGTGTGTCCGACAACCTGGCCATTAATTAATCTCCCGACAGCGCTTCGGAGCAGATCTGCTTGTGAGATATGCGCATCGTAATTTCTTTTGTGTTAAAAAGTTCGGAGAACAGGATGATCAATACTTACGTTTATCGAGAATAAACATACCTTTTCTTTATCTATTTACCGCACTTAAATGAATTCTTAGGATAACAAGTTGTGTGTGAGAATACGAAATGCTCCGGGAATTCTTGTTCAATGGAACACCATTATTGATTGTGGGCAGGATGAAGAAATTCAATTTGCATATTTCGAAAAAACCTCGAAAAAATCTATAACTGGTACTCCTTGTGCGTTTGGGTAAAAGAATTAGCAATACTTCAATTTTTATAACGTCTGCAGAGCTGCCGGCATTCATATCGTATGATAATTTACTTTGCAAAAAGAAAAAAAGAAACAAGTTCACGTTACGTAAGTATCGTGCGTCTTTTTAACATTTCGTGATAAGATAAAACAGCGTTTACTTATTTCCTTTTGTCCGCCAAACAGCAATTTTTATAGCGCTTAGAAATATCGAACGTACCAAGAATCTATTTGCGACCGGAAATGAAATAGAAATATTCTCATGTGCGAGGAGATAACTTCAAGTAGCTGCGGCAAAAACGAAAAGTAACCGGATTTGATTTCTTAACACCGCATTGTGACGTAATGACAATTCCTCTCCGCAGCTTCTTCGTAATATCGCGTAATTTCCTATCATCGAAAGATGAGAATCTGGCAACGATAATTTTTTTTTTATCCGCGAAGATCGCGAGAGAATCTCAGCAATGTGCAGTTTTCAGATTCAATTAGGAATTCGCATGCTTAACGAGACTGGGACGTGTTTGCGCGTCTGAAGTGAATGAGAAACGCACGGGATTTGATTTATTTACCGCGCCACGAGGACGCGCACGTGACGCCTCGGCACGTGGCGATGCTGTTACCTCCTCCGCCAGGTAGGTAACGGCCGAGGCTCGAGGTAGGAAACGGCACCGATACCATCCGCTGGAAGTCGCGGAACGTGCCGCGGAGCATAACGACCTTGAACTTGGAGCCGCGGTTGCCGCCAAGAACCGCGGCGAGTTTCATTAGCCGCGACGACGAAGGCGTTCCGCTTCCGATTACCGAATTCTCCGGGCACAAATGACGGATTCAAATATAGGTACCCGAAACTCGTGCGTCTTTAAATCCGAGACATAAAAAGTTTGCCCGTTCTTACACCTTGGGGCAGAATCGATTCAATGTAATCACCAAGAAACGTCAAGTCATGAAACTGGGAATTAAGAATATTACGTTTAAATAATATTTTCCTACGATTCTACGAATATAATAATATGATAATTTAATAATAATTTCCTACGAATATAATAATTTAATCATTATTAAAGTTTCTTCGTACAACAAGTACAAAAAGTTTATAAAACATAATATTTCTTTTTATCATCCGAAGTTGATTCGAGTCGATTTTTACATATCAAGCTTCAAAGTTGTAAATAGATATTTGAATAAAGAAATCCTTGAAATTTCTGAGCTTTGTGATTTTTGGAGTCTTGAAAATTGAAAATATATCTTCAGAATTTGTCACGTTGGAAACTTCTGCTATGCTTTGTTTCTTCGTAAGTCACACTTCGAATTCGAAACAGCTTCTTGTACGAACAAATTTGCGGGATGTCTTAACGTGTTTCAATGTCAAGGATGAGTTATTTTTGCATCCTAGCGAAGATTTGCGATAAGGAATGCGTGACAGCGAAAGCGCAGTTGGAATAAACGAACGTCATAAAGCTAATTGGCCTCTGTCTATTATCACGCACCGATAATGTAATTGTTCGCTTATCACTACCTCCCCTTTTCCTCACGTCTTCTCTTTTGTTCCTTACAGTCCAACTGCGTTAGATTAGATTACGAAATTTTACGTTTTGCCATGTCACGTGAAGACGCCACGTCACGCGAACACGATCCACCGTATAGAGATTTCATCTTTCGTCGGTAAATGTGACGCTCGAATGTTAATTGAATCAATCACATAACGAAGTTTTGTGTGTGTAAGCCACACTTTCGTCAGAAAACGAAGTACGAGTATTCTTGCGGGCAGTTTACGACAACAGAGACACAAGCTCGTAATTACGAGACGTACGATTCTAAACTCCCGAAGATGAGAAGCAATAAAAATTTTTTTGTGAAATTTCAACGCAAATTAAATTCTTTCGAAACGCACGATTCCGAGCCCGCTAAAATGACAAACACACCTCCAGAAATTTTTATTCATAAAATTTGAATTTTAATTAAATTTCTATTTTAATAGTCACGGATCTTTTAATAGCTTCCAAGTACGGAATCGTGTGACGTGGGATATTGTAACGGGCAATAAATTCGCGCGCGCGGAAATTATTGCAAATTCTCGATGCGCGGACGGTCGCAAATAGTCGGTAGTAGATTATATAAAGTAACGTTGGCGTAATTATACCGGTTTTTTTACGCAGATAAAATCTATTAATCACGCCGAGCAATACTATCTACTCAGCAGATCGAATAATATACCCGATATCTAGATCGGACAAAACGCGCCTCGGGATATATAGAGAGAACTTGGAAGAAATTATTAATTATTTATGACTTAGACTTAGAAGATAATGTTACGCTTATTAAAATTTATCAGGTATTACTTATTCATTGGTCTTGATGTTTCCGATGAAAATGGTACTTTCTGTTTTAATACGGAATTTAAAACAGAATAAAATGTTCCCGGAGAACGGGCGCCGCTCTTAAAAGTAGAAGGAATTTTTGGAAAATTACTAATTCTTTTTTCGGAACGCCGCGAACGTTGCTGCCAAAACGATTGATTCAAAAATATGCAAAGCAAGCAGAGACGCCGTTCTTTTCGATTGCTAATCAGAAGTCTCGGACAAAAGTCCGGAGTATCGAAAATAGATCTCAAGCGAGTCACATGACGGGCGGGAGTCAGATCTCGTGCGCGCGGTCCATTTGCAGGCCTCATCTGCAGCGCGCGAATGAGTCCCGTAAATGACGTGCGGATGTTTATTTGACGGCGATGTTAGCGGTCGTGAATCGCGCGCAAATTCGCGTAATTTGCGTGCAAACGCGCGAGCGAGCCGACCAATGATACTTAGCGAGCGTATTATTAGCGTAACGCGACACATGTCGCTTTTGGCGAGCGCGATCGAGCATTCAGAGGCGAGACTCTCTTGTGCGGTCTCTCGTAACTTTGAAAAACAATGCGCGTTTTTCCAGGAACCTGCACAAAGAGTTTCGTGACTTCGCTTATCTATTTCGCGCAATAAGCTGCAAAAGCTAAAAAATTGGCAGTTTTTTGTTTCCTCCGGAGGGAGCCAATTTTGAGATTGCGACCAGACCAGTATTTTTAATTAATAGGATTGATATTTAAATATTATACATATATGTGTACGTAAGATATATATTTAAAAAATATAATATAATATATATTTTTCAATACATATTGATTTTTGCTATCGCGAGCAAAAGAAAATTGCGCGAGTCACACTCTCTACCTGAACGTCAGAATGAGAACGGTCGTTATATTATAAACCCGATTTATCCTTATATTCACTATTTGTGCTGCGTAGCTTTTGCGGCGCATAACATTGTTTACGTAACAATCGCCTCTTATCCGAACAAATCTCGATGAGCAAGGGAGGGGGAGGGGGGGATCGAACGTGCGAATCATCGACGTACAGTGGTCTAAGATCTGAAAAAGCTCGCCAGACATTAATCTTTCAAATTTTTATTTTCAAGTTATAAGATATGCAAATACAAATATCCATTACGAGATGTAAGTTACTCTGTTTGATTATTTTAATATTTATTGATAATTTAGCAAATATCTGCTTAAGGTTGAACAATTTAACGCGCGTGTTTTATAAGTGTGATATCGCATTTGCTGACTCTATATTAATATAATACAGATTTTTAATTCTTTCGCATGACGATATTTTGATCTACGAGATATAACATCGTAAAAAATGCAAATTTTTTTTCTTGTAATTTATAATTATGTTCTTTATGCAGTACAAGTTTCGTGACTTTACATAAATTAGATTGTCGATATAAAATGCGTGACGCGGCGTGACGCATTCTTTCTTGTTTTATATCATAATTTACGATGTGTGAAGAATAAAAAGAAAATTAGATATTCCTATTAGGTCTCAGCGGAGAGCACCAGTTTTCAATGTGTATAGAATTCATTCAGTAAAAACAGGTCGCAGACATTTGCGACGCGTCCGTCGCACACTGTTTTATTGTTCGAAGTGCGAAAATTCTGTTCAAAAACTAGAATAAAAAAATATAAATTAGAATTAAATATTTAGTTTTTAGCTAGGTTTTTTTTTTTCAGATTTTAGACCATCGTACGGTGTGTCTCACTCAAAAATATAGAATGAGTATCGGTTATTCAGTTGATTAAACAATAACTTGCTTGCGTGATAAAATATCTAGACAGCAGATCAAAATAGAAAAATGACACGGATACCATAACGAGACTCGGAAACGTTAGGAAAGTAGGAGTCATTGCGATGAACAGAGTTCGACGTGGTTTCTTCAAAACGCGGTTCTCGACACTGTTCCATTATAATTTTCTCTCTTTTCCTGCTCTTAATTTTTTTCCTTAATTTTAATGCGAAACGATATTGTTCGATGGAAAATTTAAATAGGAGACTCACCGATGCCCTCGACGACGTAACGATCCTTGGCGTCCATGTTCGTGAGCTCGGTGACGCTCACAACGATTCTGACGCTCATTGTCCTGTCCGCGTCCAAAAGTCTCGAGTCCTACGGAGCGTCACAAGGCCGGACATTCGATGTCTTCTTCCAATCTGTTGGCAGACAATAAGTCATATGTTAAACACATAAGACTTGAGTATCACCGATCTTCCTCAGAATGCATTAATAATGTTATTGTAACTTTCCGAATAACAATATTCGATATCTCTCGAATTATTAAAAAACGCCGGTGGTTCCCCGTTTTAATATAATTCAGTTTTATCCATTTCTACCAATGCGGTTTAACTTTAATCTCGGTTTGACTTACTTTTTATCTTCTTCTAATTCTTAAAACTGGAAAAAGATCAAAAGTAAGTTAACCCGAGATTAAAGTTAATCTACATTGACAGAAATGGACATTAGAGACACATTCGAGACGTATATAAAGAGGCATGATTGCGGAAAATCTTTTTCCTATTTTGTATTTAATTCTATCATCTTAATTTCTCTCAATAACAAACTCCTTAACTTCAATGTATAATGTAAATAAGTTCGTCTGCATGGATAAATTATATAATAGAGAGTTACGTAATTGACGTTGCGATTGGGACGTCGCACGCAAAAATAAGTCGAAAATATAAAATAAAATTTTTCCTCGCGCTTTTGTTTTTAAGATAACTTAAGGAAACGTCCGCGGAAATTTTTTATTTCAAGGTTTAATAATATTTGTATATTTTTTAGATATTCTTTAACGATCTTATATATCGTATTTATACTGGAATTTATCTCAGATTTCGAAAATTAAGTTAGTAGAAATGACTTTTTGCATCTTTTTACATTTCGCAGTATATTAAAATGTGCATTTAAAAGGATACAAAGATATTTTTACCTTCTCAATTTACAAAATCGATATTTTTTCAAAAATAAAGCCTTAGACGAGAAAATTTTATTCTGCACTTTCGTTATTTCATTTAGATCTACTCATCATCGATCGTACCACAATTAAATTACAGGAAATTCACTGTAATGTTAAAATTTGTAAGAAATGATGATTTCTTCCGATATTTTCATTCAGAAGAGCATTTCATAGTTATCCCGTTAAATCAAATTAAGAAGTCGTATTCAGGGTATTTAATTTCTGTTTGACAGAATCGAAATTTAATCCAAATTGACCAAGGCGCGGGAATAAAACTCGTCTAATCGAAAAGTCCGGGGTCGTTCGACATGATCAATAACCAACCTGCGACGATCTAAGAATCCGAAAGTGCCTACTTCAAGCTCGGGAGGACACTCGATGCGCGAGAATCGGTAATGCGCGTCCGCGCGGGCCGAGAGCCGCGGCGAGTCTGCGTGAACGGGCCGGACACTTTCATTAACAACAACACCAACAAACACGCGAACGAGAACGTGCATACGTCACGCGCGCGGCCGTCCGAAACTTCAGTAACGCGCGTTCTCGCGAATTCCCGTAACGTTTCTGCGAAGGCCGTTCAGACGCGATCGCTGATCCAGGAAGACGATGTGAGACGTGTCTGATGATATCTCGACAGGAAAAGACACTTGCAACGTCCTTCACGAGTAAGGCTCAAGTGTCGCCTTGAAGCCGATGGTGTTTTCTTTGAGAACGCCCGATGGTATCTTTCTTGGCTTTCCTCCTCAGGCTTCCGCGGACGTTTCCTTAAGTTTCCGTCCTACCTCTCAGAGCTTCCTAAGGTAACTGTCTGATATTTGTTCTGCTTCTCCTGGAACTTTCCTTTAGCCTTTGTAGCCTCTTCTTCTAAAACTAGCTACCTGTGTCGCTTTTGTACAAGTTTAACTAATGCGATTCACTTAAACTGATCAGCATATACCTTTTCACCGAACGTTAACTTCTTCACTTTAGCTAGTTTTGAAATCTTTCTTTAACTTTTTTAACTTCACTTTGTATGACGAGTATTACACAATTTTTTTTTTCTTACGCAGGTCTCCGTTATAATCTTCAAATTGTTTAATCTTTCGCTCAACTTTTCAAGTTTCCCTCGTCTTTATGTCTGTTTCTCAGTTTCTCGTCAAATTTTCCACAATTTCTTTGATCTTTCAAGTTTTCTTCCTTTTTCTTCTTCTATTTCTACACCTTTTCCTCGATCCGTGAAATCCCGTTAAATCGATTTACCGGATTACCGCGGTCTCTCCACCTGCTTTGTCCCCTTCAAAAGCTTCCGCTCGTTCAGCTTGACTGGTGGAACGCTTTGCTTCTCACTAGATTAGTAGAATCAACGGGCGGCTTTGGCGGCGGCGTCTTGTTACAGGTCTGCAGCGCGTTTTCCGCGGCCCATAACCTTGACGAGTCCCACCCGACGGTGTCGGTAGCAGCAGCAGCAATAGCGGCAGATTGACATTACGTAAAACCGAAGTTGCGGAGCTTAATTCGCCGACCCAGCGTCGCGACGCCCCGCGGCGCTTGCACGCGCACCACCTCAAGTACCATTCTTGTCTACCTGCTATGACGAAGAGATATCGATCTTCACCGAACCCGGAAAGTGGAAAACGGTAGGCTCTGAAAATAACAATCAATCGCGAGGCTCGAGAAGGAAAGAAGAAGGAAGCTGAATGCTCTATGATCTTTCTTTCTGCAGAAACGTCTCTTCAAAAGAATCAAGGAGGATAAGCGATTGTTGCCCACGAAAGAGAGAGGAAGTATGTCTTCTTCTTTGATATAAACGCGTCACCGACTGTTCCTTGACAGTGTCTTCGAAGTTCTAGAATGTCTCCGGAAAAATTCCTCGAAATCGTCGCGAATCTTCTCACGAACAAACATCTTTTAATGTTTCTCATTAATAGCATTTCTTTCTAAGCATTATATTTTTCATTGAGGGCTGAATACGCATTCATGAAAAATATATCCCTCAGAAAATTTCTCTTCAACGAGTATAATCTTTGAAAGAATTTTTCTCCGACATGTGTTTCCTTTTACGGAATAATCCAGCTGAAAATATATCCCTTTGAATGTGCTTCAGGTAGATGTTTCTCTTTCGGGTAACCTTTTTTCTGGGGATATATTTTTTAGAAGCTGCTTTCTTAGAGCTACCTCTTTGAAAAGATTCGTTCACGAAGAGCTATTTGTTGGAATATCTACGAAGTTTCCTCGATTATCGCTTTTCCGTTTCAGAAGCGAGTCGAAAAATATATTGTGTCTCATTGATATTCTAATCTGATGTTTCTATATTTGTCTCTCAGAATTTTTCCACGTTGCAGTAGGCCGGCCATCTTCTTTCGCGTCGAATCAATGGCAAATAATCGTCGATGTAATTAATATTCTTCACACACCGATCCTCGTATATGACAAATCGTTCCGCTAATAGATTATCGTTTCCTTATTATCCTTTGTTGCACGATGTGTGGAAGAAAACAGCCTGCTTCAACGCGTACGGGTATTTTGCTATTATGACAATTTATCGATGCGATTTATCTTTCTTAGGATATTAAAATATTATAAATCAATAGCTAGTGCATAATTTTGAATATATATATAATCGAGAGTCAAATTTTTCATTTAAATCTAACTCATCACTGATCCTAATTGCAATGATTTATTATCGCATTCTAAAATTCTTTAAAAATTTTCTACTCCTATCCTTCGATCGGAATGTCATTCATGTATTATATTCGATAAATGTGGAATTTCTTTTTTCGTGTATATAAAAGACCGATTTATCTTCTATAAATAGAAGAATAGATACATAAAAGAACGAGTCATCAGATATTAGAAGAGCGATATATGTAATTTCAATGAATTCAAATTTCGCCACTGTAGGTCCGCGCGAAAAACGATCTCTGGATTTATTCGGATGGATCCCGACGATCGGCGCGAGGACCGTATTCGCGCATATTTATGGCCGTGGATTAAATTCGCTGAGGCTACATTGGCTATATACTGGTTTCGGTCTCGGAATGAGACCTTTAAACGCGACTTTCGGAAACCGATCGATCGCTCAGAGATGATACCCTCCTAGATCGCCGATGCGGTAAGTGTGTTTACGAGATTGCGATCGACCACGTGGTGGACGTGTGGAATTACAGGTATGACTGGTCCTGAAGTGGCACGGCAATGCATGCGCCACGTGATTCCGCGAAGAATACAATGCGCATCTTCCCGCGATGCGACGTGAATCGGCTAATTTCCGATCTGCGAGAATCGAATGCTTTCTAAATCTTCCGCGACAATTATTAATAATACATAATATAACTTGCAACAGAATTGCTCTTAATATGATTAATAATTAAAATAGCTATTAATATATATAATTGTTAGTAATTAAACTTATCAAAATGTTCAAAAGCAAGGATTAAAATTCTTGAGGACAATTAGATCCTTCGCAGTGCACAAAACGTTGTGCAAGTAATGAAACCATTTTAACGGAAGATTATAGAGTTTATTGAATGCTACGTAAATAAAATTGCCTAGATATGAATTTGATTTATCGTTAACAACTGGCAGTAAGATATAACAAAAGAAATCCGTCAAGAAAGATCACGCAATGATCACCAACAATCTTTCGACTTAATTATCACGTCTGACAATCGAATTTCTACATTAAACACGCCAGTCGATCGATCTCGAATCTCGTAAATCCTCCTCGAAATTCAAGAGCCACGTCGAAATCAGCATTGATTTGGGAGGAGAATTTCATCGCGAATCTCTAAGTTATCCCCGAATTCTTCCACACACAACGAACCATTATCTCTCCTCGCTATCACTGCCGGGCATCCCCCGAGTTGAAGATCCCGTGCGATTACGCAATTGACTTCTGGTCGTGAGCACAGTTTTCCGACACGCGACGACAAACGAAAACGAGACAACTAAACGCGGGAACAAGACGAGCGCTCGCGGGCGACAAGTGCGACAACCTCGGTCGCGCGCGCGCGCGGTCGGTGCGTAGCGCGACAAGTAAATCGTAAATCGCTATTACGCTGGAGAAAAGAGAACGACGGGCGGACGACAGGAGTCCGCTGCACGCGACAAGAATCTCGGGAGAACCTGCGACAACCGTATATACGTCAGACTGGCGGAAAGCCAGTCGTTCGCCGTCGTAACGACAGGTGTTGTTGGAGAACCCGGAGGTGGGGTGGGTGCGCAACGAGAGCCCAGGTGGGGATTGTATCTGGCCCGAAAGTGGGGTGAAAACCTTCGCCGAGAGGAGTCGACCTCAGTTGTTGCTGCTGCGCGCAGCATCTATATGTCATGGATCCTTGATGTGACTCGGATCTCGGATAGAGATATTCCTCCTGCTGTATTAGAGATGGAGGAAAGAAAAAAAAAGTCAACAGGAAGATTGGGAGAAAGCGAAAACGAGATTGGAAAAAAAGATTCGGGCGGATCCGAATGGAAATGTTGACACATTTATACACAATGCATACATCATTCCTTTTAGTTTTTAAGCCCACTTCAGGCGATCTGTAATTCAAAATGGAATTTTATTTATAATTTTATATGCTGTTTGCTTAGACACACACACACACACAAATCAGAACACATTATAAAATATATATCAGAATATATTCATATTAACATGAACGCGTAAATGCATATTCTGATATAATTTTTTTGTACGGCATTAAGTTTAGGAGATATACAATTGTTTTCATTAAAATAGGGCACCATGGTACATGTGTACATTCCCTTTAAATGTTTCCGTATTGCAGACAGTGCACCTGAGATTATAAATAATTAAATTCTGTCACGAATTACAGATAGTCTAAAAAGAACTTAACTTGATCGTGTTGTCATGACCTTTCTACTTCTATTTTTTATTCTTTTATTCATATCTTTTGAATTTAACTTTGTCTTGTATTAAAGAAAAACTTGCACATTTAATGGTTAAGAAAATTGTCACGTAGAGTAATAATAGTAATTTGACGTGTTACATGTATTCTAAACTGATTTGAAATCCGCGCTATCTTATATTAGCTGTAGTTGTTGCAATATCACCATATTATGAATTCCCGATACGACTTAGATTTTTATACGACTGTATTCTAATAAACATATTTATCTTTGGATCTTATTCGTCAGAAAGCATCGCGCGTGGAATAACAATAATACTTCGATTCGATATATATCTATATAATACGTATCAGAGATCCTTGAAACAACTTCGATCTCTGTAGAGATATTCCGTATAGAGAGACACGTATACACCTTAATTCTTAAATTACATGTGCTTATCTTATTTCTTAAGGAAAGTTGCTTTTCAGCATTACACATATATGCACGTATACGTAAACGAGAAATGTCTGATATCGATTGAAATGGACCGGAAGAACTTCGAGATCGTATCGGTGGGAATTACCAATAACACGAGAAAACGATCGGCAATCGTTAATCACGAGCTGATAAACGTTACCGTTATTATATATAAAAAGCGATACGCCACTAATTATGCCTGGTTTTATTGCGCACTTTGAAATTTAAATGTTTGACAAGATGATTAAGTTATAACCGATGTCTTACGTAATAAAAGAATAAAATTAACAGCGATAATAAAGTAAAGCGGCGGTAAAATTATGATTCCATTAAGAAAAAGAACGAGATCATTAATTAATTGAAATAAGTAAAAGATATAATAAAATAATTCACTATGTTATATAATAATTTATCCCTGTCAATTTGTAGCTTTAATAAATTCAAGCAGAAATTATTAAATCAAAATGCAATATAATTGAAGAAATTAATAGATAATTATAAATTAACTGTTCGCGCTTAGTATAAAAACAACATGTGAGAAGGGCTGGCGAACTAACCGGGTGTTCTTGCTAAAATATTTACTTTAAAAACAATAAACAATATACATACGTTTCGGCTTTGAATGTGGCCTTCTACAGTGTAACATTAGTCGGTCTTTAAAAAGTCGTTACATTAAAAATTTAAAGATCGACTAATGTTACACTGAAGAAGGGGCCACATTCAAAGCCGAAACGCATGTATAATGTTTATTGTTTTTAAAGTAAATATTTTAACAAAAACACCCGGCTAGTTCACCAGCCCTTCTCACATGTTGTTAGAAATTAATAGATTAGTCGATTAAATTAATTAATTAATTATGATTAATCGAAATAACTCTGTTAAATTATAACAAACTTATTAATTAATTAAAAGACGAAAGTAGGATTATATTGATTCAAATTATTATAGCTAAAGAATCTATTTTTAAAAATTAAGTATATTCGTAAAGCAACTGAATGATTCATCTTATTTTCGTAAAAGGCCGTAGCCGGATAAGAAGGATCAATGTGCCCTCACACGGATCATGATTATTTTTTTTTCTTTGATTGCTATCAGTATCACTTACAATTTAGTCAAATATTAGCCCTTAATATTGAACCGTTTTGGTGTAAAAAATAAAAATAAAAATTTCGAAAATAATTCATGTCTTCTGATCGGCTTAATCGATTTTGATGAAATTTTAATATGTTGTAGATATCATTGAGACACATTTGTGGAGAATTTGGGAAAGGTTTCTACAACATATGTAGTAGATGATATCTACAACATATTAAAATTTCATCAAAATCGGTTAAGCCGATCAAAAGATATGAATTATTTTCGAAATTTTTATTTTTATTTTTTACACCAAAACGGTTTAATATTAAGGGCTAATATTTGACTGAATTGTAAGTGACACTGATAGCAATTAAAGCAAAAAAAAATGAGCATGATCCGTGTGGAGGCACATTGATCCTTCTTATCCGACTACGGCCTTTGTTATTATAGATTAAAAATTAAAATCGACTTCTTCGAAACGGCGGAGGGATTTGTTAAGAGACCGTTAGGAATTTCAGTCAAAATTCGATGATGTAATAGTTAATCGTAAATTACTTATTACATATAAACTGTTATTCGCATTCATGCACATGTACACACATACATGTACGCGTGTGCATTCACGCATGTGCACACATGTGCAGGAAGCATAATCGCGATACGGCTATTAATAACAAATGCATTACAAGCAAGTATTACAAGGTGAAATACTTAGGAAATGAAAAATCGGAGATACATTTGTAATAATTGTAATAAAAGTTACATAATCGTGACGCTTAAAAAACGTATTTAAATTAATCAATATTCGCACGTGTAAGGCAATAGCGGAAGTGATAGACACGAGATACCGCATTAAGGAAGTATTCCGACCGATTAGAGCTTGAAAAACTAGCAATTTTGATGTTTAATTTAAGGGGAAGGATCGGACGAGAACTAGTACCATCACCGGTAGTATGAATGTTGACCGCGAGACGAAAATGAAAACTAATGTAAGACGGAAACAAGAAAAAGAAGTACTTTCATAAATGGAGGGGTAAAAACCAGAGTGGTTAAGTCAAATTTTTTTAAATATTTTCTCGTGTGCATAGATGCAATCTGTACAATATATAAATTGCATCTATACACACGAGAAAATATTTAAAAAAATTTGACTTACACCACTCTGATTTTTACCCCTCCAAATATAGTTATATATCTATGGGTATTTTTCACAGATTACAATAAGCTTACAAAAGGTTTTTTATTGCACTGAACTGCACTAGAACTGGACTTCTTCCTTTTGCCAAATGTCAAGCATATACCTATTTCACTTTTAAAAAAATGTATACTAGTTCAGTTATAAAAAGCAAGTCTGACTCAATGTCAGACAGTAGTAATACAATAAAGTGGCGTCCGGTGACGGCTGACGGATCAAAATAGATGTAAAATAGACCAAAATAGATACCATGTCGTCTTTCAACGTAGTTCTCTTACCTAGGAATGTTATATAGCTTCATCGAGGGCATGTGTTTGTTCGAACGAATGCGAGCAATTATATACGATTGGACGTGTTATTAATTAACATGGATTATGTCCAATTCGACACTTCACACATTACTCCATATACCAGTAAGTATATTTCGCTTTAATGCTCTAATGTTTCATTAGCGTTATTCATATTATATAAATGGACCAGTCTAAAACGTTCAATTCTAATTTTCTTATTGATGAGGAATAAATATATACACATTACGGAGATTCTATTTTGGTAAAACAAAGTTAACATTTTTAACAAGATGTATATATATGCGCGCGTGCACGTACGCATGTATTATTGAGAAAAAAAACAAAACAATTTTATTTTATCAATCATATTGCAAATACTTGTATTCTGTATAAATAAGTGAATAAAATTTAACGACATGGAAAGATATTTAAGATTGTATAAATTATTTTTTATGATTTATTATTGTATAATATGTATAATATATTGTATATGAAAATGTCCATGTAATCACGTTATTAAAAAATTTATTTAAAGTTTATTTCATCAGGAATATGCTAGATTTCGCACATTCTATATTTAAAATATATGGATTTTCGATGTGGATCAAATAGCATAATTGTGTGCATTTTTAATATTTTTTTTCTTTTTTTTACCTTTCTATCCTTTTATAATGCATAACAAAATATTGCAGTTCTTCATATACTCAAATTGTAAACCCTTCAATTATACTATACATCTCTGAATGAATGCAAACGAAAATTTATGTTGTGTTAATGACACGTCACGTATACTGCTTCGAAATATAATTTCACCAAGTGGAATTATATAAGATTCAAACACGTCTCTCGCTTCAAACATCATATTATTTGTAGTGGTATGTCAGAGAGGTTTCTCTCTGGTAGCGTCAAGAGAATTGCGCATTCGAGTTCGGCACCCAACCCCGGGGGTTTGGCTTCGCATTTACCACAAATTGAATATCGTAGAACAAATGAATAAACGAATAATTTCAAAAAATAAGTATGGGAGTTGAGGAGGTGAATTTCGAAGGAAATTCAGTTAAATCAATTTATACTTACGTATAGCGCCAGCAAAAACGTTTCTCGCTCTTGACGTCGTCAATTCGTTGTAATGTGAGGAAATAGGAACGCCGGAGAACCAAGGATCTGTATGGGAAACGATGATTTGATACTTTAATCGAGATGTTCGTTCAAACTTTTCAGCGTTTCGCGAATATTTACTACGCGCATAGACATCGCAAATTGAGCGCAAAACATACCTGAGCGATGCGGAGCCACCTACACCGCGACGCGTTCAACGGTGCAATATGGCGCGAAAGCAAAAGCCTCGCTCGCGTTCGAAAAGTCACATGATGCGCGCGCAACCTCGCCTGCCTCGCGCCCGTCGCGTCCGTTCCGCGGAGTCGTGCCGTCGTGCGCAAAGCGACGCGCAGAAATGAGCGGCGTAAGAAAAATAAATCGATTCGCACGCGTACCTCGATCATGATTTTACGATTCGACGCTCGAGTCAGTATATTCCTAGCGCTGATCTGCGTACATACATGAACTGTCTTGAAAATGCAAAAAGCGTGGCGCGACTTCTCATCGAACGCACGGCTGCGCGGAACGGCGCGAAATTGGCCGCTAGCGCCGCCCGCCAATGATCACGTGACCGCACGGTCGTCGTCTGCTTCGAGTTCGCGAAAGCATCGAATATTGCGCGCGCACAATGGGGATTATTATAAATTTCAAAGAGATCAGATTTTCAATGCTGCAAGCACAAAATATGTAATTTTTTTTTTACGTTTTTTTCTCGTGACACAATAGAAACGTAAAAAATGAGATATATGATTAATTTTCCGGTATCTGTAGCATTGAAAATTGAACTTAGTTGAAATTATACGAGATTTCTACCGACTAAAAAAATGCGTAGATGTCTTAATTTGGATGATTACGTTATATTTAGGATAGCCTTTGGCTTTCGAGGAATATACAAACTTGCAGAAATTTCATAACGATGTAACAATCACTTTTTAAGCTTTGATAAAGTGATATCATGTGTACCCTTGTCATTTGGTAGCTCTGACGAGCTTGGATCACTCAATTTAAATAATTTTCAGGATATGGAAATATGCGATAGAGCCCTACTTCCCTACTTGAACACATTTGAATTAATGTTGATAAATTACATATACAGATACTCTGACGAGCTACATTTTGCACGGAGAAACATATGTTACAAAATTATATTACTTACATGTAATATATATATATAATATGTATAATAATATTTACATTTAATTGTCTTTCTTCATTCGATTCGACGTCATCCTATAAATAATGGAGTCCCGTCCTGGATCCATATCGGCGATGGCGACTGAAAATATCAAGCTCTTATCATTATGTTCAAGTTTCCTTGGTTGAACAATTAAACATAGATATTATCCAAAGAACTTATCAGCAACTTTTGTATCTTTGCCTTTGTAAAAGTTATATATATACCTAATACACAATTATACAAATAAATATAAATTAAATAAAATAAATTATATATGTAGATTATATAAAATATATACACAATGTAAATTATATAAATTAATATCTTTTAAATGCGATCCATCAGAATAACGGGGACTATTCCAAACGAAGAAATTTCAAAGATTTCTGATTCTAAATAACACTCAGAGTATTTTTAGAAATTTCGCTCAAAATAATTCCAAGCTAAATACAATTCTATATTTACAAAAATACGTACTACAAATTGCTAAAAGCGAGAAGACAAAAACGACGCCGAACCACAGCATTATGTTGAAGATGACTGGATAATCCTCCGTGTAAGTTTTCGCACGGCCGGAAAATTCAGGCTGAAACAGAATAGTCGTTGTAACAAAGGTAAACGCAATTCTCGAAACAAAATCTCAATCCTGCAAACGTCTCTTTCTGTGATACTTGCTAAATTTACTAGTAACACTCTACATTTTTTTAACATCTCGCGAACAAGTAAGAAGAAAAAAATTCAGCGTATTCGGAAATGCGCAAAAAATATTAAGGCTTTCGCAATTAACATATAAAACGAACTCGAGAGTTCGTAATTCATCAATGAGATCTGTTTTCGATACTTGCTAAACAATTAACTGGCTGATTAAATCTTCTCTAATAAAAACTTTCCATCGAAAGTTCCATTATTTGATAGATTTATAATCATTAAAAACATATGCATGCAATCAGACATGACAAGCCTTCATGCAAGATTATAATTTCGCACTTGAGAAGCACAAAGCAACAAGCCCGACTGTTCGGCATATTTATATGCAATAAGATTCATGTAAAATAGTAATTAAACATCTCTGGAAGTAATTTCTTAAGTTTACATCCTTTCGCTTCTCGAGTACAAAACTAGCTATCTAAAATTTGCTGCTCAATTAAGAATGTCTATTAAGCATCATTCACATAAGCATTAATTGGCATCTATGGCAGATTATAAATCTCAATGCAAAATAAATCTTACAAGAAATTGAAGCTGAATTAGATAAGTGTTGAACAATCTTGTAATATTGTTTGGCTCTATTGGAGCAAACATTGAATTAATTAGTCTCTAGAACTCAGGTGCTCTAATATTCTGGCAAGGTCTGGCAAAACGAAAACCACTGAAGGGTCCAGGAAAAGAACTTGACAAGTCACATTTTGTCAATTTCTCTGTGTGCCAAAATTTAGGAATTTTACCATTTAATTCGATTGTCTTAAAATGATCTACGTTTATTCCAACATGTCAACATAATTGATTGTAGGATTGTGTCAAACTGTATTCATTAAGGGAGCGAACAGACGAGCGATTTTTTCGCGCGACAAAGTCGCCCGTCTGTATTTTATTATGCTTTTTCTCTGTATGCTAATTTTTATAAAGTTTTTTAATATAAAAAAAAAACTTACTCCCTCTTTCGATAATATTATATCATCAATATTGAGTAATTAGTAGAGAAAAAATTGTTCACTTGTTACATAATATAATCATACAACAGCATCAGAATGTAAAAATTGAAAAAGAAACCGGACTTATCCGGTTCTCCCCTGGGCCCATCGATTGTGATGCATGTTAATATGTTTGCGATACCTGTCCAATAATTGTCTGTATGTCAGTATTATTTATCTTATTCTCCTTAATAACTTCGGTCTTTTCCGTCATCTCGTTTTTATCGACCGTACGCTCAGTAGTACTAGTTAATAATCTATTTTTGTCCTCTTCATCCGTTTTATTCTTTTGCACGTCTTGCTCGTCATCTTGCTACAATCAATGTTCAGTATCTGAGTAAAGTGATTAGAGCAAACCTCCAGTCTTCAAGACTCCAAAGATATTAGAACTTGAAGGACTTAAGTTTGCTAAGTACATCGACACCGAATTTCAGATTCTATTGTTTCGTAGGGATCTTAATCCATTTTAAGGATTTGGCAAATGTTCAAATTTGCCTGTCAAACTTGGAATTTCACTGAGCCCAAGGATACTGACAGTTTCAAGGATCACATTAGCGACTATCTAAATTCACCGATGGTGAGCTTCAAATCTGATCGATTAAGAGCATCGGAATGTTAAAGAATTAGCGAGTAGATTCTAGATTTGTCGATATCAAGCTTCGACCATTCGTTAAATATCGTTTGAAAAAAATTTCGAGAAAGAAAAAAAGACGAACGGATGGATAGTGGCCGAAGAAGTTTGTAAGTTCGTTTGATTAGAGTAATTAAAGAGTAATTCGTCGTGTTCGCGATATCCATGCATAAAAGCTATCTCTAATTCGGAAAAAAAACACTCTCAATCAAAGTAATAGCCCATGCAATGCGACTCGACACGGTACCTTGACGAAAAAATTATCGTTAATGTCTGAATTAATTGGCGCTCCCTTGGCACCACCAGCGGTTTTAACATTTTTAGTCTTATGAGCCTACAAAATATCCCGTAACAATTAAAAATGGTACAGATAAAGGATAGATAATTTCAAGCGAACTAACACACCGCGCGATTCTAAACCCAATAGCCCTTGATAATTGGAGTAATTTGAATATTCAAATCCATATTTGGCGATCTTTTTTTGTCTTTTCTATTATATTTCGGCATGGAAGAGGAATTTCAATTGATTAAGATAAAAAGTATGATACTTACTTAACAAATCGGTTGCAAAATTAGTTATATTATATACGTTTAAATATATTATGTATTGTCGGAATCGCAAAATGATAAAAATAAGACAATAAATAATATGAGAATACAAAATTATTCTTCTTGTATATAACTTGATAAAAAAATAAGTAAACGGTGAATTTTAATAATCACATAGTTTCATGTTTCGCACAATATATCCTGTTATCATTTCAATAATAAAATGAGAGTAAAGACTTGTTTCCTAAGAAAACTGTACTCATGAACATTAAGATGATCGAGTTTGACTTAAATAGGGATGTTTAATTTAATTATATTGTACTGTATATTTATATATATAATTATCATAAGTTCTTTCATAAATTCTATTTTTTAATATTTTTCTTTCACAATGGTTTCAAAAATTTTCAAATTATCCTGCACTCGAAATGGTAGATTACAAAATGCTCATATAAAGCTTCAGACAGTATTGGACAACTCACCGGGGCATCTCTGCGCTGTCTCTCGAGAACGGAGCGGGCGTTTCTCACCTTCGAGGCGTCATTCGTAAAAGCCGCAACGACAATCTAAAACAGATATGCGAAAGCATTCTGAACGTGTGAACATGTAATTGTATAACCTCGTACGATTATTAACGTGCAAATAGGCTAAAGAATAAGTCCGAGGTCTATCCATTGATGCGAGCTATACATGTGCAGGTAAAATCAAGAGCGAGTGCCTTCGTACCTTGCCATCGTAAGTATTCACAAAGGCATTGGAAACGTGATCGATCGCGTCACTTAACAATGTAGATGCCTCCTCAGCGGCCGCGGATGTGTTCCCATGCAGATCCAGGACTGGTTTGAGTCCCGATACCACCAACCAGTAAACATCGGTGCCAGAGTCGTGCTTCTTCGCGGCATTGTCAGCGACAGCATGGAGAAGCTGTATCTCCTCGACGAACTTGCGATCCTCCTCGACCTCGGAGTTCAGAGACTTCAGTTTCTCTTTCTCCATGTTAGCAGGCTTCAGCTCGCCGAGAGCCGACTGGCCGAGCTATATCAGAAAGATTTTGTTTACAATATATAGGATCTTCAATAACAGGATGTCAAACTGCTAAGACAAGTTTCGTTTGTATATCAAGCTATTTGTTATTTATCAATTCAGTCGTCTGATACTTACGGCGTCAACCCCATCACCCAAGTTGATCCTGACCAACGTGTTGTCGTTGCTTCGCTCCTCTACCCTGCTTCTAATCGCTTGCCAAGTGGTCTCCTCCGCCTCGTCAACGATCAGAGGATACCAGACTTTGGCTTTGTAAGTTGGGATGGGTAGTTCCTCTACTCCGTCAATCGGTATAGCAACCAATGCCTTGGGCAACGCAAATGGATCCCATATGGCGATACTTTGCTCCGTGTAAGATTCCCTCTGTAAGATCACAAATATATTTCTCTTGCAGCGAACAAATCTTCACCTTAAAGCACACGTTCATCTATTTGATGTTATAAAATCTTAAAGCTTTGCCGTTCAAATGTTTCAAATGCATTCAAAGCTTCGTGGCGTCCAAGAACTTTCGACGGTCCCATTGAGAGATTACAGACAACGCACCTGCTTTCCGGTGTAACCAAGAGCTGCCGGAAAGATCTCCTTGACGCTGCTTTGCTCGATCGGGCCATTCATGGTGAATTCTATGCTGTCAGGTGAGTGAAGAACGGCGAGGTTACCGTTGGCGTGAACTAGAAAAGAAAAGCAAGCACTAGGATAACCAAAGTGTCAAGAACGTCACAAGCACATTGAACTCAGACTCGTCTTCGGTGAAATAAATACATGTCTCAGCATACTCGAAATGTCCAGGAAAAGATCTACTTCGTTCTAAAATGAAATTAAGTTTAAACATTTCGGAGTATCTCGCGGATTCCTCAAGAAAATGTTTTGGAAGGTAGACTGGTCTTGCGCAGCCGGGAAAACTTGATCGCGAAAAACTCGAGCCATTCCGATCGTTCTCGAAAGGATTTCTTAAGGATGAGCGGGGAAATTACCTGCGGCCAGGACGGCGAAGAGGAGCGATAATTGTCGAAGCATCGTTGCACGGGAAAAACAATCAAATTCGAAAGACTACTCCCTCGACGTCGATCAATTTCGGACGCGATCATGTGATCACGTCAGATAACATGTGACGGTGTGACATCAAAGAGTCGCCAGTCGCCAGCGCCAGAGTCGGCCTGGACGTGAAAAATCGAAAAATTTATATCGATAGTCGGTAATATCGATACTCTCCAATTATCTCCGGGCTCGGCGGCGGCCCCGTTGACAGTCACGAGAATTTCTTCAGAGGCTCGCGAGTCAAACGCGAATTGTCCAGTCCAACGTCCAACTGGCCTCCGCCGGGCTCGGGGCTTCCCTCGTATCTCCGCGCGACGGCGACGGCATCGCGGTCGCGATGGGTGTAGCGAGGTCACCCCTACCACGTGACTCGCGCTCGCGCACCTCGTGACTGATCGATCGATCGTGCCTGGCCCGTCGCCTGTCGCCGTGACACTATCACGGCTGATCACGCAGTTTCAGGGTTTGCGATAAGGCGGATGAAGTGTCACTTGGAGACGTCGTCGGCCGATGCTCCTGGAATAAGATCCATTCGATCGTCCCCGCGGCACGTTACTTCCAACCACGAAGATGGGCTCGCTCTTTCGCAGCGAGGAGATGACTTTGTGTCAGCTCTTCCTTCAGAGCGAGGCCGCGTATGCCTGCGTATCCGAGCTCGGCGAGCTCGGCCTGGTGCAGTTTCGCGACGTGAGTAATCGCCCTTCTCGCGATTTTGTTTCACCTCTTGACAAACTAATCCGATAAATTTTCCAACGGTCAGACACTTTGGACAAAGTTAGAGTCGTGCAAGTCGTCGAATGAATTCTTATCTCTACGTCGATGTCATTAACGCCTTTATCTCGTTATAACGACGACTCCGTCACCCTTGTGTCAACGTATCTGTCTCTCATTTCAGTTAAATCCTGACGTCAATGCCTTCCAACGGAAGTTCGTCAACGAGGTGCGCCGTTGCGACGAGATGGAGCGCAAGCTGCGCTACCTGGAGAAGGAGATCAAGAAGGACGGCATCCCGATGTTGGACACCGGTGAAAATCCGGAGGCGCCGCAGCCGCGGGAGATGATCGACCTGGAGGCCACCTTCGAGAAGCTGGAGAACGAGCTGCGGGAAGTGAATCAGAACGCCGAGGCGCTCAAGCGCAACTTCCTGGAGCTGACCGAGCTCAAGCACATCTTGCGAAAGACTCAGGTCTTCTTCGACGAGGTAAGTCGCCGCCAGCGCAAATCCTTATTTCTCAACGATCTGGATATGTGCGTAAGAGAATCGGGGTAAATTTACTTTCTGAAGAAGGCACTTGAAAGGGCAGTCTTCCAGATATGTTTTTCAGAAAGGAGGAATGAAACGATATTGTCAATGGAATTGTAAAAAGTGGAATGTGTAAAGCGTGTCTGGTTACCCTAGTCTGTCGATCGTTTCTTGTAAAAATTTGGATGTGAATCTCGTTTGGGGAAGAACCTTCGCATTGGGCTGTAAATATCAGCGAAAATGGTGAATGTCACTTGTTATTGAATGTCGAGTCGCGATGGACATATAAGAATTCTTTCTCAGCAATCGATTGCTCTGGTACGAAGCGCCAGTCATTAATTCGGCTTACACAAGACGTCTCGTCCGCCGAACGGAAATTCATTCTGCTCTGTTTGCTGCAATTAAATTTTCGCACAGAGAAGCAAGATGTAAATTGTAAAAAAGTTTAATGTCGCAAGTTTATATTTGTACAGCCTTATATTTGTTTGGCTTACATTTCCGTAAATCGATTAACGCGTGATCGACGCGATTTTTTTTTCTTTCTGGATATATAGAAGATTAGTGTTAATTAATGCGCTTCAGTGTGAAACGTACTATCACCTTAATGGGATTTCTTCGTAAATCTGCTTTAATGCTTTTAGCGTACATTGTACACATTTTTGGCAGCCAAAGAAAAAATTTATAAAATCTTTATAAAAAATTTGGAGGACTTTTGCACGAGGAGATCTCGTTGAAGTGACAATCTTGCGATGTCTTGTGAAGAAAGGAAAGTTGCATTGAAGGATAGCCGCACTAGAAAGCGAAAGAGCAAACGAGTCCATGGACTGAGCGCAATTTTTTTCTGATGCATGAAAAGCTGGAGGACTGTGCGAATTAGATATACCACAAAGGCCTGTCTTTGCGCTTGCGCAACTTTATGCGAATGCAGCGGAGTTGCTTAGAGAGCAGCGAGATGAGATAGGACCAACGAGATAAGGGTGGCGAACGCTACCACCTCTAACGAATTGTCAGATATCAGAATGTCCACCGTTTTGTTACCGTTACTAATCATATATATTGTTGAGTGATTTTAGGATTATTAATGTGTTAGTGTTGCCAACTAACCAAAAGCCACTGCTGCAAAGGACACAAGTCACTCGCTGCGCCCTGTCTCCCTTTACGTCCTTTGAGAGTTACGTCCAGTACCGTCGCGTACCTCGTATGGATATATATATTCGATTGTGTTTAATGTTTGATCTTAGATCGAAGAGATCACTTGTTGTTGATCTACTTATATCAAGTGTGTAGCCAAGAATTCTTTGAGAGACTGCATATTGTTCGTGTTCCCTTTGTTTACCGACACCTCTGCACACGAACTGAGAGCTGTCTTAGTTTGTAAATGTACCCTTCGAAGACGCAGCCGTTGATTGTAGTTGTTTAACACGTAATATCTTGAAAGTTCTAGTTCCATTTTATATTTGAAATGTTTCAGTATTTTCTCTTTCGAGTTTTCATTTCTTTCATTTTAGTTTATTAACGTTTTTCGTTTTTATTTTAGTGTATTAATGTTATTACATATATTTTTTGCTTCTGTTCTCTCCATTCTGTTCACTTTAATGTTTTCCTTTTTGCATAAGAACAGAGATGTATCGTAATTCGTGAAATGCATGTTTGGGAACAAACATGTTTGCACGTGTTGTATTTACTTACTCAACAAGATATTCACACGCAAATAATTATTGTAATTTCAAGTAATTTCTTGACACACACAATACTCTGACAATAATAACTTGAAAGTTTTAAATCATTTTCCCTAAAGTTTTAGGAGCAATTAGTTTCAGTGGCAAATAATAGCAATAGAAATATACTATAAAAATATCAATAACATTAAATGAAATACGTACAAAACACTACACAAAATTGTTGAAATTAATGTGAGATTTCTATAGGATTGTTAGAACCCCCCACAGAAGACTTCCGTAAGCGAGCTAATTGTAGACGCCAAGCATGAAGCCTTGTACAATTAATAGTAATGAATTAATGGCAATCTGCATGAATTGTACTAATGTCTGCAACGTTATGTGAAATTTGTTCAATATGCATCATTGAGAGGAAATTGTATTTTGTACGCGCTAATTCTTTAAAGGCCGCTTTGCTTTTTTTACTTTGTATGGAACGTATTCGTTCGATAATGTCCGATATGTTGAATTTGTGAAGTTTTGAAATTCTGTTTCGAATAAAATTTTTGAAACTTCTCTGATTAAGAGAATTATTGAAATCCACGCGATATCAATGTGAATTATTTAGCATTGTTAATTAATTATTATTATTTTCCATGAAAAATATAACAAATAATTATTATTGTAATTATCTTTCTTTAGCAAATGAATTTTAAGTAATTAATCTTAAAATTAGTACAGTCGTATGTCTTAATGAAAACTTAAAAAAGAGACGTATTTTGAGAAAATAGTCAATCAGCCTTTACTGAATTAACGAATAAAATTCTTTGCATGTAGCATGTGTAGCAAGATTGTAATTCTATATGTGATATATGTTTCCACTTAAATTAATTTACTATAGTTATTACAGTTATTTCAGTTGCAATTAATAGTCAGCAATACTTTAATTGTTAAATTGTAGAACTAGAAAAAAGTTAGGGCTGCATGAATTTTATACAGTTCGTGATGCTTCCCTATTGAACTAAATTCGTATATCTGTAGATGTCTTAAGTCTTACACCTCGACTTTAAACATTTGACATCTGATTTTCCGAATTCAAACTTTAGATTCTGAAAGATTCGGATATTTAGAAATTCTTATTTTTAATCTGAAAATATCCTGAGAATATTTGCATAATTTGATATCCCGTGCGTTTAGAAAACTGTCTCCGTGAAACTACTCTTTAAATTTGGAGAAATTTTTTAATTTAAATTTTTCGCGACTCTTGATCAAATTTTTGGAGCTCTACTTTTCGTCTCTCATCTCCTCCATGGCTAAGCATCACGAATTTAGACTTATCGTTAGATCTAGCGTTGAGCAAAAACTACGCGAGTTCGTGAAGAGATCTCTCCTTCTTCTTCCTCCTCTTCTTCTTCTTCTTCGACGTCGGTGAGTTGAAGAAAATTTTGAAACAGAGAGAAGGAAAGAGGATCTGGTATGAGCGAGTGGAACGGGAGATAGGGCGAAAGAGGGGTGACCTGTGTCTGTTGCCAGGCTGAGCATGGAGGTGTCGTGTCGCAGATGGCAGACCCCAGCCGTGAAGAAGAGCAAGTCACTCTGTTGGGTGAGGAGGGCCTCCGCGCCGGCGGCCAGGCTCTCAAGCTCGGGTAATTAATGTGTGCCGTACACCCTATAATTGCAGAGCGTGGTGACTCCCGAAGACCTCCCGAAAGATGAGCAGATGGTAAAATCAAGATCTGTAGTCGCTTAATGAAATTTAGATTCTCTCAAAGTCCGTTTGAGATGAAACCTGATGAGTATCGTCCTGCCTCGCCCCTTTGAAGCTGTTCCGCTTTGTGACAATTCTTTTACAGCAGATGATACTCAAAGACTGTAAATAATCTTCAAGCATTCTGACGTCCATAACTGACATATATCAAAACTCTTAAATTGTTCAATTCAATTCCTTTTCTTTGATATTTCACTCTTATGATGAGATTTAGATTCTTTGACGTGCAAATTGTTTTTAATGTTTTTTTATCGCTGCTTTCCCAAGTTTCCCGACATTTATTGTAAGTTAACATTGAAAATTACACATCAATCTTATACCAGACTTATTTATGTGTACGTCTGCCTTACTGCGCTTTTACCTAGATTTTGAATTTATGTTCTTGAGATCCACCAGACTTAGCCTAGGATAGGTGATTCCGGATCACCACGCTCTGCATTTCAATCTCCATCGAGATTCGTCATCGGTATAACGTCGCATGCCTACCTACAGTTTGTGTTGCAAAATACGAACCCGATGCACTAGTGCATTTCGCAATAGTTCTCAGTCATTAACGCTGATCCTCGAATTACCGGCACAAATGCAAGCGTATATCTCAGTTTTCTTGTTGACAATTCTCTTTAACCGCACATGCAACCTTCATACTTCCATGTCTCACTCCGACTCGTATTATCTTTATACTTTATATAAGCTATTATGTAACTTGTTATATTTTAACAGTTTTCAGAATTATTTTGTTAGCGGCGTTTGCTATTGAAAAACGAACAAGTATGCATCAACGTTTTACCGATCAGTAATCCGAGGATCAGGAATAAGTCAGGAAATGTGCAGCCAAATAAACGAAAAATAACCCGGTGAAATATTCTTATATGTACGCTCGAACGCGATTTTGTACTGTAGGACTGAGATGTCCCGTAGAATCGAGAATAAACCGAGCGTTTAATACAGTCTTTGGTACATTTGTAACATAATTCTTACAAGTTTTCGGTATTAATATTATAACATAATTTATAAGAGTTGAGGAGACACGCTCGAAGAATTAAATCTTCGGAAAATCGGGTCGTTGAGAATTATTCTCGCTTATCTAAAACGTCGAATTTATTGGAAAATTGGATTCTCGATTTCTGAATTCTTATAGACTTTCAGCTGTTTAGAAAACTTAAATATCTGGGATTTTGAATAAATCTTAACATTCTGGACCTCAAATAATCAATTATACAACCAACTGAAAAAAGCTTTTTTACCGCGAAATTATCGTCTAACATATATTTTCTGTAAGAGAATGCTGCAACGTTATAATTATCCTAATCTACGATAAATACCGTGTTAAAGGCTCGGTTTTCGGTGCAGAACTGAAATTCCGCCCAGCGCGGAGCTTTTCTACGTGCTTTTTTACGTGTTCGAGAAAGAAAGAGAGTTCGAAGAGGATTGATCGAAGAAATATCCCGAGGACTTTCCGAATCTTTTTTTTTTCTCTTTTTTTTTTTACTCCCCGAACCCTCTTCCTCGTGTAATCGTAATCGCTAAGTCGAAGGCCCGGTACTCACCCTAAGACCCTAGATAGTAGATGCGTCCTACGTCAGTGTGTTCTGTGATTACAGCACCTGTACACCGCGGCAGACACCGTAGGAGCACATTATAGGAATCCGCTCAGGCAAGCTGTTATCAACCGTTATTTGCGAATCTTGTTTGCGAAAACTGGTTTTTTTTGCTTCGTTGTTGTTGCCTGTGTCTACATCCAAGACCCCGGTCGCTCGAACGAACGGAGCCGTACCCTGTGTTGCTGGAGCACCCTCTCGCGAAGACCGTTTCGAGCTGTTCCGCTCCCCTCGTCTCTCTCGACGAGTTTCTCTCCCCACTGAGAATCCACTTGTGTCCAATTCTTAAGAGAATCTGTATGTTTCGATCATTTCGACTCTAAGATTCTCTCCTCCAATCTCAGAAACTTAAATTCTTAGAATTTTTAAATTTTCAGATTTTCATATCCTGGAGATCCTTTTCTCATTAAATCCTTAGAATTTCTGGTTCAAATCTCCCGAATTCGAGTCAATCCGAATCCCTTTAAAAATGTTTTAGAATTTTTCTATTTCGATTATTCCCGATTTTAAGATCCCTCCTTCTAAGAGATCCCTGTTTCTCTCAGTGACTACATAAAATTATTGGAAATTTAAATTCTTGACTGTCCAAATTACTACATACTTGTGCCGTCTCCAAACATTATCTCGAATATTCGTTTAATACCTCGTCAAATTAGCGCAATTAATTCTCATATAATATGAAGATAAGATAATCTCGTTTTCTTTTTTCTTCGTCCTCGGGGATGCTTCAGCAATCGGAATCGCACTTGAAAGACAAACGCGATGATTCGCTTTGATAACCGATTTTGTGCAAAACAAACGCTCTCCACCCACTTCGTGTCGCAGTGGCCGCGCGTTTACGAAAGAGGGGGAAAAAAGATCGGCGTGGAATCGCGCCGATTGATAACAGTTGATACAGTTTGATGCAGTCACCTGTTTTTTTTAACACCCGCTCAAACAGAGAAATTCAAACTGTATCGAGATACACTTTCGATCCACGATGAAAACGATCGAGATCCGCTCGCTTTCCAGCAAACGACGCTCGCGCAGCAAAATTGTTGTAATAATTTCTCACTGTAGTGATACAACGTTGTAAATAACAATAAATGATGATGGTGTGGCCATGGGTATGTATAACAACGTTCTCCCTTCTTAACAAAGGACTGTCTGTCTGTCTGTATGTGTTTTTTTTTAATGTGCCGCTTGCTCGCATGCCCTCGCACTCGTTTTTATCTTCTATTACGTTAATCAAAAGCAATGTGGATCATTAGTTAGATCGTTAAAGACTCCTCGTCGGATCTTGGTTTAGGATTTATTGATTTTGTGTACAAGACTCGAGAGTTTAAAAGAATGTACTTAAGCATTGCGATATTTCATATATTTGCATTTTTTTAATATGAAACACTTAACTTCGCAAAATATGATGTCCAAAAATTGAAGAATATCTCAAAAAATGTAAGATTAGATAATGTTTCTTAAGATGTATAAACTAAAAAATGTTTAATCTTCCAGTTTTCTAAATTTTCTAAGTGTCTTAGTATTAATATTTTCATAATTTATATCTCAAGAATCGACTCAAGAATTCATTATTTTTGAAAAATTTGAAATCTCCAAGATCCTAAAAAGAAAAACATACAAATTTTAAAGATTGTGATATCGAAAAGTTTTCAGAACTGAATCGAACCAACCAACAGGAACCAACGAAACTCCTTTAACGATCTGACAGCTTGGCTTGCGTCATGCTTTACTCAAAAATAAATTGTTCCCATTTCACATTTTGCATCGAACGATGCAAACAGTGCGAATAATTATGTTAACTTGATCAACTTCTAATTGATTGAAAAAAAAACTGGAAATCAGATGAGTCTGCTAGCAACGATTCTAATATAATTCGATCGATTGTCCTTTTTTCGATGAAATCCTTACAGCTGTATTAAGGACCGCTGAATGAAATAATCATGGCTTGAATTTCTTTCAGATTATTCGATAAATAGGAATTGCCACGTATCTTTTCTAATATTTATCCAATAATTTCACTCTTTAAAAATTCTCGGTGATGACACGATTAGTTAAAGTCAAGGAAATTTCAAACATTTTTATAATATCATATTTATAATTTTTCTATTTTTACATACATGTAAAATTTTATATCTTTATTTTGTGTTTTAGATACATGTATAGGTTTTTATTTAAACTTATTTCAGAGACATTTATTTATTATATTACGTAATTATAGATAAATTTTAATAATTATACATATAATTTTATCTGGAAATATATAAGTTAGATATATTTTCTGCCTTTCTCACATTAATGTTAAATTATATGAGCATTCGATCGTGGTTTGACTTGCTGTCAATTATCACTTGGCAAATATTTAATTTCTGTTATCAGTTGCATTTGGCAATTCCTATTTAATCTGACAAGTTGACAAACTTGAGATATCTCGGCGCAATAAACTGTCTTTGATGATTTCGCACTGCTTCTCAAGCTGCATTCTACAATATCATCTTCAAACGTGATTTCAAGACTTAAAATATAACATTAAAAAGAATCTTGCAGTTAAAAATTAATAAAAAGTCGATAAAAATAAGAAAAGATATTAATAAATCTGCAAATTAAAAATATCAAATCTTTCATAATTTTATACAGTTTCTTTTTGTACAGTACTAGCTACTATTATATCATTATGCAAGTAATTATTATAGTTTCTGTTGTGAAATTATGAAGCAATCTTCTAATTAGCTTGAAAGAAAAATTATATACTTCTAATCAAGTTCCACCGTCACATTTCCATTCATTTTGTCACAACATCACGGCATTATCATGCATGTGAAAGATATTGAGATGTCACCGTCGAGGGATATCTCAGGTTCGTCCAAGACAGCGAGGGTAACGAAAGAAACCAGTGGGAGAGCCCGCGCAAAACCGAGAGAGACAGAGTGGCGAGCTGGAGCATTGTGGTCGTGTCTAGTGTGGCTAATGTGGTTGTGTCTTGTCTGTTGTGTCGTCAGCAAGAGCACGCGGGCTTGAACCCCACCGAGTCCATGACACGCGCGTTGATTAGCGATGATAATATCGCCCGCCAGTCCACCCTTGGCCCTGTCCAGCTGGGGTACGTACTCCCATTATTAGTTACTCCTTCCATTTCCCGGTCGTGCCAGGTCCCAGGAATCCGAAGAGTTGAAATGACTCCAGGAATCGCCGATAATCAATTCTGCGAATAAATCGACACTGCTTACGCGACGAGGGAGCAAAAATTCGAGCATCTCTGAATCATGCGCTTAAGGGAGAGGGTGCAGAAATCGTAAAACGAAACCATTTATCTATATTCCTTCTCATCCTTGGATCAGCATATATATTTGATCTTTTCTACGATCGGCCACATTTTGATCGATGCTTTTTTCTAAAAAAAATTCTTCCTGAATTTTGATTGTATATAGTAGTTTGAAAAATGTTTTTCGATTGTTCGTAATTTTTAATACCATCATGATTTTTTTACACCAATCAGATCATATAATCCATTTATCAAGTAAAAGTTAAAGACATGTTTAACAAATTTTTTTAGTTATTCTTTTATCGTCTGTTTGTAATCACTCAAACCGCGAGAAGACTGTTCAACCTCTTTTAAAAGACATTTAAAAACCAATTTGTATATTAAAACGCGCAGAAAACAATACATTTTTTAAAGAGCTTTTCAAATTTGATTATTTGGATCGTTCTTAAAATTACCCTCCTCCTTACCGCAGATGTAACAGAATCGCGTTTAAAAAGCTCGACGCTTCCATTTTCGGGATATTTCTCTTTCTCCGAGGAAATCGCCAGATTTTTTGGATCATTTAATTTCGACTTGCTCGGGCAAACACTGTAAAAATTGTCCTCTGCGAATTCGAATTTTTGACATTGGTTTCGTGGAAGTTTGAATTCTTGGAATGTTTTAACGCTTTGGATACTTGGTATCTTACTACCTCGATATATTTTAGCCCCTAGATCTTTGGAACGGTACATTTTCAGTATTTTCGATCCTTAGAGGTTTGAGAGTAATATTGGATCAGAGTTCGCATTTTATGCACATTTAACGTTATAAATATAATCGTGAGCTTTTTATTACGCGAATAATTTACACAATGTTATACGAGAAACAGATAATTTATAACCGAGGATCAAAGAATCACAGTATCTGAACCTTTAAGGATATAAAGATCCCAAGATTTAGAACAAAATGCATTAAATGGTATTAAAAAGAGTATTATGGGCTTGACGCAAATTTGACTTATACGTAAGAAATTTATTAGGTCGTTGTATATGTGATCTTTATCTTTTCTTGTTCTGAGGTGACTATTAGAAAATTTATATATGTGCATATTTTAGAATAATAATTTTAATTGCTTTTATTGCGAGAATAAAAAAAAGTTTGGACCACTAGAAGAAATTCTCTCCATATGCAACAACCTGATAAAAATGTATTGACAAGCAAGTTATCCTATGGCATTTGGCATTTAATTATGATCCCGCGTATGAGTATATACCCGATTTGTTCCTGTGACACACACGTATGCTGTTTGTTTGGAGTTTGTCGTTCAAAGAGTGTCTCAAGGATCCCTAGGATAGTTGACAGAAGGTTGCTCTGAGGTACGTAGAACGAAAGAGAGAAAAGGAGAGAGAGATAGAAGGACCATGGCTACAGAAATCATCATTTCCCAAATTGGCAATTACCACGGAAAATCCGCATCGAGTCGTTGACCGATACAGATTGAAGGCTTCGCTGTACCGTCTTCGTAATGATCATCATCACGACGCTTCGTTTTCAACCATCGCAAGAACAATTGACCCCCGTAAATCGTGATCGTGGCGAGTTTCACGCAGTTTTGCGTTTTTTTTTTGTGCACATACCTGCCGACATAGACACCCTAAATATTTAATCTCCCAATCTATTGTTATCGCTTATTAATATGACTGTTTTCTGTCTCGCCGCGCGAGCAGCTTCGTCGCGGGAGTCATCCTGAGGGAACGCATCCCCGCGTTCGAGCGCATGCTGTGGCGTGCGTGCCGTGGAAACGTCTTTCTGCGCCAGGCGGAGATTGAGACCCCTCTGGAGGATCCTTCGACGGTAAGTTATCGTATCGCTCCGCTCTAAAGCGAAGAATTTAAGGATAAAGTTGCGTCCAAATGGATCTTACGAATTATCTCAATTTATATTTTAATCGGAGAGTCCAGTACTAACTTGGAAATGATGGATTTAGGGGGACCAGGTGTACAAGTCGGTCTTCATCATTTTCTTCCAAGGCGATCAGCTGAAGACTCGCGTGAAGAAGATCTGTGAGGGCTTCAGGGCGACCTTGTATCCTTGTCCGGAAGCGCCAGCTGATCGTAGGGAGATGGCTATGGGCGTTATGACTCGCATTGAGGATTTGAACACTGTAAGAATTTTATTAATTAACTTTTTAATTAAACAGTTTATCGTTCAGATTTTCAAAACAATTCACTTTATATTCTTTTACTCATAAACCTTTGACTCTTCAAATTAACTTCCTATGAATCGAAGCATAGGATGAGGATTTGAATCGAATAAGGAGCCCACTGAATCGATCTTTTTTACACACGTCACCACTATATCAATTTTATTATTATTAAATAGTATTCTTAATATTAATGCACTAAAAAAGTTTCTTTCAAGTTTGATTAAAAATTTGTTGAACAAATGTTAATCACGCAATCTTCATTTCCAGGTCTTAGGACAGACGCAAGACCATCGTCATCGCGTCCTCGTGGCCGCAGCGAAGAACATCAAGAACTGGTTCATCAAGGTCCGCAAGATCAAGGCAATCTATCACACTCTGAATCTTTTCAACTTGGACGTCACTCAAAAATGCCTGATCGCCGAATGCTGGGTGCCTGTCCTGGACATCGAGACTATCCAACTGGCATTAAGACGTGGGACGGTAATCAATAAACACTATTTCATAACGTTCTTTTCGCTATTGGATCTTTGTATTGCGAAATGAAAAATCGATCTCCTTTCTATCATCTTCAGGAACGCAGCGGGAGTTCTGTTCCTCCCATTCTGAACCGCATGGAGACGTTTGAAGACCCGCCGACGTACAATCGAACGAACAAGTTCACGAAAGGGTTCCAGGTGTTGATCGACGCTTACGGGGTCGCATCTTATCGCGAGATGAACCCTTCACCCTACACCATCATTACATTCCCATTTCTATTCGCGATAATGTTTGGTGACACAGGCCACGGCCTTATCATGTTCCTATTCGGTGGTTGGATGGTGCTGAAGGAGAAGCCACTAGCGGCTAAGAAGAGCGACAACGAAATCTGGAATATTTTCTTCGGTGGCCGTTACATCATCTTTCTTATGGGCATATTCTCCATGTATACCGGTCTAATTTACAATGACATATTCTCCAAGTCGCTCAACATCTTCGGCTCTAATTGGATGATAAACTACAATCGGAGTACCGTCCAGCATAACAAAGAGCTGCAATTGGATCCCAATTCGACGGACTATGTCGATTATCCATATCCGTTCGGCATGGATCCTGTGTGGCAGCTGGCGGAAAATAAGATCATCTTTCAAAACTCGTACAAGATGAAGATCTCCATCATCTTCGGGGTGCTGCATATGTTGTTCGGCGTGATGGTAGGATTGTGGAATCACATGTACTTCAAGAAGCGCATGAACATTACTTGTGAGTTCGTGCCGCAGATAATTTTCCTCATGGCGCTGTTTCTCTACATGGTAATTCTCATGTTTGTCAAATGGATCAAATACGGCCCGAAAAACTTGCCGATCGATGGTCCCGGCTGTGCGCCCTCGGTCCTCATCACTTTCATCAACATGGTGCTCTTCAAGCCCGCCACCAAAGTCGGCAATTGCGACCCCTACATGTATGGCGGCCAGAGCGGCCTGCAAAAGTTTCTGGTGGTCGTAGCTCTGCTCTGCGTACCGTGGATGCTGCTGGCGAAACCGATCTTGATGATGCGCAATCGTAAAAAGCAGCACTACCAGCTCAACAATCACGGTGCCGAGAACGGCGACGTGGAGGCCAGTATGGGGACTCTCCAACAGAGCGGGGGTGTTCCACAGAGTGGCGGCGGTCACAAGGAGGAAGAAGAAGACATGACGGAGGTGTTCATCCACCAGGGCATCCACACGATCGAGTACGTTCTCGGCAGCGTGTCGCATACCGCTTCCTACTTGCGTCTCTGGGCCTTATCTCTGGCCCATGCCCAGTTGTCCGAGGTGCTGTGGAACATGGTGATGAGAAACGGTCTGGCGAGAGAGGGATGGGATGGCGGCATTGTCCTATACCTCATCTTCGCCTTTTGGGCGGTGCTCACCGTAGGCATCCTCGTACTCATGGAAGGTCTTTCGGCGTTCTTGCACACGCTTCGTTTACATTGGTAAGATTCTATTCGCGAGAGGTCTTTCACGTCTTTTGATTTATCTTCATATCTTTTATCTCCTTGATTTCATATATTGTTATATGAATAAGTTAAACGATTTATTTTGTGTATAATTATATTAATTGATAAATTTATATTACATCGATAATATTCATTGACAAAAATCTACGTTATTTCTAACTCTCGCTTTTTGTATTCTTCAGGGTGGAATTCCAGAGTAAATTCTATTCTGGTTTGGGCTACAGCTTCCAGCCGTTCTCCTTCGAGATCATCCTCGATGCTGCGCAGGCCACCACCGAGGATTAAAATAATTAATCATCGTTAATTAATAACTGCTCTTGATTATTATTAGTACGAGCGCGAGGACGACGTGAATTCGATAGCTGCTCGATTGAACAAGTCAGTTATGAATAGTTAATGAGATGTCTCTTATAAATAAAAATGTGTACGTAGAGTATCGATTATAATAATCGATTAAAGTACGGAAATTATTTCCTCCTTATCTTGTGTAATCTTCTAATTATAAACAGAACGTTGATCGCAAAGCGCAAGATTCGTAACGCACAAGATCATGACAGAGACAAATGTTCTCGCGATATTATAAATTTCTTTCTTGGTCGATTAGATTATCGAATCGAATTCAAGATCTAAAGCCCTTTTTCCCTAAATGAAATGTTGACTATATCTACTCGTCAGTCGTCGTCTAATATTAGAAGTTGTGCAATTTTAAAAACCCTTGTGCAAGAGCAGTGCATAATTCTTCATGCATACTGTAGAGCCTGTAGATCTGAAAACAAATGTATGTCGCGTCGGCGACCGATTGATGTTATTCCATATATCTGTACGTAATAAAAAAAAAATGTGGCATATGTTGAAAAGTGTTTGATGAAAAATTCACCGATAGCACTATGCTTTTACATAGTATACTCGACAGGACGCACATATTCCTTAACAAGATCTCCAATCCTTCATCTTCATGTCCCTTCGAGTGTGAAATCCGATTGTTTGATTCATTTAACGACGTGGTATCTACTGTAATAAATTAAAGAGAGCTAAATTACGAAATTATATCCTCCTCTTATCTTGTGTACTCTTTTAATTATAAACAGAACTTTGATCAAACCACAAGATTAATCGAGCGACGAATTGATAATTGAACTTTTTGAGACACGCATAGAAAGCCGTTATTGATTGAAGATTTACAAAGAGATGGGAAACGTTAGAGTTAAACAGAACGTTAAAACTGAATAAAATTAATATATGACTAATCAAGAAATAAATTGTGACAATAAAACTTTTTGGGGGACGTTCAGTGAGAATCATTAATGAAGATTTATAAGAAAATCGGACCCAAACTTCTAAATTTTACAACCAATTCTAAATCATTTAACATGTTAAATCAAGATGTCGATTCATAAAAAATAAATTGTAATTTTTTTAAATATAAATTTGTAGCATAATTTAAAATTTACAATTATATAAGTACACAATTATAAACATCAAAAAATTATAATGTAAATTATAAATTCGTATACAATTCTAATAAATATGTAAAAGTTTTAAATTCAACAAAAATAGATAATAAAAAGAGTGCGGGTTAAATAGGAACGGGAAGTTTCCGTAACTTCTTTCATATTTCAATAAAACTGAGTATAATAGTTACGATGAAAAAAATTATGAAAAAACTCATGGTAATCTCAATCTTTCATCAACCAGAACGATTCCGAGTTTCAAAATTATCGCTACATCTTCCCTTCTTCCAGCACGCGGGCTCTCCCCGCGGTCCTCCCACCCGGCCCGAAGATACATTCTTATCAAGCTGGACTTCGATTGGCGTGCGGCATGACGCACGCGTCGGCCGCGTCGCTCGGTCGGTCCCCCGTCTCCGGGCCCCTCGGCGGCGCGGCGGCCGCTCCAACTCCAGTCGCACATCGGCGTCCGGACGAAGCGGTGGTTCTCGCGTCTCCACGCTCGGTCTCCACCTCGTCTCCTCGCCCGCGTCGAAGCGTGTTCTCAAAAACACCATGGCATCCGTGTGCATCATCGGCTCCGGCAACTGGTGAGTCCGGGAGGGAGGTGGAACGGAACTCCTCGGGGATGGCGACATTCGGTCGGGCGCTCCAGAGTCCGGCGTCCTCGTCGGGAGGAATCGTCGACGGGACGGGGCACGGTGATCGATTCGCACGTGCCCTTCGCGCACATGCGAACGTTGCATGCGTACGCTATAATTGTTGTTTATCACGCGCGTGCTCCGATCTCCGTTCTCCGTCGCCGAGGCGCCTTTTCGTGCCGACGCGACGACGGGAGGAATGTCTCGCGAACGCGGAAACGGAATCCGCGTTAGTTTGTAGCACGGCTGATGTCCATTCCGATCGTTAATCACGTGCCGAGCGGGAAAACTCATCGTTCTGGCGCGGGCTTCTTCGCACGCGCGAGTGCTCAGGAAATTAATTATAAACATTATGGTAGTATCGGAAGAAATGAGTCGTGTGAGCTGTATCTCGCGAGATATAAAAATTGACGCTAGAACTACCGAACCAGTCAAAATGACTTTTTAAAGTAAATTTCTAGAGAAATTGCAATTATATAACGATACATTTTTGAGATTTTCCGTGGCTTTTGCAATATGTAAGCGATTAAATTGATTAATTTTCCTTTATCTCTTAAAAAAATATATGTATTAAATTATTCCACTAAATATATTTAAATATATATATAATATATTTAAACAGTAGAATACATATATAAATACTATAAATATTATGTGTGTGTGTGTATGTATATGTATAGTAAATTTAGATAATAAAATTAATCGTTGGTAGTTCTAGTATTAATCAAAATATATTAGAATAGAGGCGCAAGACTCCAAGTCGAAGCTCGACCGATATGTAAATTAAGAGCGTTTTCTCATTTCGCTTATCTCACGCATAACAATTCGACTGTGATACACGAAAAGTTAATTGGAATGCTAATCGCAATTAAAAATTCACAGGGGCTCGGCCATCGCGAAGATAGTCGGCGCGAATGCGAAGAATCAGAGCAGCTTCGCCGATCGTGTTACTATGTATGTTTACGAGGAGATTATCGACGGCAAGAAGCTGACGGAGATCATCAATCAGACGCACGAGAACGTCAAGTATCTTCCGGGACATAAGATCCCTGAGAACGTGGTAAGACGAAACTGAGACAACACTCTAACCGCGACTCTTTAACATTGTTTGTCCATTGCGGGTTGTTTATGTCTCATCGCGATAAAATTTTCACTATCATTATAAGCACATATAACGATAAAATATTGTCCAATAATCCGTATACTCGGAGATATCATGTTGCGAATAACAACAATTTTTACTTTATATCTATTATTTAGCTATATTTATGTCATTTTTTATTGGATGATTAGTTTATCCTTCATAAAGGTTTTAAAATGAATTTTGATAGCTCCAGTTAATGACTGTGACGAGGGTAAACGACCTGTGGAAACTTATCACGTTTTTACATTCTTCACATTTTTAAGCTTTATTCTACACTATATTTAGGCACAACGACTTTACCGGATGTACTGATAGACTCTTGGGAGAAAGTCTCTAGAAATTTTTTATCCTGTACCAATTGTCGCAAAGATTAGTCGTATACATTAGTCGTGACAAATGATGTAGGACTCAATAAGCAAAATATTAGCAGTATGCTGGCAGATTCGAGCAGAATATCACGGCACATTGGCATTAGGTGTGTCCGCACTAAGCTCGTGTTCTATCAGTAGAGAGTCTACCGATATAATGTGGCAGCAGATTGCCAACAGAAACCGAACAGAATCCGTCGTTACGTAATTCAAGTGAGATATATCATTTACGGAATGTAACCATTACGAAACGGCAGATTCCACATGGTTTCTGTGATTAAATTGTCATAATATTACGTTGGCAGATTTTATTACATTTCCGCTGGCATTCTGCCAGCAAAGTTTGCAGTGGACACTTTGCAAAATTTATTTTTGACTGTCTGGGCACTTATCAGTTTTTGCCCAAAGTTGTTATTTAAATATTATCATTATTATTATTATTATTTAAGTACTATTTGTCATCTGATTTGATTCTGTGATACAGAAATTCCAAATTCCAAGTTCGAAGTCGCCGGGAATTATTGTTCTCCTTGAAGATATCTGATATCTGTTTTTAGTTTCTGCCGTGCCTCGAATGAGAGAAGGGAAACAGATAAGCGACCGGCCCGAGTCCAGTAATCGTTATCATACTACGAACACTGACACGCGTTCGCCGATTTTGAACTTTAATCGCCGTGTACTCTGACCGCGATCAAAACAGTCGTATATTGATTTACTGCACATCTTATCTACCGCATCCTCCGTTGTCACAATCACGAACGTTCTCCCGACTATTTCTCGCGTTTATCAAGATCTTGTACTTTTCTTCTTTTTTCTTAGTTTCTTCTATTTCTTTTTTTTTTTTGAAATCGTTACTTTCAGCTTCGTTTGACAGAAATAATTAAGAGGATAATATTAGGATGATTAAGTTGTAATGTGATTCACTATGGGATTTTATGAAACTGCGCTCTTGGCCATATATCTCGTGAGAATATTCCCCCTCTTCTCCGTAAGAATCGCTGCACGTGTACAAAGCCTCGGCTAAGAATAGCACGTCTTTATGAAACATTCATCCTTCGAAGACGTAATTCTATAGGCGCGATCGACTAACAATAAGCTAGAACGCGTTGAAACAAAGGCGGGGAAGGGATCAACTTGGAATGCATTTCCATCTGATTTTACTGGAGAAACACGTAAAGGATGTCCCGTGTTGCTATTTTTTCAACAGCACGTTATTTCAGTTAATTTGGAGCTGTTTCTCGGCTGATATTGTGATAGACGAAATTGACATAAATTTGGAGATATCTGAAAATTTTGAGCAAGACACCAAAAAATTTTACCAGACAGTAATTTCATTTTATTCATGTTAACAAACTTAATGTTTATTCAGTTTTATTAGGCTTAAGAAGAAAATACGTGCGTTCGGACAAAAAGAGAACGACGACAACGGATACATGGCTAATGAACCCGATCAAAACAGAATTCATCAGTGATTTTTTTACCTCGAAATATACAGTATTTGCACGTCATTGATCGTTACATCACTTTTTATTTTAGTTGCATTGCACTTATGGTTATATCGTCGATATCACCTTCTTTCGAAATACTTTGGGCATATTGAACGAAAACAAGCTACAAAGATAATTTGCATCTTTAAACCGGTTTGTCATTAGCTATGCGCGGCTTTCACATCTCATACTTCTAAGGAAACCGAGACAGATATCCAGATGTCCGAAGTTCAGAGGCAAAAGAGAAACACAACAATCTCGAGCCGAGAATCGCAGAGTGAAGATCTAAGAACTTAGGATACATCGAAAGTCTCAAAAGTGTAAAGTTTAAAGTTCTAGATATTTTTGCGATTTTTATCGAGAGTTCGACGTTCAAAAATACAAAAAATTCCGCTGCGAGATTCACTTAATCATATTTAGTAGTTTTGAAAGGGGGGAATTCAAGCACTATTTCGTGAAGTTGTAAAATTAAAAGTCCTCTTCTTGTTTTACCAAAATTGTTCATAGCATCGCCTCGATTTTTAATATTACGCAATGCCATTCACGAAATATGGACTTTGAAAAATACTTTATCAATCTATTTTTCTCCTAGCTTATTTCCGATCGTTTATTCCAATTCTCGGACATCTATTCTAAATCGCTTAAAGAATTTGCGATAAAAATTCTATTTTAAACACATAAAAAGTAGCGAAACAAATGGAAATGATGCTCGTCGTATTTTCCGGTAATTTTTTGTATCATACCGATTCGATGGAGCGATATTCAAGGACGCGTTATTTTCTACGTATAATTGTTTTTACTTATCACCGGAGATTAAAGCGAGCGGAAAACGCCTCGCCGATGAATTGCGACATTCTTTTAAACAGTACATATCGTCTCAACACTGTCGTCTTCTGATCGTAAATTTTGTCTTCTCAATCTTTAGCGATTTTTTTACACTTCTCGATATTCTTCTAAAGTTTCAGAAGTCTTCCTTTTTTCCTTTCTGGAAGAATCCATTCAAATTCCCCCTTTTTTTAGAAATTCTATTATTTGACATCTTTATTTATTTAAGCCAAATTTATACGAACTCAAAGCAACTTTTTGGTTTCACTTATTTCCATTCTTACTCCAGGATTCAGTCACTTAAGTGTCAATTTGTTTCAGATTGCGATCCCAGACGTGGTGGAGGCTGCGAAGGACGCGGACATACTTATATTCGTGGTCCCGCATCAGTTCATCCAAAGGATATGCAGCACCTTGCAGGGGAAGATCAAGCCCACCGCCGTTGGGTTGTCGCTGATCAAGGTACATCTTAACATCTCGATCTCCCGTTTACAATTTTTCGAAAATATTGCGTGTAGATTCTTCAATCTACATATTCGGAATATTCTTTGTAGGGCTTCGACAAGAAGGAGGGTGGCGGCATCGAACTTATCTCTCACATTATTTCGAAACAATTGCAAATCCCAATCTCAGTGCTGATGGGCGCTAACTTGGCTTCCGAGGTGGCTAACGAGATGTTCTGCGAGACCACCATTGGTGAGGGGGAATTAAAATCCCGATCTTATACTTAACTATTTGAGAGATATCAGTTTAATCGCGATAAATAAGCAACATTTTAAAAGATATTACGTTAGATAGTGTTACCTTTGCGGCAATAATGTTTTGCGACAGCATAGTTGTTTCTTACAACATTGGATCGCGTAATGAGTTTAATTGATTAATAAAAAGCGTTTCGCTGATCTTAGCTATCTTGTATTTTATTGATCCGGTTCTTGTGTCAATCTTATTCTGCTTCATGCCTCATTAACATTTATGATTCACAGCGCTCAAATGCGACGCGGGGTTTAATGCAGTTTTCAATTAAAGAGCTCACTTAGCGTACAGTTTTAAATCAAAAGTGGAGATTATAAAGCACGTTATCAAGCTGTAGAAAACTTGATGTGAATCGCGTATAACTCCTGTTTCTCAAGTACATAAATTTAAAGTGGTTTGCTAATGAAATAAGCTCTGCAATTCAGATTGGCATTTACAGGCTGCAAGGACAAAGTGATGGCGCCGGTACTTCGCAACTTGATCCAGACATCGTATTTCAGGGTAGTAGTCGTCGAGGATGTGGATTCTGTGGAGTGTTGCGGAGCGCTGAAAGTGAGAATGACTATTTCTTCTTGTTAACCTAATTTTAATATTTATATCAAATTTAATTAATTTTATGATGACTCTTTATTCTTTTTTGATTGTAATAAGATTTAGATAATACGTTGATATGCATATTTGTATTAACGTTTTATAGAACATAGTTGCCTGCGGCGCTGGTTTCGTCGACGGGCTGGGTCTAGGTGACAATACAAAGGCCGCGGTGATCAGGCTGGGCCTCATGGAAATGATCAAGTTTGTCGACGTATTCTTCCCGGGTGGGAAATTGGCGACCTTCTTCGAGAGCTGCGGAGTGGCCGATCTGATCACAACGTGCTACGGTGGGCGCAATAGGAAGGTCTCAGAGGCCTTCGTCAAGTCTGGCAAGGTCAGTAATACAGGATGTGTCGAGCTTGACATGAGCATGCACCATCTTGATCAATTTTGCAATCTGGCTCATTCTGGCGGAATTTTTATATTATATATATTAGGTTGTATATTAAGCATCTGTTGGAGAAGTTTTCCAGAATACAATATTTCAACAACTTGATATAACGTATTCATACATATGACTTCGTATTTACAAATTGTGTCGTATAATAACGCAATGATTATGATTTGCAGTCGATCGAGACACTGGAGAAGGAGATGCTGAACGGGCAGAAGCTGCAGGGCCCGGTCACCGCCGAAGAGGTCAATTACACGCTGAAATCTAAAAACATGGAAAATAGGTTTCCATTATTCACAGCAATTCATCGGATTTGCGTTGGTGAGCTAAAACCGACGGACTTAATCGACTGCATACGCAGCCATCCGGAACACATGTAAGCTCATAATTGTTATCATTTTAAAGGTGATTCACTAACGTAAAATAGAGAAAATTAGCCCGCTCTTAGATCTATGGACTCTTTATCATTGAGAATTTAATTAATCTGCTTTTAAAAAAGCCCAAAATTTTACAGATTGAAAACTTCAAAAACATAAATTGCTTAGAGTTTCAAGTATCCAACATTCTGCAATTCCAAAGAGAATTATTTCAAAACACTGTAAAGTGAAAAACTCACTGATAAGATAAATTAGCAGAGACTTGATAACGCAATATATGGAACCTGTGCCAATCTTGAACCAAGTCTAATCGTGTTCTGACTGCAAAATCTTACTACAAATTTATTACATTGTTCAAAATTTCAATGGTTCCAAGGTTTCATGAATCTCTAAATTTTATAAAATCAGGATTCCAAATTTTCAGATACACGCAAACACGATTCTATGAATATAAAATTTCACGGATTTATAATTTCAAGAATGACTTTATGATTTAAAATTTTAATGAAGTTTTCATTCGTTTTTAGTACAAATTGCTTAAATTTTGATTTTGTGATTCCACGATCTTATACATCGGTTTCTTACGGATCTAAGGGCTCTAAAAATCATAAGTTCAAAATGCTCGAATAATTTAGTAATAAAATTCCCGTATCGCGTTGAACGCGATCGATAAATAAATTGTTACATTTTACAATATGAATATATGTACATATATATTTTATCGTGACAGAGATTTTATTCAACGTTTTAATCGAGTAGATGAATTAGATCTATAGATCCTCCCAATCGTTGATTGTTGTATGCGTTGCCGACGAATGAATTCCGTTATGTAAACTGAGAGAGAACAAATATAACTAATTGTTTGTTGATAAAAAGAATAGCTCTTCTGTCCCTTGTTTTTCCTAGAATCTTAAAGTCTCCTTTCGTTCATGCATGATCAAACTCGAGATCCTATTTGACTTTTTCCTAATGAAATTACATGTAAGATATTATTGAACCATTTCGATGAACTTCAGGAGTGATTTTGGCATTGAGATTATTTAAAGAAAACAAAATACATAAAGACATACAGTGTGCTTTAACGTATTTTATGTATATGAGTATATATGTTGACTGTATATATATACTATTTAATTAAAGATTGTTCACATATTTTTTTAACACTGTGTTATACTCGTCGTATTCGTCCATTAGTTAGCTGATGCGAAAGCTATTTTTTGGGCTGACGATAAAATATTGCGGGAAATATGTCGGCCTGAAGGGGTTAATTCGCATTCACTCCGTATTTAGGGACGAGGAAGCCTCGCCGTCGTCGATGACGCTCAAGTCGCCCAAGTGCCGTCTTTGAGGATGCCGAGCGTCGTTCCTCGAGGGAGGACTGGTCGCCATTGAAACGCCAACGACTTAGATCGTATGAAAGCGTGCTAGTTCAGTGATACATTGAATTAATTCGTCGGTGTTAAACCAAAGTGAAGCATTAGTTGTTAAGCTGGAGTCGGGATTCCTGTTACGTTGATAATGATTGCCATAATTCCAATATTAACGTAATAATTGTTTAATATGTTTTTTTTTATATATTACGTTTGCAGAGACGTTATTGAACCCGGAAAGCTCATTTTTACGTAAGAAACTTAAGAAACGTTCGAGTAGCAAACAAGTAAGATGAGCGAGTTCGAAACAGGAGGCTCTTTCACGAGATGATCAATGTATTCAAACGATGTTCGATGCAACTGTGATAGTTTATGGACTTGCGTATGTGTAAACTGTGATAGTTTATAGGTCATGAAATAATTCATCTCATTGTGGTTACTGATTACTCTTTCACGCATGGCAAAACTTTTTGAAAGATTTTATCTTACTGCGTATATATATAAGAATCATTCCTTAGAGTTTCCCATTAATAATTTCAGTAAATATCGATAAGATAATCAGGCGTTTCTTTATAAGGAATCATACTCGTTTTTTTATATCATAAGAGCTATAATGTTCCGCATAATGAATAATAGAATGCGATCATTGTAATTGTAATCAATATTAGATTTGTAATCGATAATTATTTCAACAAAGAGAATTAAGCAATTTGTAAACACTCGAACTGCTTATGTTCTCTCTTTTCTCTCGACTCTCGTATTCCTAATCTTCAAACCTCCTTCAAACTTCGAGTAGACATACAAAAGTAAAAATTTGTAGACATTTATTAATTGACATGTAAAAATATCTTAAATATTTAATTATATCCAATAGAATAGGTATGCTGATCATATTTATTAAGCGATCGCTTTATTCCTTATACTTTTTTATGTATTCCACTCGTAGAAATGTTATCGTACTCGGAAAGTTTTGTCTTTTGTCAAAAGCTCGACAAGTACTAGATTCAAAGAACGTTGCGCTCTTTGTTGTCTGTTAAATATAAAATCGAACAGACGGACGCGCCGTCAAGGGTCAAGTTTAAATACGCGACCTTAACTCATTAACGCGATTATCAGTGGGTTGCTAATTTCGTCGTGACGCTTCGTCGTTGCAGCACTCGTTCTCATCTCATCGGCTGGCCCTGGTCCAGAGCTTGCGCGCAAGCCGCTAAGAAAATAATTCACAATCGCCGCTAAGGTCAGCCGTCAGCGGGCTTTTAAGTCAGTCGGTCAGTCGAGCCTCGCGATTGATCGGCCGTCGATCGGGATTACCATTATTTGTCATCAGGAAAAGAGAATTAAAAGAGACGAGAGATGCCAGATGCGAAGAAAAGAGTATGCATCGTCGGCAGCGGCAATTGGTAATTTTCCTTGTGCCAAGGCTAATTAATTAGGAATTAGTTGCGTGCGTTTTTCCCCGCTTTCTTCTTTTTCTCTCCTGTCTTGTATTGATTCATTGGACTGCATGTGTCTAATATTTGTTGGAGTGCTTCCATTCAGAGATGAAAGCTATATATCTTCTTCAGGTAAGTTTATATAATCGTAAACTAGTGTTAAATAATCGCTAGAAAATAAATTTATAGTAAAAGAAAAATTCGGAAGAGCCTTTTGATACTTAATGTCGAAAAATTATCAATAAATTATAAACTAATTAATATTCAATGAAATTGCAGTGTTAATTAATATAATACTAAAGATTGAATGAGTAATAATCACATATTATAACAATATAAAATATTTTTTTGTAAAAGTTTTTTAAATTATTTTTGTAATGATAAAATAATATTTTATTATTAAAAAAGGCCTATATGTATAGATATTCGTTTTTTATATCGTAATAAAAAGTAAAAAAAAATATATTTTACCTTAAGGTTGAAACCAATTTTGAAAATCAATGATAGGCTAAACTACAATTTCATTTGATTTAGTTTGCGGTGATAAACGCGTCGCAATGCAATTGTGTTGTCGGCTTTGACGGCCGATTGTTCCAAAATTAACTCGGCGCATCATCATGTAATTTTGAAGGCTCATAATATGCAACTGCATCAATTTAATAAAGCAAATTTGCGATTATATGTATATCTATAGTTAATTTCAAATTTTTTACCATAGTTAATAACCATAAAAGTATATATATAAAATACATAATTATATAAATATATAAAATATGTGAAATATGAATGAGTATATATAATTATTTATTGTATATGTATTAATTTAGTTTTTAGTTCATTCGATCATGTCCATTTAGTATATTTTTATATAATATTGTGTTATATATTATATATTATTTATTTATTATTATTAACCGACATATTAATTGAAAGCAACATATTATTTGTGCAAAGAATCTTTTTATGACATGCGATAAATCGTTCCAGGGGCTCGGCGATCGCGAAGATCGTCGGGGCGAATGTCATGAAGTACAACAACATATTTGAGACTCGAGTGACAATGTACGTATACGAGGAGATCATCAACAACGAAAAATTGACCAACATAATCAACACCATCCACGAGAACGTTAAATATCTGCCCGGTCACAAAATTCCAGAAAATGTGGCAAGTATCTCGAATATTATTATCCTTTTTATTTACAATCGATGTTCGATATCAATTGCAAAATCAGCAATTTTTTTTAAATAAATATATTTACGGGCATAATTAATAATTCGTCGTAGTTGCCGAGTAAAATTTTTATTAGAGAAAAGTTTGTCGTACTACAATCTTCTTCCAAAAGCATAGACTTGCTTTAAGGCGCTGAACTAAAGCTATTCGGATGAAGCGAGTAGAAACATGTAGCAAAAACGTTTTTATAATTAGTAATTAGTGGTAGTGCGGACGTAGACCTTTCCGGACGGCATGGATACGCGGTCGACTCCTTCTGGGAACAGTTTCGGGATATCCTCCTCTTTCACTGTCGGCAGGATCATCACTTTCTCACCGGGCTGCAATAGCATTCGCATAATTAAATCAGAAAAAAAATCCATCATTTCGCAGTCGTTATTGAATTAAGTTAATGTAATTTGTCGTCACAATTGAAGATAGATACTATCGCAAACGGCACGCAACGAAAGGGAAAGATGAGACTCACCACCCAGTTGGCGGGAGTTGCTATTTCCGGCCTTCTGTCGACGAGCTGCAGCGAATCGATCACACGCAATATTTCGCTGAAACGATAATAACATTGATTAATATAACGAACTTAAATAGCACATGCTCGATACATGAGCGCAAAATGTTTGAACCGTATCAGATGCGCAGCATTCAATCAACTTACTCGACATTACGCCCAGTGGAGGTCGGATATTGCATGGAAAGTCGCAGGCGATGATCCGGACTGACGATGTACAGTGATCGAACGGTCTGAGCGGTTTCCGGATCGTCCTTGCTCTGCTCGTCGATCATGTCCAGTTGCACGGCGAGCTTGCGGTCGGGATCAGCGATTATGGGATACGGGAAAGCGCCGGGAATGTCTTTGCAGTACGACTTGATGTCCTGCGACGATGAAAATTAGGAATTACATTTAAAAAATCGATTACAAACAAGACTAACCAGAATTAGTTCGAAAATTGTGTAAAAAAAAAGAAATAGAAGTGCGTAAGAATTTTGAAGATGAACGAATGACATCGAATGTAGGATATTAAATGATGCCTACATTAACCCAGTCCACGTGGTCCTTGAGCTTGTCGACGGAATGAGCCAGCAACTTGGTGTTACGCTTTTCGAAGAACGGCTGATGCACCGCAATGCGACCCAGTTCGGTGGTGCACACGGGGGTAAAGTCCGCAGGGTGAGAGAATATGACCACCCATCTGCAAAGAATAAACGTCAATCAGATCAGATATATTAAAAAATTGATTATAAAAGTTTTAAATTATATGATAATTACATACATTAAATATCAAGTTATAATTTTATATTTTAATGTATATAATTATATAAAAAATATATAACTTACAATTAACACTGTAGTGTTATATGTCTATATATAAATTGCACATATTTTATATATATCTATATAATATTCTCTTAAATTAAAATATAATTAAAAATATATTTAAAAAACACATTTATGACATAAACAAAACATTAAATTTATTTTTTTAAAACTCCAAAATTGATTCAAATATGATATAAAAGCAAAATTTGATTGAAATTAATTCTACATGATTTCAATACCAAAATTTTGGGCGATATCAGTCAAGTGCGTGAATTCCCGTTGACACGTGTCGTAATCGCTCCTGTTACGGCACTTATCAGAAATACAATGATATAACCGGTCACAAGATTACTCTGATTCAAAGTGCGACACTTTCAACTGCGAGCACTTAATATAGTCGAGCGCTCGCTTTGGTATCGTGCCAAGGGTAGACCCCGTTGTTGCAATATACATTTATTTCAGCTCACGGTCGTCCTTCGACTCTTCAATGCGAGTTGTCGGACGAAGGTTTGCAATTCATGCGCGTCACGCTTACAATAATTCATTATTTACGACCAAATTATTTGCGACGACGGCCGTTTACAGCCACCGGCTGAAATACGCGGCTGCAGGGCGATATAAAATTTGATCTGTCGCTCGAGCACTCTAAAAAATTCAGAACTCAAAATCTCTCATAAAAGTCTGGGCGCCAGGTGCGGATAAGGTCGCACCACCTTTTTACTCTAACTGTAAAAGTCTCATAATCCGCTCTGAACGACTACCACGGCTGCTCAATTTTCTTCGGTAGAGGATCGTAGTTCAGACGAAAACCAGGAAAATTTGATCTTGGGCGAAACACATAAAAGCGAAATAATAGTATATTGATCAGCCCGTGGCGTATTTACCGTGACAACCGTTCCGCAAGAATAATATCGAATATACTTTCCCTTAAGTGTACCATAACGTAATACGTAATTACTCCTCTTCTTTATAGCCATTCTAAAAAATTATTAGCTCACTATGTTATTACGCAAATAATCTCATTCATTTAATCTAGCGATCGTATTGATATGTAAAGGGATAAAATCTTGATAACAAAATTGTTTGTACAAAATTATTGGTAAGTCTCTTACGTAACAATCGAATAATTCACATATAAATAAATTTCGTTGTCATCAATAAGTAATATATAAAATTATATAATTTGTTATGCTTGAAAAATATATCTTCCTTCTCATCTCAAAAGTAATTAATTGTAAATTAATAGCCGTTTGGTTTCCATTAGCCATGATGTAAGAGTTGTCGCCAACAGGTTGTTATCTTCAACAACCTGTCGCTGATGTTTGCCACGATGGAGAGGCTCTATTCTTGGACCGCGCACTTTGCTGCAGACCGCATAATACGCAATAGACAAATGCAAATTCAACTGTTTACTATTCGCATCGGTTCTAACATGATTCCACCTCGCAATCACCATTTACCGAACATGTTTACCGGCGAATTATAATGAAAAAACAAACCGGATAAGATCGCTCGTGCAATTGGTTTTGCAATGTCGCGTTATCTCGCACTTTCTTACCATATTTTGCTATATTTAGCGAACATTTACATTGAACTTGACTCCACATAACGAAAGCAACGAGTTCATGACTTGCGATAAAATTTTGCAGGAGGGGACTTTTGTGTTCTTCCTCCGCTGTAGATACTTTCAATACGGTATACATGTCTTGAGAGATATCGAAAATTAAAAAAAATTGAAAAGAGAATACGAGATAAGATTAACGTAAATGGATGGGGTCATATATAACATATGTCGCTTCTTACGAATTAATGTAGTTATTATTTAAACATATTAAATGAATATATATAATATTTAAATAAAATGTTATTGACAGACGGCCAATTTTCGAGCAATCAAATAAGGATGTTAAAGAATAGATTAAACCAAACTTGTAACTTTTAAATTTTTAATAAACAAGTTTGCTTTAATCTATTTTTTAAAATCCTTATTTGATTACTCGAAAATTAGCCATTTGTCACTTTTATTAGCTGATGCTGCTTTTATCGAGCGTAATATAATTCCTTTTATTAAAATATTATTATATATGTAATATGTAATATTATATAATAATGACTCACGAATTGCCCTGCCAGTCGTAAAAATCGATGGGACCCTGCGTGGTGTCGGCCTTAAAATTCGGTACGAGAGTGTTAAGCCTCATTATTGCTCGTCCTTGAACGTTTTATGGAAGAATTACTCGAATCACAATCCCGTCTGTCTTGATGGAAGGCTTGCCGAGCACTGATGAGTGGAGAGCCGATCTGGGCGAGCTATAACGTTATCCGCACGCTTGTCCATGCGCTTTATATACGGCGTTTCTATATGATGCAAACGTTAAATCATGCAACACGTCCCATCAGATATCGTATCTCCATATCCGATCTTGCTGATACGCCGGATGTTTGGATGAGCAGACATTATAATTCTTCGATATCGATATCGGATGAGATTGACTATTATCTCTATATCTGTTATTTAAAAAAATAGAGACACTCCGAGAAACAAACCTATCAAAAGTAATCGTAATGATAATGTATTATTAGATGATTATTAGATGAGCATCATAATTATCATCCGATATCGATATCTGAATTCATGCAATCTTTAACCGTAATGGTGAAATAAGCTTTTTGATTTCAAGCTAGCTATAGTCAGTTGAAATGACAAATCAATCTTTTCATTTTCTTGCAAATTTTCATATTGTGTGTGTATACATATATCTAGATAATTATGTATATATAAAATAAAATTTATATATATTATATTATATATATATATATATATATATATATATATATAGTCGCGTGCCATAAATTCTGTTCCTGAGAAAAGCGAACTTACTTTATCGTAACTAAAATAAAAAGCAATATGAAATGTATACCTATTTTGTTGAATTGACCAATTATAATATAAAAGTAATCATAATCGTAACTTATTTAAAATGTCTATCTTTTGTCTTCGTAAATTTTTTCAAACGATCGGGCTTCAAACCCTCCTCATAGCATGCAATATCTCAATGAATATCGACGCTGTCCCTTTACCATATCAATTTTGAGAATCTCGATATTTCAATGAGATTTAAAATATGCCTTTTTCCTAAAATCTTTTTAGACAAATTTATCTGAAAATAATAATTTATTCCCCACTTTCTTCATGTTTATTTAAAAGAATAATTGTTCGATTTATATATTCGCTGCGAGTTTCTCCGCTCAAAAGAACAACAAGATTATGTAAAAGAAATAAATAGTGGGGTATAACATCTACGGAGTACAACAAACTCCAATACTTCTTGACAGCATATAGAGATGAGATATGTATTCCAACTTTTGTCTAATCTCTTCACAATCTATCCAATTATTTTAAAAAGAGACAAATTTAGAAATGCAGGTAATTTAATCTCTGTAAAATTTTCTCGATACTCTTTCAGGTCGCCGTGCCTGACGTTGCGGAGGCAGCGAAAGATGCCGACATCCTCATCTTCGTTATACCACATCAGTTTATTCGCACCCTGTGCTCGACGCTGCTGGACAACATAAAACCAACTGCAGTCGGCCTTTCTCTCATTAAGGTACGTTTCAAATAGCACTTCGTCTTTATTCCAACGCATTAGATTAAGTTGGCGAGTTTGAATTGAAGGGTTTTGGTCGAGGTGAAGGAAACAGTATCGAGTTGATCTCCAAGATCATCGAAAAGAACTTGAGGATACAGTGCAACGTTCTGATGGGCGCCAATCTGGCCAATGAGGTCGCCGAAGAGAAATTCTGCGAAACTACGATCGGTAAGTATTTTCGTAACTTTGCATTCAAGAATACACAGCGCGGATTTCCTGGATTCTCTATTTTTACTTTATTCGAATTTACGCAGTAAATTTTACAACGCTACCCTGGTGAAAGATTTTCTTATAATTCTTCACATAATTTTTCAGAATTTCTGTATAAATGTTGTAACTTTTTACAAAGTTTCTTAGATTTTTTATACAAATTGAAAGACTTTAGAAAATGCTGAGAAAGTCTACATCTTTTTTAGAATTCCTTATATATTTGAAATATCTTTTATTCTATAATTTCCAAAGAAAACTTATAAGATATAAAGAAATGTGAGGTATTTTTTTTTAATTTTCATAAATCTAAAATATAAAAAATTCTTAAAAACATTATGAGAATTTCTTGCACCAGAGTACCCCCCACCTATCGTTTGAAGACTATGAAACAGTCAGACACATGAACTAATAGGGTGCAAGGACAAACGACTGGCACCGGTGCTGAGAGACCTCATCCAGACTCCAAACTTCCGAGTGGTCGTCGTGGAGGATTGCGAGACCGTGGAAGTGTGCGGGGCTCTGAAAGCAAGTAGATCACTTTCAAAGGAAATCCTATGTGTGAATTACCTTACTGACACCGCATATACTTCAATCGTACTTGTATTTTCTCAATGCTGTTTTGTTATTGTACCCAAGTCCTAGATGACTGATGCACTTCCATCACTTTTTACTTCATTTCGCTCATGGGTTTGATTATGTTTCGATCACAGAACATCGTGGCGTGTGCAGCTGGTTTTGTGGATGGTCTCGGGCTGGGTGACAACACGAAGGCCGCGGTGATCCGATTAGGACTGATGGAGATGATCAAGTTTGTCGACACCTTCTACAGCGGTTCCAAGCTCTCCACGTTCTTCGAGAGCTGCGGCGTCGCGGATCTGATTACCACTTGTTACGGAGGAAGAAATCGCAGAGTTTGCGAGCAATTTGTCAAGACTGGCAAGGTAAGAGGTTCTAAACGGGTCCTTGTGGATTTCTGTTCACCCGCGCAATTGACTTTAGCGATTAAAACTCACTTTCGCAAACTCGCTTCAATTTGGAGTAAAAATTTTTCAATTGGTATCCAAATTGATCTGGAAAGTTCGCATTACTGCGGTAATGGTGGAACAACTCGTATGTTAAGTAATGTGTAATATATCGTTGCAGACTATCAAAGTGTTGGAGGACGAGATGCTGTCCGGACAGAAGCTGCAAGGACCGGCAACAGCGGACGAGGTTCATGACATGCTGAAGGCGCGCAATCTGATGGACAAATTCCCACTATTTACCGCAGTGCATCGCATCTGCACCGATCAATTGCGACCGGCGGATCTCATCGACCAGATCCGCAGTCATCCTGAGCATGTGTAAGATCTCCACATAGAGTTCAGGGACCTTAGTTTCTGGTAGCGTTCGTTATAATCCCTTAACGAAGCTCATTACAGACGATCCAGCTTTTCCATATAATACACGTCTCCCTAGTATGGTTAATATAGAACAAATTCCGCAATACAAAGTCTTAAAAATGCCGATTAATTCAATACCGCATAATTTCATCCAATTAATAAATAAATGCTACTTTCACTGAATCCATTCCTTCAGGTTCGCTCCAAAGACTCTCTTCATGTACTGAGACCCCCTCCTCGCTAAATTCTCGAATAGAAATTGCGATAATCTACATTCTTCACATTCCTTACATCCTGTACACGTGAATAATTATGTAAGATATATAGGAAAGGTGAGACGTTCAAGGGTACCATAATTATAAATATGTGAAGCGATTTCTCCATATGTTTCAGAATGAAATTGGAGGAAGGAACCGCATAGTTCATGCAGAATGCATAAATTCAATGTGGAATGTAGAAACAGCCTGTGATATCGAGAATGAAAGGATTTAGCCAGCAAAGGCTTGTACATACTTAATTGGAACTCCTATTGTAATCTTATCGCTGTAAATAAAGATTACTTTAATTATAAAATTAAATAGTATTTTTCCATCAAGGCCACTAAACATGTATTTTTTATGCTCATACATTTATGATACACCTCTATATCCTATATAATACATTATTTACAAATAATACAATTTCAATTTTAAATAAGCAGATATTTACAATCTGACAGTAAATTATTTTCAATCACCTTTAATTGATTTTTATTCGCGAGAGGTATCGTTTGATATTTATCAATATCATAGATATTAGTCTTTACCGTCTTTAGTCTTTACTTTGCTTGATTTATTATCTTTTTGATTCTTATATGGCATATTATCTACCAAAACATCTGGAGTAATTCGCAGCGCTGAAATTAATTTAAATTCCCTTATTAATCAGATATAAAATTAGATATCGCGACTGATGTTTTGCCCATTATTTGGAATTCATGATTATTACCTACTCTCCCAGGTGCCGTTTCGAATGCCTGTATGACAGTCGTTCGTACTTCATGCTCGACTTCCTGCGCAAATTTATTTAACTGAAACAATAGTAATGCGATGCTTCTGTACAAGTTTTCTTTAGACTTAGATTATAAAGTCCCGCAACATTTCAATCACGTATTATCTATATATTTGAAACAAGAGATATACCTCTTCAATTGCCGCCTGGTTTGTGACATTTTTATACTTTCTGTACTCATTGTTTATCTTATCCCTCACAACTAAGGAACGATAGAATAAAATACTGTTAAAAATGCAAAATTCATCAAAATGTAGATTATTAACAAAGTGCAAAATATATTACCTTGCAATGCATATTCATCACCTTCGAATGTCTTTAATCTTGTTCTATGGAGTTGTTTGAAGACTCGTAGGACCTGAAAACAAATATTATCACGAAAGTAGATAAATAGCTAGAGAAATAAATGTAATGAGCAAAGCATGGTCTTATTACAAAGTTACAAATGCTACTTATTAAATATATATTTTCAAATATAGGTGAAATTACTGTTGCTTTTACACATTCTACATAAGTGGCACATTTCTAATTTTATTTAAAAAATAAAAGTTACATTTTTTGAATTTAAGTATGGTATTTATGATTGTTCTAAAAGAATAAAATTTCTCATTTATCAAATATATTTGCATACATCATCAATATGCATCATAATACGTATAAAGAATTCTTTATTTACTAAGGAATAACTGAACTTTTTATAGTTTACATATTTATTATATCTATATTTATGTTCTTAAATATTAAAGGGAGTAAAGTATTATCGCTGTTTTAATATTTATCATAAATATCATAAATATGAAAATAAATAATGTACGAATAACCTAAAAATGTTGGTAATAACCTTAAAACAATTACTATTATCTATATAATCTACAAATTAACTGAACAACAATTAACCTCTCGTCGAAGAGAGTCACCCATTTATGCAAATTCTTGCAATTATTGCCTGTTCTAACAATAATTTTTTTACTTATTGCATTAAAAAACTCGTTAAAGGCCGTATTACACTACGGATTATTGGATCGTCGGACGCGGTGTGAATCCTCCATTAGGCTGATATTTCACGTTTGTCGGGCGTACTGATTGGCTATAAGATAGAGGATTTCTAGAAACTCGAGAACTTCTCTATATCCCAGCAGCCAATTAAGGCCGGTATTCATAATCAGATCTTAAGCCCGTGGCACATAGAAAAACTTAAACAGTAAAACTCAAGCAGTAAGCAAATCAGCCAATCACAGTCAAGAACTTAGGCACGGCCCTAAGCGGTAGCGAATCCATACCGTTGATTTCTTACTGCTTAAGTTTTACTGCTTAAGTTTTTCTATGTGCCAAGGCCCTTATTTCAAGACCATCTTAAGTACGAAAGATGTTACGAACCAATCACACACAGCCGTATTAGCATCTTAAGACATTACTTAAGACAGTCTTGAAATAAGATCTGACTATAAATACGGACCATAATCGTAAGGCCGTAAGAAAATAGGCCAATCACAGTCGATTATTCTCCTTGAGCTCGAAGAATAATCGAGTGTGATTGGTCTATTTTCTTACGGCCTTATACGATTATGACTGAAACTTTTGTTTTTCGTGCGATGGCCTTTACTTTCTCGCGTTTATAGACCGGTATTCACAGTCGGTTCTTATATTTAAGACCATCTTAAGTACAATCTTAAGTCATTAATCAATCTTAATATCATTAACCAATCACAGAGCCGTATTAGCATCTTAAGATATTAAAGATCTGATTATGAATAACGGCCATAGTCGAGTCAGTTTTTAAAAAAGTGTCGTCGAAAATATACATATTGCTTATCTCGAACACACGTGTTCGTCCAAAATAAGTTTTTGTCACCAAATGCAAATTCTGTTTGTCCGCCCTTCCTTAATATTCCTGACGTCGCCGAGGTTTCTGATGATTTTATACCAGAATCTCTCCGCTTAAACCAAAACATCTTATAAACAGCTCAATTTCTTTTCTTATTTCTATTCTTATGCTAAATTCTCTTTATATTGCAGCGTTAAATAATATAAGAGAACCTTATTAATGTACCTATATATCTGCATCTGCAGATAATTATATATATTTGTGATATTTCCTGCGCAGAGTACACGGAGATTAAGATACGAAGCGCATATATATATATATACAGAGCAAGTACAAATCAAAAACTTTCTTAATTACTATATATAAATATTATTAAATCATTTAATATTCTTGGTATAAATATTATTTAATATCAAGCGCTTATAGGGCTGCTAGAATAAGTGCTACATAATTTGAAATAATTTGTTAAACCACACGTATCACATTTTGCACTTGTTTGAAACATACATTGTTTTTTAACATATTTTTTATGGCAATTTTTTTTATAACGTGATTTTCGGCATCGAAATATAAAATTACTTTTATCAATTGTTAACTAATTATCACACTTTGGACACTGCATTTCTTTATTTATTAAATAATGCTAAATGAAATAATTTATTAAATGTTTTTTATGTGAGTACATAATCGATCCCTAGAATTGACTACTGTACATAACATAATAAAGAAATGTAATTATACAGTAATAGAGAATGCAGTTTTGAAAACATGTTTCGTGACCACATGCGTATACCAAAGTACATGCCCTTCCCCCCCGCACCCCCCCCATATCCCCATGCACGGGTCGGTGTGCGTGGATGTACATGTTGTGGCGGAGGCGAGGGGGGGGGCTTTGCCCTCCGCATCCTCCCCCGATGCAGGGGGCGGTGTGGGTTAGGTTGAAGCGTAGGCAGGGGGGCTTCCCTCCTCCCCGCAACCCCCTAGGACACGCTTTCGGCGTGTGCCTATATCTTGTGGTGTGGATGAGGTTGAAGCGTGGGCAGGGGGGGCTTTGCCTCCCCGCATCCCCCTAGGACACGCCTTCGGCGTGTGCCTCGATCGAATGTCGCTTTAAATTCAAAGTGTGGATTCAAATTGCGAATTCGATCTGGGTACCATATCTATAATAGATGCATAAGTCTGAAGAATGAATAATAGATTATATAATATGTATATTAAAATGACCAATAAAAGTATTAGAAATATATCGATATCTCTATATGTTGCGTTCATGTCAACTATACATCACGTACCTGATTTGCGAATATGAAACTGATAAGAAAACAAAAACTCAATGTATCTTGATAAGAAAAAATATATTAAATTAAATTAAACGTATATCTCAAATACATAACATCTTACATATTACAATAAAAATAATTCACGTTTTTCTTCACATATTTGAGATCGTATTTCGATTACAACGGAAGTTCGCGTTCTCGTTTATACGTAAATTAAATAAAATGACACTGATGCGAACTCGAGATAATAAAATTATGAAAAAGTAGTAAATAAAAAAATTTGTCTCTTGTTATAAAAAACAATTTAAGATAACATATTTTGAAAATCCATAGATTGCGGAGATTTACAGTTGAAGTTGAAGGGTATGCGAAAACCATCAGCAGTTCTGTACGCTTTCCTATTCAGATCGATCGACCCGATGGACCCCTAAAATAATTTTGACAAAAAATTTTCGTTTCTTTTAAGTCCCGTCGTTTCCTTAATTTTGCACTTTTTCCTTTTTTTAGGTTCATCGACAGCGCAATTTTATAAAGAATAAGAAAATTTTTTTTATTTTTGTTTTAGGCGAGTACAACAGGCGCTATGACGCCCGCCGATTTACAACTCCGGCGACGAGACCGCGGCCTCGTACCTCCACATTAGTTTCTAACAACCTATTATTTTTTAACAAAAAATATTTTTTTTTATTTTTTGAAATATATAATAAAATACCCTAAAAGTTTGAAAGTTGTCGGAAATTTCCGACAACTTGATGAACATTGATCGTAACATGTCATTTTTGCGAGACTAATAATCTCTCTCGCGATTCAACCCAGGGTAGAACAAAAAGTCACAATAAAGTCAAAATGACATTAAAATGATGATAAAATAGTCAAACATATCGTCAGTCTACAGTCATTTTGACATTATTTTGATTCTATTGTGACTTGCTGTTCTATTTGGGAAGCAAATCGACTTGCTCGGGCCCGTAAGTACAGCGATCGTAATTTCGAACACGGACTTGCTGGTTGCGTCACTTTGCTCTTTAAACTAGTTGAACTGAATTCTTACAATAAAAATTTTAGCTCCAGATCACTATCGTACGAACGTCAAGCTTTAGACATTTATGGCCCGCGGGCTATCAACCGTCATCACGAATTTGTTTTCCGCATTTCTGACTGATCGAAGCAGTATATATATCTCATTTACGCCTGGTACTTTGGAAGAGAGACATCACCGCTCGTTGTGATATGACGCCGGACACCAATAATAATACCATCCAGCCCTTTTATTACTCCATGAGCGGCGATGGACAGAAATATGAGGTATATACACTTCTTATATATTTAAATTTTATCAGAAAGCGAAAGATGCGCGCGCTCGAGCGCGCGCTATTTATTTTTCACGTAATACATTATACATATTTAAAATACATACGTATTTTATTTTATGTTATACTCTCTGAACTCTCGATACACACAGTTCCTGGAATTTCGAAAAATTATTGGAAATTTGAAGAATTCTTAGAATATTAAGTGGCAGTCTCTTTGCATGATAATACCCTTCTGATATTTTGTCGATTTTAAATATTGAATTTAGATGACATTTAAAGGTAAAACTTATTGTTGCAGAAACTGTTGAAATCGATCAGATGTATTTTTCGATCTGGAAAACAGATAAGAGTGAAATTAGCAAAGGCCTTCAATTATACTGGCTAAAAATATCGGACGACAGGGTCCAAACGATTGACGATATAGTAATACATATGTTCCACAATTCGAGCATTCTGTAAGTTTATTTACGTTTTATGGCTTTCATATACAAAATAGGCTGCTTATGCATAGCATAAGGGCCTTATTGGCACATAAAAAATCTTTAAGCGGGGACCACACACTTTTGCATAACGCATAATGCGTATAAGGATAAGAAAATTGATTGGTCTATTTTCTTATGCATATGTGTATGGACCAATCAATTTTTTTATGCTTACGCATTATGAGTTATTATGCAGAAGTGTGTGCTCCCCGCTTTAAGCAGTAAAACTTAAGCAGTAAGAAATCAACAATATGGATTCGCTGTACCGCTTAGGGCCGTGCCTTAAGTTCTTGACTGTGATTGGCTGATTTGCTTACTGTTTGAGTTTTACTGATTAAGTTTTTTTTTATGTGCCACAGCCTTAAGACCGCTAAATCAATGAGCATTCATCATAAAGTCGTCATATTAATTTACATAAGATGCTCATTGATCTAGATGCATGGTCTTATGCATTTCATATGCAGATATGCCTTTTTGTGTGTGATAATTTATTGCTTCAGCATAATATTTTACTTTGCATACCTTTTTTTCACACGATTATCCGTAATACTAAATCTTGTCCTTTGTAATAATTACGACATCCCTTGAAAAAGAAAATTATTCAATATAGACATTAGGAATTCTGTACATTTTTTTTTTTAATATATCGATATATGAAAGTTTGTTACATGTGATGATTGTATATCAATTTAACTCACATTACTCTTCTTTTCTTCTAGCTAATATTCTAATTTTTTTTCCGTATTACCTTTATTTATACAATTTTTAAACATATATTTATATTAACGTGTTTGCATCACAAGTGTATTATTTTGATTTTAATTTATTAAAAATATAATGTATATGTTAAAAATCTTGAAAAGTGTATAATTCTTTAAAGTATAAAGTATAATCTGAATTTATATAAATTTATCTCTTTCTCAAGGTAATTGTAAAGTACAAATTCAAATATTTTAAAGTATTGTCCGTAATTATATTAATTTAGAACTCTCAATATAAATTCCTATAATTTTGTAAGAACTAATTATATGATTTTTTTTTGCAGGATTGATATGATATTCAAGATAATTACATTTTGCGAAAAGGCATGATTCCTGTTGCACATTCAGTTTATGGACCTTTAGTGGACATTAACATATTCCAAGAACATAAACAAGGTCAATCGAACACAGAAGCAACATTACGTATTGAACGCATAAAGCAAGTGATGGAGCAAAAGAACAGCAACTAGCATATATTAAACAAAAGCATAAAGAGAATATGAGTAGTATGAAAGAAAATCATTTAAAAGAAATTTACAGTTTAGAGTTGCAACATTTAAAAAAAATTCAAAGTTTGAAAATAGAAATAAATAGATTGGCGGTATCACCGTTTATTGTTACGGATTGACATAAACATATTGAGATGTCTGTAACAAAATCATTTCAGACACGATGGACGTTTTACCGTCGAAAATTGAGGAAAATTACTCCTTCTAAAATTAATCTTGCATCTTCAGTGTATGTAATTAAAATCGTAGTGTCGAATTATATTCAATTTGAGTCATTTTTAATTACTCCTGTAGGTCGCCACTGCTCCTACTCTCAATATGTCATTAAATTTAACTAAATCAATAGAGTTAAAATAATATTTCATTTATTTATTGTAAAATAGTACTATTTTAGGTTAAAATTTCGACACACATGATAGTTAAAAATAACAAAATATTATTTAACTCTTTAATATTTAACTTTATAGGGACTCTAATCAAAAGTAATGAAAAATTTTTCGTTGTTGATAACCATCTTCCAATCTTTGAAAAATTCTATCCCGGGGCTTAATGCCCCATGGCCTTATGCAGGCCTAACTCCACGTGGCGGGTTGAAGGGGACACCAGCCCCAACCCGCCACCCCTCGCATTAGGGGGTTTCTTGCGACGGACTCGCGGTTACCCCGCCCGCGCGCCCGTGCCCCCTGTTGTTGACCCTCCTTCAATATGTTCTAAATTCATTACAATGTAACACGCATTAGATCTAAAAATAGAATGCATATATAAAACAAACTTATATTATAAAATTATATTAGTTATATTATTACTTATAAATTAAGCATATAAAGATTAATAAGTTAAAATTGTATAAGTCTAATTTCTAGTTAAAGAGTTAAAATAATGTAAACAAAAATGAGTTCTAAGTACCGAGTATAAAATGAATTTCTTTTCTTATTCTTTTAATTTAGGAATGCAAAGAATTTTAATTAAACGCTTAATTTCATACATTCGCTCTTGTACACTATGCTCTCAAGTATCTCTCTCCGCAATGGAAGAAAGAGAGAAATAATTTAGTTTTCCCCGAAACATAAAACTGAATCTAATTAGGTACCTATATTTTGCTTGCGCAAATATTTTGCACATTCAAAACTTTACGTATACCAAAATTATTATATTATGCACATTTCTGTTCTAAATGTAGATATTCTTTCTTGCTTCTTTGACTAATTGAATCGCTAATTCAAAAACTGCTTGATTAAAAAAATATTGAAATACAATATTGCGAGAACAAACTTTATTATAAAAAATTTCTATTCAGTAACTATTTACTATTATTTATTGACACTTTTACTCTCACTTCTCTTTTCGCTAACAAAGTTAAACGCCACTTGTTACATCATTTTTCATTTTTTTTTTTAAGTGAATATATATCAAATGTATATATCAAATCATTTCAGCTATTATATGAATCAATGCCATCTACGAAGTAGAGACGTGGTGATGATTCCAATAAATACTTGATACTTATTCTCGAGAGAATAAGTCGCGAAAAAATGTTAAATTCTATATTCTTTACATTACGCTTTTAATATTTTAAATAAAATGCATATGTGCTGAAATTATATTAAAAGATTATAGTTATATCATTGCTTTCTAGTTGCACATATAAAATAACTAAATTGAGAAACCTGATGTTTATAATTAAAACGATAAGGCGATTTAAAAAAATAAAATATCCGCTTCTGCATCACGTTAACGGCAAGGACGCTTGCGTAACGCTTGCGTAATGAAAGAGAAGGAGAACGATTTATTTTCTTCGGTAAAATGCAAAATAAAGTATGACCATCAAGGTAAACTACTTTATTATATAAAACTCTTGAAAATTTCATATTACCGATAAGTCTATTTGCGCAGAAAGAGAAAAAAAGGAAGATAATTATTTATATCTCAAAACACAAAACAGATATAACGATCATAAGTACATCTATACATGTGTTAAAAAAGCAAGTACTTTTTGTTGATTTTAAAGTTTTGTAATGATGAAATGTCGAAGACGATTACAACTGCTCTCTGAATAAGCAGGAGAATGACGAATCCTCATTCACAGGGCAGTCGTGATCGTCTTCGATCAGCTTCTTCCAGCGTTCTATAAAAGTAAGTATTTACATTTGAAAGATACGGATATTACAATTAGATAAACAATTAACAAACTTTTAGTTAATGTATGACTTGTTGGAATTATTTCAATCTTAGAAGCAATGTGAGAAATTAATTTTCTCTTTGACACATATTTGCTTAATAAGTTACATTCTTTCATTATAAACGCGTTACATTTATTGCATTCTAATTTACCGCAATTACCTGTTAATACTTGAATTGTATGTACCATCAGTACCGTCATATTCGATGTTAGCTGGATTATCCTTCAAACGGTTCTGCATGTAGTGTTTTGAAACGATTATTTTATCGTCCTCATTCAAAAGCGAGTCGCGATTAATTCTCCTCGATCAGTTTCTTCCAGTATTCTGCAAAAATAAAGTATTTACTTTACATATATTGAATTATATATAATGTTGACGTCAATTTAGACACATATGAACAATTGACTATATAAACTATTGACAAACTTTTAGTTAATGTACGACTGCTCGGAATACTGCAATCTTAGATGAGAGAAGTTCATTTACTCTTCAACACATATATAGTTTAATAAGAAACGTCCCTTTCACTAAACGCGTTGTATTTATTACATTCTAATTTATCGCAATTACCTGTTAATTCTTGGATTGTACTATCAGTGCCGCCACATTCGACGGGCAAGATGTTGGCTGGAATATATATCCTTCAAACAGTTATGCACCGTACTGTCTGAGTGGACATTGAATCTCTGTTCTTTGAGAAGTTGAAGAATCCCCCGTTAATCTTCGAATATACAGCAAAAACTTTAAAATTTCTCATGATTAAAATTCTTGCAGTATATCGAAGATTAACGAGGCGTTAAACATGTTAATTAATGGATCCTCATGGGATAGTTCTGCCATAAACGAACCGAATTCTTTAACATGGAGGGACTGTGTTGACCAATGTGACCATTGGCCATAGATTTAAATAACATCACTGGCCAACATTTATACAGTTATATTATTTAAATCTATGAACAATGTGTAGCCATTATATGGATGCCGCGGGATAATATTTTATCGCCGTTTCTAGCGCCATCATTTCGACCTAAAAAGATTGTTCGTCGAGAAACAATGAATGCGAATTGAAAATATGTCATGGTGACGACATCCGACATAAATCGTTCGAGTATAAGTTTCATATATATTGACCTTAGCTTGTCTGATACTTGATGTCTTCTCGGGTCATATATGAGGCGTAGAAGAATAACTAATCTTCCTTGATCATCCGGATTCCGCAGTTAGTTATGGAAATTGACAATGTAATTGCTGTGCATGCATAATGATAGCATCACTCGCGTGAACTTTGTTCATAGTGTCTATAAATTATTTATGAGTTAATTCCAATCTTGATTGAGTTGTTGATGTTAGAATTTTTTACTTTACTTTTAATTGGCCTTTACAGAATATGTAATCCAAATAATTTAATCAACATATTTTACGTAATATGTTTACATTTACGTAAAATATGTTAATTAAATTATTTTGATTCTCTATTCTTTACGAATAAATTCGTTTATATAATTATTAAATTTCAATCTTTGTCAATCGATATTTATAGTGAATCGATATAGTGAAGCGATCTTTGTGGTGAAACTATTTACACTACAAAGTAACAATATAAATTGATAGCAGATGTAACAATTAATAACAAATAAGTTAATTTAATGTATATTATATTCTATATGTTTAATGGAATAAGTTATTGAAATTTGCTAATATTACATTGACGCGCGGATTTCGCTGCGGAATTAATAAGTTATAATTGAATTTCAACTAGCGATATTTCCACGCGCGCGTCACATATGGGACTGCTGTTTTTTATTGCGGAGAGATAAGACACTGGATCGAAGAGAAGGATGACTTATTGCGCGTTCTCTTCGATCCAGTGTCTGATCTCCGCAATAGAGTTCTCTCTATTCTTGTCGGTCTCGTTCAACTGTGTCGCTGCATATAAACTCCTCGTCGTTGGACAGCTTTTTCCAATCGTGATGCAACGATAGCGTCATGCATCCATGTTCCAATCGTGATGCATGACGCTATCGCTGCATCACAATTGGAAAAAACTCGCCATCACGACGATATACGCTGGTGATACGATGAACGCTGGTGAACGCCTCGCGGAGTCCCGTCACCGCGAAAAGACACTGCGTGTGTAATGTACAAGTCACAATGGCGCACTGTAATACTGTAACGAGCGACGCGCGATCAACAGGCAATATATAAACGCGAAAATGCGAAAAGGGGGTAGCGCTCAGCGGGAGAACAGTACGGTTGATAAAAGGAAGAACAGAGTGTGTGAAAAAAGGTGATAGGAAGGAGAAGGATGGAGGAGGAGGAGTGGAAGGCATGAAGAAGGTGGAAAAGAGGTGGAGGAAATGGAGGTCATGGTGGAAGTAACTGGTGTTACTTCCATCATGTATATATGTATATAAGATACATATATATATATAGATGTAGAGACGACGAGAGTAGACGTATTTTAATAAAAAATTTTCACATTTGGACTTTGCGTCGCAATATCTCCGCTCGTAGAGCACGTAGCGGAAAAATAAAAACACGTACCCCCCTCCCCCCAAATCGACCCCAAACTATCGATCAAGCCTACTTAGAACTTGATCCGTTTACTCGTTATTAAGATCTCAACATCTCGAGTACTCGCAACTCGTCGCGTCGCGTAAAAGAGTCATCACGGTCAGCCTCGCTCCGCGTGTACAACTTGGCGCGAAACACTACCGTGTCTCTTGATCAAATATCATTACCTGTTTCTTCTGTATTTGAATATTTACCTATAAATTATGAAATGCGACATATTTGAACTATTGTATACATGTGTGTGTGTCATAATAGATAGAAATTTTACCTGAACAGTCGTTCAATGAGAGCATTTCGTACGAGAATGCCGCGCGTCTCCAGGCTGCCAGCGAGGCTCGACCACTGGGACTTCATTATTCATATCTACTATTTCTTTATCATCGTCTTCTAAGTAATCATTTAAAATCAATGAGAGATTATGAAGAACAGCACATGCCACAACGATTGATGTAGACGTTATAACAATTTTGTAGTAAGCCCTTTTGACAGACAAGGAAATCTACGTTTCCAAATACCGAATGTCCTTTCGACAATTCTTCTTGTTCTCCTATGAATCGTATTATAACTGAAACAAAAAATATATATGTCATGAACAATTTTAAAATTGCAGTTATAAAATACATGTTTCGAATGGGTTACGGGTATATGTAAAGGGTTGAGTACGTCTCTGTAAAACGCTATGTAAAATATATGTGGGTAATGACTAAATGTATATATATTTGTAAAGGTTTTTGGGAACGTTTTCCTGAAAAAAGAAAACGCCTTTCCAAACCCGGAAGGGGAGAGAAATAAAGAGTAAAATTGAATTCTCAATTCTCAATTCTCAATTCCCAATTTCCAATTTTCAATTCTCAATTCCCAATTCTCAATTCTCAATTCCCAATTCTCAATTCTCAATTCTTAATTCTCAATTCCCAATTCTCAATTCTCAATTCTCAATTCTCAATTCTCAATTCTCAATTCTCAATTCTTAATTCCCAATTCTCAATTCTCAATTCCCAATTCTCAATTCTCAATTCCCAATTCTCAATTCCTAGCTAATTCTCAATTCTCAATTCCCAATTCTCAATTCTTAATTCTCAATTCTCAATTCTCAATTCTCAATTCCCAAAAATATAAATAGAAAGATAAATAATTTTGATATAGTGGTTATATATTCCGCGCTGTTTGAACACATTATTATAACGTGTTTATTTTAAAATTTTTCCAAAAATCAGATTTTTTTGAACTATTAACATAAACACATATAAATTTTTAATTAAATTCATTTTTTGTATGTTAATAAACTATATAGATACTAAACTGATTTAAACATTTTTTTGAAAACGCGCCATAGATGTCCTGAATTATGGCGGACGGTGGATGGTGTCCAATGGCGTCCTCCGAAGCGGGATGGCCGCTCTCATCAGGTTTCTCTCTGGTGATAGCGAGCTACGAGCTGCGAGACGGTTGTCATCTTTCGCGGTTACGTTACGTTTCGATGGCTGTCAGCGCGAGTGTCGGTTGATTTCTGTCGTCGTCTAATTTCTGTTCGAGTCTCGTTTTGAAGTCCAGTGACGGATGATGTTATAGGCCATATAACATCATTCTCGAGGAGACCGCGCTTCGCGGTGCTGTTCCTGAAAAGCCGTTCTGAAAAAATTCCATGTGGTTCAGGTTGTCGTTTTATCACTTAGGTGAGTGATTTTATACCTGTGGAATTTTCCTCGGCTTTGTCCTACCTCGGCTCATCGGACATACGTCTGTGCGTGATGTCCTCAGATTCGCAAGAAGGGGTCGCGTAGTAAGAGAGAAGGTGGCGAAAGATGTTGGCCAACGGCCAGCCGCAGCATAGTCACATGCCATTCGCCAGCCTGCTCTAATGTTGACACATTGAAAAACCAGCATTGAACGAGCGCGTGGACGATGCAAAATAACTCCAAGACCAGAGAGATGTTTATCGTCCGAGCTTTGGAAAAGATTTTGGCCGACCGAGATGTCAAGAGATCGCACCTCTCGCAGCTCAGGAAGTCCTGCGAGTCTGCACTCGGTAAGGAGAGACCTTTCAAGCGTACAACTTGTAGCTATAAGCCTGTAGCTATAAGCGATAGTTGCTAATTAAGTTTGTCACTCATATATTTCCATCTTGCAGAGGACCTCCGTAACGAGATCAAGGATGTACCAGCTGTGCAGGGTGAAGAGGTTATCTCAAACGCCCTGCCACAGCCCAAGAGCGACTCAAATGTCATTACCGCTGAGAAGTACTTCTTGCCATTTGAGTTAGCATGTCAGAGTAAGTCACCGCGGATTGTGGTGACAGCACTGGACTGCCTGCAGAAGTTAATCGCATATGGCCATCTCACTGGCAATGTGCCTGATTCAACAGAGCCTAACAAGCTGCTGATTGTGCGCATTGTCGAGACAATCTGTGGTTGCTTCACAGGTCCACAGACCGACGAGGGTGTACAGCTGCAGATTATTAAAGCTCTGTTGACCGTAATGACAAGCCAGCATGTGGAGGTACACGAGGGTACGGTACTGTTGACAATTCGTACTGTTTACAACGTTTACTTGGCGTCGCGCAACCTGGTGAATCAAACAACAGCCCGGGCGACTCTCACGCAGATGATCAACGTGATCTTCGCGCGAATGGAGACTCAGGCGGAGGAAGAGAACGTGAGGCTTGATGGGGAACATCAGCAGGAGGGTTCTGTCATAGCAAACGGCGAAACTGAAGCCGAGCTAAGTCCAGAGAATGCTCCTAGTAATGATAACATTGATTCTCAAACAATTGTCAAGAGTATTCTTGATGATGTAGTAAAATCTGTAGTGCCATTGGAAGAGGAAGTCAGTTTGGAGAACGGCAATTCGGAGGACAACGGTGACGAGGCGGCCGCTGAGAATGACAACATGGTAACTGCGAAATTCACCCATGTGCTGCAAAAAGATGCGTTCCTGGTGTTTCGCGCTCTCTGCAAGCTCTCTATGAAACCGCTGCCGGACGGCACTCCCGATCCAAGATCGCACGAGCTCCGTTCCAAGATCTTGTCGCTTCAGTTACTTCTGGGAATCTTGCAGAATGCCGGTCCAATATTGCGCTCTAACGAGATGTTTGTTATCGCCATTAAACAGTACTTGTGTGTCGCGCTGTCGAAGAATGGCGTGTCCTCGGTGCCGGAAGTGTTCGAGCTGTCGTTGGCACTGTTCCTGGCGCTGCTCGCCCGTTTCAAGATGCACCTCAAGATGCAGATTGAGGTGTTCTTCAAGGAGATCTTTATGAACATCCTCGAGACCTCTAGCAGCTCTTTCGAGCACAAGTGGATGGTCATACATGCGCTTACGAGGATCTGTGCGGATGCCCAGAGCGTCGTCGACATCTACGTTAACTACGATTGCGATCTCTCAGCAGCGAATCTCTTCGAGAGGCTCGTCAATGATCTCTCTAAGATTGCTCAAGGTCGTCAAGCTCTGGAGCTAGGTGCATCGCCAAATCAGGTGCGTTATAAGAAAGAGGATGACAGGATAGATGTATTATTTGGAACAGAGAATGTTCTTCGAGACAAGCAATATAAAGTTTTGTTTGTAATATTAGTGTCTTGCTTTTTCAGGAGAAATCCATGCGCATCCGTGGTCTCGAGTGCCTCGTGTCTATTCTGAAATGCATGGTGGAGTGGAGTCGGGATCTTTACGTGAATCCCAGCGTGCCAGCGGATCAGCAACCATTGTCAGATCCACCGGATACGACGCCGGAGACCCCACTACCGCGTTACGGCAGCGCTGGCAGCCTCTCGTCGGCCAACTCCAGTCTGACTGGTAACAAGGAGGTGCCGGACTCGCCGGAGCAGTATGAAGTACAGAAACAACAGAAAGAGGTATGGGAGGCCGGTATCGAGATCTTTAGCCGGAAGCCCGGCAAGGGTGTGCAGTACTTGCAGGAGCAAGGACTGCTCGGTGCTTCGCCGGAGGACGTGGCCAGGTGGCTGCATCTGGACGAGCGGCTCGACAAGACCGCCATTGGAGACTTTCTGGGCGACCATAATCATAACCAGGTGACGAGGAGAGAACAATTAAAATTAATAGACTATACTAATTATAGACATAAATAGCGATCATGGTTGATCAAGTCTAAATCATGTTATGATTATTGCGCGATAATTATTGTTAATTAATTAAGATAATGATTAATTTTGTTATATCGTTTGCACAGGTAATGTATCATTACATCGATCAGATGAACTTTGCCGAACGTGATCTAGTAACCGCACTGAGGTATTTCCTGGAGGGCTTTCGGCTGCCCGGCGAAGCACAGAAGATCGACCGACTAATGGAAAAGTTTGCCAGTCGCTATTGCGAGTGTAACCCTAACAACGGCCTCTTCACGAGCGCGGATACAGCCTACGTTCTCGGCTTCTCAATCATAATGCTGACCACCGATTTGCACTCGCCGCAGGTTAAGAATAAAATGACCAAAGAACAATACATCAAGTACGTATAGCAATTTTTAAAGTTTATTATAATTAAAAAATTATGTTTTACATACATTCAATTATTAATATTGAGAACATTTTATTGTATTTAAGTTCATCTTTGTTAGTATATTTTTGTTAATTTTTTTCTTATTACATTTTATTATTATTAATATTATGTAATAATTAGTAATATAAAAATGCATAGGAATCGCTCTTTATATCAAATCAAATGGTATAATCTCTTTAATTATATACTTGAAGAGTTTTCTTATTTTTATTTTCTTTCATTCATCAGGCTTAATCGGCGCATCAGCGACAATGAGGATCTCCCTGAGGAATACCTATCTAGGATCTACGATGAAATCGCTGGCAACGAGATTAAGATGAAGTCGAACCCTAATAATAGCCGGCTCGCCGGCAAACAGCTGATATCTAGTGAAAAGAAACGACGATTGTTATGGAACATGGAAATGGAAGTAATTTCTACGGCGGCGAAAAATTTGATGGAATCTGTCAGTCATGTTCAGGCACCATTCACTACGGCAAAGCATCTGGAACACGTGCGGCCGATGTTCAAAATGGCCTGGACGCCATTCCTCGCGGCGTTCAGCGTCGGACTTCAAGACTGCGACGATCCAGAGATCGCGTCGCTCTGCTTGGACGGTATCAGGTGAGAAGAAATCTGAGAAACGAAGGAAAATAGATTTATACGGCTGTGCCTTTCGTGCTTTATATTATTTATATGTTCTATATTTTAGATGTGCCATTCGTATCGCCTGCATCTTTCATATGAGCCTCGAGCGCGATGCCTATGTACAAGCTTTGGCAAGATTCACCTTGTTGACGGCTAATTCACCAATTACCGAAATGAAGGCGAAGAACATTGATACCATCAAGACTCTCATCACAGTAGCTCACACCGATGGCAACTATCTAGGCAGCTCGTGGCTCGATGTCGTCAAATGCATCTCCCAGTTAGAATTGGCGCAGTTGATAGGTACTGGAGTACGGCCACAATTGCTGGGCCCACCGTCAAAACCGCACTTTCCCTCGCCATTGGCGAACTTCGGTAATCTCGCACACTCTGCCAGTTCACATCAGACCAACAATCTCAACTTGAGCTCGTTGGACCCCAGCGTGAAGGAGTCCATCGGTGAAACCAGCTCGCAGAGCGTCGTCGTAGCCGTAGATCGTATCTTCACCGGCTCGACGAGACTCGATGGTGATGCCATTGTCGAATTTGTCAAGGCTCTCTGCCAGGTCTTTCTCTCTTCGCTCAATGATTCTTATATAATACAAATTGCATAATAATTGTCTAACCATGATTAATCATCATTAGGTATCTCTTGAGGAGCTGGCACACCCCACGCAACCGCGCATGTTCTCTCTTACGAAGATCGTCGAGATCTCGTACTACAATATGGGTCGTATTAGATTACAGTGGTCCAGGATCTGGCAGGTCCTCGGCGATCATTTCGACAGGGTGGGATGCAGTCCACGACAGGATATCGCATTTTTCGCGGTGGATTCTCTGAGGCAGCTGGCCACCAAGTTTATTGAGAAGGGCGAGTTTGCCAATTTCAGATTCCAAAAAGACTTCCTCAGGCCGTTCGAGCACATCATGAAAAAGAACAGGTAATATAATTTGATTCTTTAATTATAATTAATCTTGGTTCACTTTTATTTAATTTGTAACTGTAATTTGTAATTGTAATTATGTACTTCGATATGTTATATATAATTTTACCCACGTTCTTTATTTTTTTTAAGTAAACATTTTTTAAGCAAACATAAAGTCAATCTACTAGAATATGTTAAGTGTTGTATTTATAATTTTGTATAATATATTTTAACTATTGTTTAATTGTGATTTAATTTGATTTGTGATTCAGATCGCCTGTGATTAGAGATATGGTTGTGAGATGCGTGGCGCAGATTGTTCATTCGCAAGCGCCGAATATCAGATCCGGTTGGAAGAACATTTTCAGTGTTTTCCACCACGCGGCCAGTGATCGTGATGAATCTGTCGTCGAGCTGGCCTTTAACATGACTGGCAAAATTATCAGTGAGTTTTATTTTTATGCCTGCCTTGGAGAATATTACTGTACTTATGTCGTTTTTCTCCTACTCAATCACCATCTAGAATAATATCAATTTTAAACGTATTATGCTAATTCTATTATTGTTATTATATAATTCGAGTATATGATCCGTAGATGAGCTGTATGCAGAGGACTTTAGCATCATGGTGGATTCCTTCCAAGACGCTGTTAAATGTCTGAGCGAGTTCGCGTGCAATGCTTCTTTTCCGGACACCAGCATGGAGGCAATCCGGCTAATACGTTCCTGCGCTTCTTATATTGATGCGAATCCCAATCTGTTTGCCGAGGGTATGATGGACGACAGCGGGATGGTTTCTGAAGAAGATCGAGCCTGGGTATTGTTATCTTAGCTTGTTTATTTCGCATATGAATCGTGACATGTTTTTTATTTTTTTCTTTTTTTTTTATAGGTAAGAGGATGGTTCCCGCTGCTGTTTGAATTATCCTGCGTTGTCAGTAGATGTAAGTTGGACGTCAGGACGCGCGCGCTGACGGTACTCTTCGATGTCGTCAAAACTCACGGTGCGTCCTTCAAGCCTCATTGGTGGAAGGACCTTTTCCAGGTCCTTTTCAGGATCTTTGACAATATGAAGCTGCCCGAACAGCATACTGAGGTTCATATAATTTTTAAGTTAAAAAAGAAGAAGAATAAATATATTTTTTCAGAGGTTATTTGAACATCTAGGCACGTAAACGATTTATTAAATATTGCAGAAAGCTGAGTGGATGACAACAACGTGCAATCACGCGCTGTACGCTATCGTGGATGTGTTCTCACAGTTCTACGATATCTTGGGTCCCTTGTTGCTGGAGCAGCTCTATTTCCAGCTTCTCTGGTGCGTCCAGCAGGACAACGAACAGTTGGCGCGATCGGGCACCAACTGTCTGGAGAATTTGGTCATCAGCAATGGCATCAAGTTCGACGAGCAGACTTGGGAGAAGACCTGCCAATGCGTCCTGGACATTTTCGAGAGCACTCTACCGTCAGCGCTGCTCACGTGGAAGCCGCACTCGCCGAACAAGGAATCTGACCTCGACGTGATTACCGGCGAGTCCGACGGTCTTCACGTTGGTATTCTGAAGAGGAGCAACAGCGCACAGAGCTTGAACACTGAGACCTTGCCGAAGGCGAAGCTCTTCTCTGCGTTGCAAATCAAGTGTGTAGTTCAGCTCGAGTTGATACAGACCATCGATAATATCGTTTTTTACCCGGCGACGTCGCGCAAGGAGGATCAGGAGAATCTGGCGCTCGCGCAGGCCGACATGCTGAACGGCAAATCGTCGGAACTTGTAAAGTGAGTGCTCCATCGTCGCGTCGATCTCTTAAAATTTACAACGTACGGTATAATATACGCAACGCAATTGATGATTTTTAGGGCCGGCGCTGATCAGCAGAAGGAGGAGCAGGGCATGTACTGCGCCCTGACGACTAATCATCTCCTGCAATTGGTGGAGTGTCTGCTGCGTTCGCATCGCTTCGCCAAGAGCTTCAATTCGGATCACGAGCAGCGTAACGTGCTGTGGAAGGCCAGCTTTCGCGGCAATATGAAGCCGTCTCTGCTGAAGCAGGAGACGCAGTCGCTCGCGTGCGCGCTGCGTATCCTCTTTAAAATGTACAGCGACGAGGCGCATCGCGCGGATTGGTCCAAGGTCGAGGCGCGGCTGGTCGAGGTGGCGTGCGAGGCCTTGGAATATTTCCTGGCGCTCGCCAACGAGGCCCACCGTGACGCCTGGACCCCGATTCTGCTGCTGTTGCTCACCCGGATCCTCAAGATGAGCGATCACCGCTTCGCGGTCCACGCCTCCACCTGCTATCCTTCCCTCTGCGAGGTCATGTGCTTCGATCTCAAGCCCGAGCTCAGATCGGTGCTGCGCAGATTTTTCCTCAGGATCGGGCCGGTCTTCAGAATCACGCAGCAGTAGTGGCGGGCCGGCGAGTGGCAGATGGGCAGGATGGGCTAACGACGGGTACTCAGGATCGTCTCGAACACGGAGTCGACTGAGTTTGCCACAACGTTGCTCGCAAGAAAGACGATGTCGCATACCCGTCTCTGCCCCCGGGCAATAAGATTGTAATTAAATGTAAAGCGGTTAGATACTTTGGCTTGTGTTAAATCGTTTACATACAATCCAACAATTTTTGCATACATTTGTATACTCCGTCGAACTCTCTTAGCGTGTTCGCGTTATTTTACATTCAAGTTGACGCACTGATTCGCCATCTCACTTTATATAGCATATAATGCTCAAATGTGACTCGGATTTTATCAAACGCTGTTCAGCGTGTGTATTCGTAATATATATTAATTGCATTCTGCGGTAATTTGAGCACATTGTGATATCGTTATACTGATATAAGCTTTTAATATAATTGAATAATGTCTTATTGATTTAATTTTTTTTTATTTGTTATGAATAATGCTAACGCTCATATTCTACATTTAGCGCTAAATGGGCGACAAGAATACACGTATATTATTATGCACACGTTCGTCGTAGAAATCGTTGGATCGTATGCAAACGGTTTAACGTCACGTGTACACATGCGTCAATGTAATATAACGGAGTATATATACAGGCAGAGAGTGGTGCAGGAGATTGGGAATTGGCAGTGTGCATCCTCATCCAATCAAAAGTCGAGCGTAAGATTTAGAATATTCAGATGAGACAATTATTCTCGCAGGTTTTTAATTTCTACACGCCCTGTTTAAGGTCGTCTCGAGGAGATCACTAACTGTACTACATTCATTAGTGATGAGGAAGTCTGATTATGAAGATCTGACAGTTTTAGTCGAGAGAATACGAGTTTCGTTGGCTGCTAATTCATTTTAGTTGTTAGTATTTTTTTCCCCCATGTAATTTTACTTGAACGATGAAAAGTTGAAAGAGAAACCGGGCGAAGGAGGACTGTCGCGGATTCCCATGTGACTCGGAGACGCCGTGAGATATGTATACATTATAAATAGCGATCGAGTAGTGAGGTGTCATGAAACTGTAGTCTTTATATAATTTCATAGAGGAAACGGAGAGGAGAGAGAGGAAGAATGTGTGTATGCGAGTGAAAGGGGGAGAGACAAGTGCTGTTGTCAATACGTAGATCTCTTAAGACACCCTGAAAACGTCATCAACATTAGAATCATTGCATATGTATATTTATGTCGGAGCAAAGTAATATAACGCTTAAATAACTTATATATATAAATAGCAAGTTTGTGTGAGCAGTTCTTTGACGTGGTTCGAGATCTTATTTAAATAAATTCGATAAAAACAAAATTAACGTCTTGCGCGTCCCCTCTGTTTTTCCTGTTCCCTTCTCCAGGCCCTATTCTTCACAGCCGCGCTACCAAAGAGAAATCTCTTTGGCACTACATTGTGCCTAAAATGAAATGGGCGTAAAATTAGACGTTGGAGAGAAAAGAAGAAAGGGTGAAAAAAATGCAAATGCTCTTAATTTTTTTTCTCCCGCAACCGGTATCCTCTTTTTCCCCTTCCTTATCCCTCCTCCCTCTCCCCTTTCTTTCATCGCTTCGTTCGCTCGACGTGTGACAGGGCGTCAGCTGTTCGCCAGGTGGAAACTGGAAATTGGCGGGAAATCTGGAGAAACCGGCGACGCGACATCATGGCACCGTCGAGGTCCTGGCGGCAGGACGAAGCACGCGTCCACGAGCGATTCCAGACACCGGGGCCGATTTTCCCGTAAACGGCGCATCCGTTCGGAGTCTACGAGTCCGGCCGCCTTCTCTCCCCCTTCGCGATGACGACACGTGCCGGCCGCCTCGGCAAGGAGGAGGTTAGTTACGCGCGCGCGTCCCTTCTTCGTCGTGCTTCATAATTCTGACGCGATCTACGGCTGTGTTGCAGGTGCCCGAGGGACCTGAGGGATCCGTGGGATTGCGTCGCTCGCCGCGGAACCTGCCGCAGCATTTGAAGGTGTGTGTGCGACTATTGTGTGGTCGATCGTTGGTGCAACGAGGTGCTTGGCCTCGCGCAAATATGAGTATTAGTGGAAATGGAACATTTTCCATTTTCCAAACTTAAACTTGGAACGAACGCATCAATTGATATGACGAAATTGTTATGATGTTATGATGAAATAGCCTGACGTTGGAAACTTTTTTCTCTGTATAATAAGGGTTGACAAGTTTTTCTGTAAAGGGTCAAATAGTCAAATATTTTAGATGTGGGTCGAGAGACCCAGAATATGTAGGTACTTACATAACAAAAGAGAAAATTTCTAATTGACAATTTAAAATATAATGGTAATTATTATTATGTGCACAAAAAACAGCTTTGAATTTGGCCCACTAGCCGTAGGGTGATATATCTCCATGGTTTTACATATATTTTTCCACTATAGACTTCTCTTACTTTCATTTATTACACTTACATATTTAAATGTGTGAGTGTAATTGTGTATGTATGCCTCTTGCAATTAAAAATATAAAATAATGCATACACATAGTCCATGTTTTATTTGAGAAAGCTTCAGTTTATTCTTAACTTTGAAAACCATTTATTTAACGTTGGCGTTCACCTACTTTTTATTATTCTGATTCTATCTCTCTAATGGATAAAAATAATTATTGATTTCTCTGCAGGAGAAGTTGGAGCAACGAAAACCTGAAAGGGAGCCCGACATAAAAACTTTGCCTCCGATTGTCTTCGAGGGACGCATTCGGTTCGCCGATGACTTCTTCGACTGTGCCCAGATCTGCGACGATCTCCTGTGAGTGCGGAAGACACAGAATATTTCTCAGAAGCATGCAAATAACAAAGTTTCTAAATATAGAAAAAGAAGAAAACTTGAGATAAAAATTTTCAAAGAACTTGGATTTTTTACGTGTTTCTCTCTCTAAATCTTTCTTCCAGACAAGAAGTGAGGCGCAGCGAGAAGGAGATCATACCGATAGGTTTCGATCTGGAGTGGCCGTTCAACTTCCAAACTGGGAGCGGGAAGACGGCGCTGGTGCAAATTTGCTTGGAGAACAGCGCGTGTTATCTCCTGTACGTCTATTCGCTCAAGAAGCTCCCGGCAGCATTCGTCGAACTCTTGCATCATCCGAAAGTCAAGCTCGTCGGTGTCAATGTTAAAAAGTCAGTAATTATTAACTAAATAATGAAATTTCATTTTTCTTTGAGAGAACAGTTTTGTTTGTGAAAAATGCGATAAATTATTAAAAAATAAAAATGTTATTTGAATCATGCTTGAAATCATATTGCAAACAGATGTTCTTTAAATATATTAGAGGAGCTACAATAATTTATGCATAGATAAAAAAATAAACATATTCTCTGAGAGGCCTCCGTTAAAACGCAGCATTATAATTTTCCAATTATTAATAATCCAGATAATTTTTCAAACCTCTAGAATTTTCCATAACATTGACATCATCTCACTCACTTTCTGCTCGTCAAATTCCATATATGCGATTGAGTAGCATTAAACAAAGGATTTTGCGTTATCACATTCAACTCAGTTTATCAAGAACCAATGAATTCTGTGTGCGCCGTAATGTCGAAACTCACTAGCGTATATATAAATTTTCTTCATTCAAATATGTTGCATTATCTGTTATTCTGTAGTGAGCAGTAGTCATTGTTCCATCACTTTACAAATTTCATTTGGCATTATCTGCGCTCTTTTGCGAGCGCTTCTTCTCCGTGCAAAAAATAGTAGCCAATAATCGCGCGTTTAATATTTTGCAGCGACGTGTGGAAGCTCGGGAGAGATTTTAAGGAGTTTCCTGCTCAGAAAGTGGTAGAGAATAATTGTTTGGACTGTGGGACTTACGCTAATCAAGTCTTGAAGCGATCCTGCCGTTGGAGTTTGGAAAAATTGACCGCTTATTTGGTATTATACTTTACTTTGCATTGCTTTATGGCATTTCGACAGATCAAATTAAAATCATCAAAATCTTTATATATCCAGTTGAAGAAGAAAATCAACAAAGATCCCGAGGTGCGAATGAGCAGGTGGCATATACAACCTCTTAGTGACGTCCAGAAAAGTTACGCAGCCACGGATGCTTATGTACGTTCAGTTAAAGACACCCTGATATTAATAAAATAGTGAAGTATAAAAAATAATATTAATTTAATATGGAAAATCTGTTAAACATTAAGATAATAGAACATTTAAAGTCATTGTGAAAATATCAAGACTGCGATTAATTTAAAAATGTTGAAAAGATGCTAAAAAGAAAAATATAATCGTGAAAGAATCATCTCCGTCAAAATAATAATGTCTTCATACACAGGTATCTCTTCTGCTTTACACGACAATTCAGGAGAAGGCTGTCGCCATAGAGAAGGAGAACCAGAACGATGAGAACTCGTTGAATCCTTCGATCTAACGAAATTCTCGCTTCTCGGCTTTAAAGAACATCCAATTTAACATTGCCGAATGTCGTCAAGATGCGTTCACGAGTGGTAAAAGTCTTGTTGGGTGGCCGCTTGCCGTACGGGGTCGGTCTACAATTGCAGAAGGCTTTGTCAGAACACCATCATAAACGTTTGAGCGAAACGGCAAACACGCTGGTACTTTTGGAGCATGAGCCAGTGTACACGGTAGGGATACGGAACAAGGGATACACCGAGGAAGATGAGAGAAAGCTGAGGAACCTCGGTGCAGAATTCTGGAAGACAAATCGCGGCGGGCTGATCACTTTTCACGGACCCGGTCAGCTGGTGGCATATCCGGTGCTCGACCTGAAGCAGTTCCACACCAGCGTCAGGTGGTACGTGCACGAGGTGGAACGTATGGTGATCCGCGTGTGCGCCGAGCTCGGCATCAAGGCCAAGACCTCGCCGGACACCGGGGTCTGGGTCGGCGATCGCAAGATCTGTGCCATAGGCGTCCACGGCAGCCGCTACGTCACCACCCATGGCCTCGCGCTTAATTGCAATACCGATCTCAAGTGGTTCGATCATATTGTGCCGTGCGGGATCGAGGGTAAAGGAGTGACCAGCATTTCGAAGGAGCTAGACATGGACGTTACAGTCGCCGACGTGCTGCCAATCTTCAGGAATGCTTTCAGCGATCAGTTTGAGTGCGAGCTGATCGACTACCCGCTCGGCGAGGCCTCACAATTGCTACGGAATGCACGTCGTAGTATGTTACAAGTATGATAGTTATAAAGAACAAAGACTTGTGAATTTCAAGTGAAACTTTTGGACATGGTTCGTTTTTAACTCCATTAGATTGAAGTGACAATGTTGAAGATAGTCTTGCGAATCTCTTAGAACTTTGAATTATAAGATTTGATAAATTTCGGTGTTTTGGACTATCTTTTGTAGCAATAAATAGAATTTATTGAAATTTTAATGCGATAATGTTAAAGAATTCTAGTATTATGGATTTTTGAAACTTAAGATATCATTATTCTAAAATTTTGGCAAGATATTGTAATTATTTTTAAATTATTACGACGAAAATTGTTTATAAATCTTGTAATATCAATTTAAAATTTTATATAAAAATAATAGTCCTCTGTTAATTTGTACTTCATATTGTAGTATCATCGTAGTTTCATATGACGACTTGACATCAAGAATTCATTTAATAATCGACTCTTTATTCATCAACGATTTCTTATGACAGCTCTTAAATGACTTCGTGCAATATCAACAACGAAACTATATTAATCGCGTTCATAAGTTAATTGCGTTGTCAAAATCTCAATGTGATATGTAAATATAAATCCAAATATTTCATTGATTCAACACAACAGAATTTATGTACGCAGGTACCAAAGCATCGATGACGCAAGTCGAATGCACAATAAATTTTACGTTAAATGTAAATAACAATTGCGTCCTTAAATATCATTTTAATTATTATACGTAATTCTATTTATGTAACTGTGGTCATTTAAATTGAATGCATGCTAGATTTTACAATGTCTCGAATTAAAGAAAAAACTTCGTGACTAGAGAGATCGGTACAGATCTAAAAAAATTTAAACAATAAGACGCGCGACTTATCCTAATTACGCAATTAAATTTAAGATTGAAATTACATCACGATTTTACGTTTTCAGAGATCAGGGTTCGATTATAATATATAAATGAATAATCACAATGCAATCTCAATCTACAAAACCGATACGAGTTATTACAGCATTCAATTTAAACGCGTTATTTGAAATTTACGTAATGATGGGCATTCAATCACGCAAGTTTTCAAGTAATTTAATCATAGAATTTCCTTAAAATACTCAATATCGATTTTTGGAAATCTTGAAAAATCTTGAAACATTAAAATCAATTGCGAGGAGTTAGAAACGTTTGAAAATTTTGAAAGACGTAATACAACCATTCAAAACTCGACTTACGATCGAGAATCTTACGAGGTCGTGTGTATCACGCTTCGAAACGATTCGAGGCGTTTGTCAGCCCGTCGCTAAATTTAAATAAAACTAGTATCACTCTGTCAGCACATGCAGGTATCTTTGATTGTAGAGCTCCGTGGTGAGTGCGCCAACAATTTCTACTGCATTGTGAAGTGAGTTGGCGGAGTCCCTGATGAGTCTAATGGCTCTCTCCACATCTCCCCGTAGCTCTGCATACTGCTTGTTCATCAGGAGCCCCTCCAGATTCTGCATTGCTTTCACAGCCTCTGCGCTAGGACGAATCTCCATCGTGTCCGGATCGGTCGATCTTGAAGGTGCAACACCGGGCGAGTGTGGAGTGTATCTCACTAATTGCTGATCGGACTTGGATTCTGGTAATTGTGCCAAACAGTAAACGGCTGTAGCGCGGCTCAGGAACTTGCACCTGAAAATCGAGCGGGCAATCGAGGCTGCTGAGAGTATGAGGGGAATATAAACCTACTTTTCGATAATTATATCGCCGTAGCTTACCGTACGGTGAGCTGAGAGCCTTTTCTTAGTCCAATAGCCCCCAGGATACCCCATCCTTGCCCCGCATCGTCCGCTACTGTTAGCAATGCTCGTGCTAATCCCTTCAAGGCTCTGGCAGCGATCACTGTGTTCTCACTGTACTGACACTGCCTATAGGCCAGCTCGCATGCTTTCGCCCACAGCAAAGGCAGTTTCTCCTCTACGATATCTCTGGATAAGCAAAATTCGTTATTAACGTAAACTTACTTAGGATTTTATTCGTTTTATTCTTCAGAATCACTCACGTTGTTTTAATAGCGCTAATCCAGTCCACTAAATTAATCAGAAGCATGCCCTCCTCCCGGATATCTCTGCAGGACGGAAGTCTCTTCAGTAATACAGAGTAAAGGGCTAGCAGTCTTCCCTCTGACACCAACACGGACTCTAATGGCGACTGACGCGGTACTACGGACTGTAAGACCATCAATACCGAAGCCCATGTAGGTCGAACGTCTTCCGTTACTGAAAAAGAACGTAGCGTAATAAATAAATAAGCTAAATCTAATGAATAAAACAGGAAAAACGTTACACGAGAATAGCTGATCAGTTGCTTACTGTTATATTTGAAATAAGCCTCCAAGGCAGCCTCCATGAGGTGACCTAGAGTGGACGAGGAAGCGACTGCCATTCCGATCACTCTTAACACTCCCATCAGCACCGGGCTGCTAGCAGTTCGTTCTAGCAACCATACCGTCCAACTGCTGCGAAGGTAATCGACCAGCGCTCCACTCTGATTGATTGAATGCAAAAGCTCAGTGATTAGCAGACCGGCCTCGGCAACCTGTTGCGACTCAGAGACAGCTAAGCAAAAAAAATTGATATTACAACAACAGTTTAAGAAGAAAGGTTTTTAAATCTGAGCAAGCTAGACTATTGGATCCTAGATTCTTGAATTACTTAGTTTTGAGACCTGGATACTCACTGCTGGTGATAACGGTTTCCATCTCGTCCAGCATCCGCGACAACATGTTAGTGAACGCTTTGCTGTTGGTCGAAAACAGGGACTTGTGCCTCGTGGTGCAGTTGATCAGCAACTTCATCGAGGAACGCACATACATCTGTCTCTTCTTCAGGGTGGTAGGATGAAAGTGTTTCACCGCAGGATCATAGGCTGCTGCTATCTTCAGCAAGCTGCATATTAAATTATTTTTATATTTGACTTAGTATTAATTCTTACGCTACGAGTACACTTTGAATTAGACTTACTTATTGACGGCTGTATCGATAGGATGAGTCTGGTCTTTGCCCAGGCATAGGATCACTTTAGGATCGCAACTCATCACATGCCAGTTAATCACTTGATCGTACGCCGCAGCGTCGATTAAGTGCCAAGAGAAGCTCTCGGCTTCCATGACTAACTGCACCGCCTTCTCGTTCTGAAACATTGGTTCCATCAGCTGAAGTTTTATCTCTCTTTCAGTAAATACTTTAGCGAGTTTATATCTTTAGTAAATTGAAAATTAGATATCCTCATATCCTTCTCAAATTCTACTTTATTTCATAGGTTTTAGAGTTATCCTCTTCTGTCTTACCTGTCTGACGTTTGGTTCATTGGATAGTTTCACTAACAGGTTCAACAGACAAACGTGCATCCTGGCGGCGACCGGCAACGGTTGCGTGATTAATTCACTGACCCAGGCAGACCAGTTGACCCAGGCGAAGATGCTTCCGAGGAACAAATGGCAGTCCGGCAGATACTGATCAATGACCCTGATCATTAACTCGACATCATTGGTAGCAGGGTAGAAGCGATCCCAAGGAAGAGACAACAAGTTACCATGCACAACGTTCAGTACATGGTCCTTGACGGATGCGTGAGCATAGTTGGCCACGTAAAATTGCCATACGAAGCTGAGAATCTTACTAGATGCCGGCATGGTGTCGATGATGAAACGAATGCACTCGGCGAACATCGTCATCGTACGATTCGCGTAAGGACCGTCGGTAATGATCCACGGTAGCAGCACCGACCTGTCGTCCGTCAATTGCTGGATCCACGCGGCCGTTGGCTCCCGCAGGTTCCTTGTCCAGTACGGAGTGATCCATGGTGCGTACATCTCGCTTAATACCGGCCAGATCTTCTCGCACACTGGAGGAACGTGCAACGAAGTCTTTTAGATGTGATTTTAAGTTCAGACAGCTATGTGGCTATTAAGATATTTAAAATTTCAAGATTTCAATGGAATATTGGCTTACATTGATCAGCAAGTGACCCTCGATCAGCCTGTAGCGTCAATACGACTAGAGCGTGACCGATCATGCCCAAAAATATGGTCAATGGTTCGTTGTAACTTCTGTACTTCGGATAAAGCCCGTATAATCCATATTGCAATCTCTCTTTCATGAAGTGTCGGCTTAGAAGCACAGCAGTATCGTACATCTGAAATTGCATGAAAGTATCATAGAACCATGGATACCAAGTTTTGTTTTATTATTACGTATAAAATAAAGCAGTAAATGTAAGATGTGTCTTTTTGTACACACATAATCATTCCCGACAACAAAATTGTTTGTGAAATCAGACCTCTTGGCGAGACAGCAGCCTCTGTTCCGTAGCGTAGTGCCTGATTTCGTCTCTGATTTTGGCAGGATTTTGGGAGGGCGCGATATTCCTTGGTTTGCCGCTGAGAGCTCCCAACAAGTCGCGCCACACATCCAGAGACAGATTCTGGCTCTCAGATCCTCTCAGCACTGCGCTCAATACTTCACCATAGTGCTCGGGGAATTCGTGCAGAAGAATGAGTCGTAGATGGTTTCGAAACAGCTGCGTGAATAATAATCATAATTTTGAGTTTTCCTTTCGACGGAAATAAATGTAACATTGTTTCTAATCTAATTAAGTTTCTATAAGTTTCGATCAAATTAAATTTAAGTTATCAGATCCAACATACGAATAAAGATACTCACTTCATGCAGCATCAGCTTTTCCTCTTCAGGAGTCAAGCCTATGTCGCACAACGCCCTAGAAACTAGATCTATGAAGGTAGATCTTTCGCTCAGTCGCGGACGGCGATAGTTCAGCCAGCTGCCGACGTCAAACTGCAACAGAGACAATAATAATCCAGTAGTCGTAATCGAAGATTATAATTATAGTTCGACTATTTTACCTTCGAGAGCAATACGAAGCACAAGTCGACATTGGACCCGGTTGACAGGTCCACGACGGTTTGATACATTTGCAAGAATGTGGAGGCTCCTCCAGCGACAGGAGTAAAGTGTGGTCCCAACAGACCTCCGAGATTAGGCCTCTGAATTATAGCGCTCAGTAATTGCGGACCCTGGGTTTCCTCGCCGCTGATGAACAACTGAGAACAGAACGAAAATCCATACTTGAGAAATGTTTTTACCATCCTGTATATATTCAGATTCACAGTTTCTGTAATTCGTTTTTGCTTCATTCAAGTTTGTTTCGTGAGATCATACACAATATAAAAAAAAGGATTATAGACAAAAAAATATTTATGATCTTTCTTGCGGGCAAATACCGAAATTTTAGATTTAATACGCACCTGTCCTAGCTTCTCCAAGCAAGTAGTGATAAGCTGCTTCGTGGGAGGGCATAGCGCTGCTTCTTCCGTATAGAATTCTACTAAATGATAGAACAGTTTGACTCCACTCTCTTGTACCTTGCGTAATACAGTGATGTTTTCGTTAGTACGACTGACAGCTAACTCGTGCTCCAACATCCTGAAGAACGAGAATAGACGAAAATTATAAAGTGTGATCGTACAAGATCAATAATCTGGCTAAACTCTGCTTACGCGATTAAATGATCGGTGAAAACGCAGCCCAGAGTGACCTTGCTGGGTGGCGGTTGACTAGCTTTCACCAAGAGATTCTCATATTCGGCCCGGTTCTGGGTTATCATATGGTCCACGCCTTCGCTGACGTGCGCTTCCTCAACCTATAAAATATAAAATTTTCCTAAAAACATAGTTTAAAAATTTTGATTCGGATAAAAATTGCTACATAAAAAAGTATGCCTGTATATTTATAAATCTTTTAATATTTAATATTCTTTACTGTGATCTCGATGATCGCCGGGCCTGCACAATGCACAGTGGGAGGCGTGCCTGATCTAGAGCGCCTCTGACCGGATGGCGCAGGGTCGCAGAGAGCATGCAAGGTAACGTTGTTCTCATAGATCCGATAGAGAGTTGGAACTAGTTCGAGGAAGCTGCAGTCCGCCGCGGTGTGCTCGGATACCATGAGACTGTAGGTCTGTGCATAGTCAAGGATGACTCTGAGATGTGGTTTGACTAGATCGATAACGGTAGCGGAGTTGTAAAGGCATTCTCTGGCTAAGCAGCCCAGCACCGGCTGATTGCGGCTCAAGGGCGGCGGAGGAACCGGCGGTTCGTAGGAGCTCAGCCTGTGGAAGATTCTGCAAAGAGGTTCGATCGATTCTATGGCGTTCGACGAAGGCTGAGAAAATTTCTGGTACTGGTTCTCGGGATCGCGGAACGTCGCACGTTCCCACTCACAAACGGCTTTGAGTTGGCTCTGGTGCACCGCCCAGTAGTCGACGTATTCCAGCCAGAGGGTCTGGAAGTTGGCAATTAATATTATTATTAACGGTATTACTATGCGAAGTCGTATGTCATTTGAGAGCACGATTGACTTACTCGATCTCCTTGCATTAGTAGAATTAGCCTCTGTGACATATATTGCGGTGGCAGGGCTGGAAGATAAAGTCCTGGTTCCTGAAGACGAGGTTCCTCCAACCAAAGGCTCAATGTTTTATAAAACCTGCATTAAATATCGTTCCATAAGATATATTTTCAAGAAAAATATTTCATTCTCTCTATATGCGTTCACTTACTTTGCAGCACTGAAATAAAATACACGCCGATCATCCGTGATCGGTTTTCCATTGTCCGTGTCCTTTTCTCCTTTCATTTGGAAATACTCCGTCGTTTCGTGCAGTCGTTTCTTCAACTTCTTCAAGTAGCTTAGATTTATCATCCCCTCAAAAAATTTTTCTCCGACCCCACCTTTGTCCATAGATCTGGAGCAATTAAAAATAAAATAATAAATTATTGCCGAGTAATATGAAAACTATTGCTTTGTTAAGGCAATAATAATCACCCTGGGATGGTAGGAGCTCGTGCGAGGAACAAGCTAAAAAAATTCTGCCACAAGAGAGGCAGAATGGGATGATCCATGGGTGTATCAAGGGCTTGCTGGGACCAGCGATAAATAGCCAGGTTGCCTACTCCGAACGGAGTAATCTTCACTGTTGCACAGGCCCTCTGAAATAATTTTCATAGTTATAATTTTACATACTCGGAGTATGTTTAATAATTATACGCTTGGTTTTAAACCTTGAGCGCAGTGTCTAAAGATATCTTGGATTGCATTGACAGTTCTCGCAGGATCTCGCGCCACAGTCCGGTTTTAAGCTCCCTATCATGTTGCTCTGTTGACAGAATTTGATAAGCGAGCCATATTGTTGGAACGGTTCCACCAAGGAGGCTTGCTGAGTTAGAAGAGCCTGTTGCCCAACTCAGAAATGATCCAAACGACCCGGGCGCCCGATTGGACGATATATTCTATGAATTACATATCCAAATGCATTTATTAAGTGTATTTACAGTGCAAGTATGATAGTAATAACCGAAAATTTATATTATTAAACTGCATAAAATTATATACATATATATATATGGAGGGATAAAAGCCATAGTGGTGTAAGTCAAATTTTTTTAAAATCAGACTCGTGTGCCATAAATGCAATTTATATATTATATACATTGCATCTATGCACACGAGTCAACATCTTAAAAAATTTGACTTACCTACACCACTATGATTTTTACCCCTCCATGTATATCAAATAAAAGAAATCATTTTTTGCATAATATTAAAACTATGCAATATCTAAATTTTATAAAATTTATAAATATTAAAATTTTTTTAACTATCTACGTAAGTATATAACTTGGAAAAATTAACTTGTAATATTAACTTGAAAAAATAATATAGATTAGAAAAATTGTTTCTTATGTGTCGTACCTCATTACTTCCGTCTATAGCAGGCTAACAAAATAAATATTTTGTTAAAAACATGGAACACAACTATAATTATAATTATTATAATAGAAAATTACAATCATTTAGTATTTGATACAAAACTACTAAAAGTGAAATTTACTTTCTACTAAACTTTTGCTAATTTCTATGATGTTGTATATGTGATATATAATTACATTGCTTAAAACTTACGCAGAAGAGATTTTGGAACATGTTCTCCATTATCGCCCTGGCTTCTAAGTGAAAGAACGCCGCACGGATCACGCTATCCATCAAATACATTACATTATGGTCTTTGTTCCAGTCCTGGACGAGAATCAATACATTTAGCCATAGGTGCACGAAACGGTCCGGACTATTCAAGCAATACCTGTAATCATCGATATAGAAATAATTATTTTTCAACTATCCAATCTACAATAATATTATTCTATATTTTTTATTCGTATATTTAGTATTACATACATTATGCGAATACGTTTCGTTTGTACCTACCGTTTGTAATGATGCAAATGAGATTCAATCATGTTGGAGAATTGTTTGAGAATCGGGCCGGGGAATTCCGGGGCGATCAGGTTCTTCGCTATCTTCATATACGTGCGGTCGGCGTTGATGAGCGGCACAATCAAGCTGACAAATTTGTCGTTCTTCAGTAAGGAATCTGGACACTCGAGAAACAACGGTATCACATGGTGCAGACATATCAGCACCTGCTCGTATTTATAGTAGCACTGCAAGGTTTGCAACTGGCTGAAACCCTCGACGCAGATCAGCGGCACCGAGTGACCCCACAGGGTCATCAATACGGAGACGTAGCTCGCGATCGGCTGCTTCTCGCGTACTCCTTTCACTAGAATCTCTAAGAAGGAGTCCGATTCCATGTTAGGCACGCAAGAAAGACCCTCAGCCGGATTCGAGATGGTATATTGACACGCGGATTCCGATCGGTCCAACTGATGCAGCCTCAGTTTATTAATCATCTCCCATGCCCACAGGCTGAATGCTTGCTCGCTGTTCTGAGGTCTCACCATTGAGGAAACCTGGGACAAAATAAAAAATAAACTTGAGATCTTGCTTATTATTAATGAACGTGTTTTTTGTCAACGACATAGCGATATAGTCGTTCTCAATATCTAAAATATTAACTGTAATATATAACGCTAATAATACGTGTATTATATTGTATAATATTTAAATCAAAGTGGTTTTTTTAATTCATTTTATATTAATTTTTTAACAACCGACAACTCACTTGCTTCATGCTTTCAGCTAACAACGAAGCCGTCTGTACTGGAGTGTCGGGCACGTGTTTCATTGTAAGTTCGACAATCAGCAGTGCCACTTGTCGATGCAGATCAATCGGAAGATACAGACTGTCATTTCTATAAGAGAAAGATTGATCATATGTTAATCATTAATTTTGGATTTATAGTTTCTCGATAATTAATTGAAAAATAGAAGATACATTTAATTGTGTCACAGAACATTCGATCAGATGAAATATTTAAAGAGAAGAGGAATAGACAAATAAATTCGAGAAACTTAAAATTGAGCATAATAATGGGATATTTTTATATCCTTATCTTTTTCGAGATTTACATTTCCGAAAAACGTTAGAAATATCGAAATGACTCACGTGTCGAGGCCCCAATTTAAATGTGTAAGAACCAATCGAGCCAGATGGCTTTCGGATGAAGTTAAAGGATGTTGATGCAACCAGGTGGAGAGAATTGCTATGTCCTGCTGTTGCGGTACCCACATTACTATCTTCAACTCCGTGAACAAATACAAACTCAACTAAAATCATTGAAATTATACATATATATTAATACACACGTTATCTGAAAAGTTAATTCAGTGATAAGTTAGAGCCTATTATTATATTACAAATATTATATATTTTTTTTGTAATTATATATGTATTTCTGTTAAGTAATTTTATAAGAGATATTAATTGATATAAATCTCGTTTAAATATAATAAAGTTGTTTAATAAATACAATTTCCATGTGGAATTATACAGGACTTTGAGAGAGAGTTTAGTAAATACTATGTAAAAAGAAAATTATAATACAAAACAAAAATTATACCTTTCCAACTGATACAAAATTGTCCCTTAATTTTTGCAGGATATCAGACAAGAGAGTAGGATATTTGCTTGTCAAGTTCGACAAAAGCGATCTCGCGTCCTTCGAGCAGGACTCTTGAGTCTTCTCGCTGAGAAATCCAATCTGTAATTCAATTAATTAGATGAAGTTTAACAGAATTTTAAACATCAAAATTTGAGTTTACAATGAATCAGGAATATTTGTAAGACATAAATTGTTAAATTTTCTTACTCATATGTAGAATGTTTCGTCGTTATCGTATCAACGGCAAATTATTTGACTAATTATATTCAAATATGTACTTTAACATACTTCCGTATTAACGTACTTGAAATAGATCAATCGTAGTTGTTCTCACAAAATCGTAGTCTTTATAGCCTCTAGCCATGGCCATGTTAGCAAAAGTTGTTAGCAGAAAGTAGGATTCGTCACCGGGTAAGTTGCCCAGCTTCTCTTCAAATTGTTTATGAAGTTCAGGATAACTCAGCTCTGTTTCCCAGTCTACGACATCAAGTCATTGTTAGTAATCTATTTTTACAAAAAGAATTAAAAAGATGACATAGATAAAAATAGAAAAAAAAATAAATTTAAAAAAATTGTAGGAAAGAAATATTTGTAATATTATTATCTTATCATAGTTTACCTGAGACTGACGTGTTTGATGTTGCTATATCACCAGATGAGTCAGTATGCAGGATATAGAAGATGTGCCACAGAGTGGTGGGTGATATAATATGATATGGTATCGCGGCGAGATATTGCCAGGCACCTAGACGCCGGGACGAGAATATGCAGAGGATCGCTCTCAGGAAAAAACAATCGTATTCGGTCTGCAGTTTCACCAGCATTGACTCGTCGGTTATCTAAATGAAATTGCATTATTACTTTTAAAGCGACAAGATGTGAGCAATACCAGAAATTATAAAGTTGTGGAAAAAACCTCTATAACATTTATTTAAATTTTCGGTAAATTAAAACAAAAATTGAAAAAAAATATATCCTTTTGACTTCTTAACTTAATATTAATCTGTAGAATTTTTCAAATCCATAAATTTTAATTTCACATACTTGGCTCTTGTCGAAAGCCTCCCACTGATCGCTGGCATATTGAACAACGTCTCTGATCAACGCGCTGAGCCTCTTCGCTAGTTGCCTATATCTTGGCGAGTCGTAGGACTTCAGTCCTTGCTTCAGAAGTCTGATGAGCACGCTGTAGAACGCGAAGAGACGCAACATGTGATGGTCCGTGATGGCTTTCTCCTCCTGCTCGTACTTGTCGTTTTGACGCTGAATAAACAGCACCTGCTCGAAAAGTTTGTCCAGCGGGATCTGATGAAGAAGAGAAATCAGATCACTCTCAAAGAGATTAGCGCCGACGTTAGCGATATCTTCGTCCTCTTCGCCCTCCTCATCCAGCATCACCCACACTGTATCCCCTGGACTGTTTGCAGTGTCCTGCAGAGATACTTGCACCTGTGTAGCAAATTCAGTCGAGAACGTGAGAACAATTTAAGAAGTTAAAGTATCCTATCGATTTCTTAAAACGATTAACGTTCTATCCTTAATTTTACCTGTTCTAAGAACTTATCTCGATCCTTGATTGGCAGCAGGATTACTGCGAGAGTGGCAATCATATGATCGAGATATGAATCGTTAAATGGCGAGGAGCTCAATCCCGAAACTTTTGGCGGCACTGGCACTTGTACGAAGGATTTGGCCCAGTTCATCACGCCACCAGGACATCGCAGTATATGATTCAATAGAAACAAATGATCCTGCCAGGTAGCGACCCTCAAGAGCACCGCCACCAGTTTCGACAGCCATTCTCTGGTGTCCGTGACGAATTTGCCGTCTTTGAGAACTCGACGTTGGAAGTTGAACAGGACAGTTACGCACATCCTAAGCTCGACCAGCTGCGGAGCTGTCTGGGATGGCGATTGCTCCGGTAAAAGATTTGCTGGGGCGGTTTGTGAAAGATTGGCAAACTCCTGAAAACAGAAAAGCAACTTGAATAAGTTTTTAGCTGCGTGAAGAATCAGTGTAGATTATAAGATTATCGTATCTGTTTTACTTGATGATTAGTTCAATTTTTTTTAAATTTACTGTTTAGACCAGTCTTAGCTCAATCTCAGATCTTCTTAACTTCAAAATGAACGAATTGCTAGATAGTTGACGTTCTAATGACTTTGTTTTAATAGAAGATAACTCACGTTGAAGCTCCTAGCGACTCTTTGCACGTAATGCTCAATTTGCAGACGCAACGACTCTGCTTCGTAGCAATACAACGCCTGGCTTTCGTGTAGGGTGTCTTTGATGGCCGATAGCGTCCTGGAGAGCGCTATCAGCGCCTGCTGATTGAAATGAGCGACCGAATACTCATGAGTGGCAGTGACGGGATTGCCATCTTGGCACTCGCCATTCTCTGTCTCCGACGCCTTCTCCAGGCACCAAAGCTGCTTCTGCGTCTCCCGGCAGCTCTTCTTCAAACGCTCCAATTCGTACGAATTTGCGATTAGGTGGTTGCGCACTCTCAAGTAGTTCATCAGCAGCTCGTGCAGCCTGTGTTGCTGCCTAAGCGGTGCGTATCTCAACTGCGTCTCTGTAAACTCGGTCACAAAAGCATCCACCAACATCAGTTCCTGATTGTGATACAAGGACGCCAATTGCTGATCCGTGAATGGTCTGACATCCTTGAAGGCACTCGTCGTATCTTTCTTAACTTCCAAAACTTCCGTCTCCTTCGACGGGGTCTTCTCACACGGAGTCGGTACTTCGATTGTATCCTCGGACTCTTGCACTATTTGACTGGCTTCCTCTGGGATAGTTGACGATATGTCTATCAGTTGAATCGTGGAAACAGCTACTTGCATTTCATCTATTTGATCTGTTTGATCAATTTGTTCTATTTGATCGTCTACAGTGTTGTCGGACACCGGACAAGGTTGGACGGCGTCGACCTCGTCATAAGAATCTTCAGCCAACAGCAACACCTGAAAAATATGTGTTAATATTTTATGTAATTTCACTTTTTGTTTTTAGAAATTTGATTTTAGAAATTGTTTCTTCCTATATAAATAAATACTGAGTGTCGTACCGCTAATTCAACCTCATTCGCTTCAACTTCCTGACCGCATTTTTTCTGGGCTGCTCTCTCAGCAGCTTGTTTTTCGTAAACTTCTGTATCAATAGCGGCCGAATGCAACTCGCTCTCTATATCTTCCACAGCTTCACCCTTGGGATAATTTGTGGGCGACTCTCCAAGCAGGCACTCAAACTCTTCTAACGTGGGAGCGTCTGGTATTTGATGCTCCAAAATCGAACGGCGCGATTTATCTCGCTTCTTCTTCTAGAGGGGACAAGAATACGACAACTCTTTAAAGTTACATTACAATTCAATCTGAAATATCGCTGTTGACTTTATTTATCACTAAAAAAATTTATAATCCAAACAAATATTAAATGTCTAGCAGACATAAATGAGAAATTGCTTCATAATATAAATAAATATAAGCAAGATAATATATAATCAGTGTATAATTGTCATATAAATATAATCTGACGTCATTACGAAAAAGAAAGCAATGCAAGGCCTTATACATTTTATACCTGTCTCTGCTTCTCCATAATGCATAGGATGACCGCCAAAGTAATTGTGGATTTATCGATCAGTGCCGATCGGCGACTGGATCACTGAATATTATCCGACAGTCTCAGAAAATTTCGCTGTAACGAAACATGCTTGCTGCATGTTGAAACGTAACAAAGGCGATCGGACGCAGCGAAGAAAAGTACGATAACCTGGTGCATTGGAGATAACGTCATACACACTATTTATCATTGTTATTCAGCATTGTTATTAGTTGTTCATTTGCTGATGAGGCAACAGGATTCATTGTGTGGTCTCCGACGATCACGTTTCGTCCAGGCACAGCTGAGCACAGCTCATCTGGGTGCATCTAAACCGAACGGTATCTCAGCGACAATCGATCTAACCTAAATTGATCGAAACGGAGATATAAATTTCACGCAGTGTCCCTGAAGGCACACACGTATAATTGTAAACAGTCGGGGCAACTCGGGGCCACTTCGGCCAAACTCCGATTAACTTTAATCGGCCGATCAGTCCATTGGAAATGACCAATCGCATTTGTCGTTGAGCAGATCGACCAGTCACTGATCAGCTGAATAAACTAATCGGGGAATCGCGTTCCGAAACTCATCGAGACAGAACGTTCCGACTGACGTTATGCGTCACCAGCGATCAGCTGATATTGTTCAATATTTGTTTGCCGTGAAAAATTTGGCATCTCCCCTCGATGCCACGTGCGTGAAATCTATCCATCTTTCGAAGACTTTTACGATGGCGTAAGACGGTCAATCGGACTTGTTTAGGAGACGCAAGAATTTTTAGACTTATAAACCTCTTCCCTATGCGTTATTTACCTCGAGATTGAATCGGCAAGTGAAACAATGTCACTTTCTTGTATCAGAGAATCTACAATATTTATTTTGTTATTAATTTGAATCCATTGAGATTTATATTGTTTTTTTGCAAATTTGGATTTTATCATAGATGTAAACATTGAATAGAAAATGTCCTGTTTGTTGTTATATTTTTAATATTTTCAATAACGTGGTTTTAATGTAAATGTACGTATGTGTGCACAGATTTACTCAGCGATCAAGATGACGTCGATGTTTGACCAGTACGAGCAAGCTTCTCAGCGTTCCAAGCAAGTGCCGGCACCGCCAATTCGTCCTGATATCGTACGTCCGTTGCTAGACGTCAATTAACGAAATAGATAAAGATAGTCACTCAACAACATTGTAACATTATTTTACAGAGCACAGCTGGATTTATTCAAATGAAGCTGCAAGATGACGGGCCCATATTCACTAAGCAGAAGGTCAACTTTCTGCCGTCAGATAAAATTCTTCACTTAGCTGTCAGCAGTAACGCAATTGTGATTGCTATGGCTAACAACATTTTGCTACGCATCGACATGAAACAACCTGACAAAACTGAAGGTAAATCAGGCACAGCCACTTGCATTATTTTAGTAGTAGCAATATGTGAATGATAAAATTTTTCTTGCAAATATTGTTCGGCTTATAGATACGTAAAAGTTGATTTTTTTATTGATAAATTATATATAGATATTAATAAATTGTATAAGTCTTTAATAAGAAGGTTATAAATGCAAGTTTTATATTACGTTTCATCATATCAAGTAGACGTTAAATTATATATACATTGCGTATTTACTTGAAAGTTAATTCTTCGTTGATAGAACATCAAGTTTTCACTTGCAGAAATCGACATATCCAAGTATGCGTTGAGCATGAAAATATCCGGCTTGTTTTTGGACCCTTTGGGTCATCACCTGCTGATAACTTTGGTGCCGAGACACGGGGACAACCCGCCGCCGGAATTATTCTACTTGCATAGGAAGACGGCGAAGCTCAAGCAAGCTGGCAAGTTCAAGGGTCACGAGATCACCGCGGTGGGCTGGAACTTTTCTAATGCTTCGGAAACGAGCTCGGGTCCCATTCTACTAGGCACTTCCAAGGGCCTGATTTTCGAAACGGAGATCGGCTTGGAGAATGACAAGCTTTTTAACACGAGTTTGGAGCAGTACTGGCGTCAGGTATTAATTGCTTACACGCTAGTAGGGCCATCATTTCATTTATCTGCTACTAACACCCTTTCACCATTACATTATTCATTTTTAACAAAGCTTCCGAATTATCTGCCTCTTTATGGTTCAAAAGAGGCGGGAGGATTGGTAAGTTTGTATGTTTTTTTAAATATATTTATATAATATGTATTTTTACATAAATATAATTTATATAGGTACGATAAATTCAGATTTCACAAGATTTAATTAGATTCAGATTTCACAAGAAATAAGTAATTAGGAAATATTTTCTATTGGCATTATCATTTTTTGGTCGTGAAAGAAAGCAATAAACGCTAAAAGTTATTTTTGTATTTTTATGAAAGGTAAAAACTAGTTAGAAATTTATACAGTGATCTTGTATGATTGAAATAAAAGGGATTAATATTTTCTAATTATTTATATTTTTAATCATTGTTTAGATATCATCCAAATATTCTACCTGAAATAGTGTGAAATATTTTTGATGCTATAAACATGATTTTAGGTGTTTGACATTGGAAAGAATAGCAAGCCTCCGATCACTGGAATAGAATTTCACAAAATTCCTAATTCGGATAAATATGTGATTATCGTGACCACCCTTATGCGCATTTACCAGTACATTGGTGCCGTTGGCAATCCCGAAGAGAAGCCTCTCTTGCAACAAGTATTCTATAGATATCTAAACGCGCAAGGTAAGAGAGAAATAAAATAAAATATGTTCTTGATTTTGGATTTTCAATATTCCTTAAATGTTCAGATCCTCAAACAACTCTGAAGTAATTCTGTAAAGACCAGTATTTATATTTATTATAATTAAATATCTAAATTCAAGTATAAATCTAAATATATCGATTTGCTTCGTTTATTGTGCATTTATTTTTTAAATATTCGCTTATAGAAGCGTGTAAAGCAAAATAGAAAAGGAAGAGGAGACGTGCTCAGTGTTCTGCGATCTGAGGAAATTAAGAAACGGTGGTACATACAGCACGTTTGAATGAATATATGTTTTATATGTTTACAGAGACCTTTAACGAAGTAATAAATTCTTTGCCATATTCGAAGATGCAATTTTACTATCCATTCCTAGGCGTCTTGCCAAAGTCATTTGGATGGCTGACGGAAGCTGGTATTCTGTACGCTCAGGTATAATTATACTACCGTGTCTCTTGATATATTATATACTGTCATATTTCTGTTTTACTTTAAATATCTAAGTGTTAATATCACATGTAAATCTAAACGTGCGTTTCTCAATCTCTTGTTGCTTTCTCTTCTGTACTTCATTTATCTTCAAGACTTGTTATTCCTCCGCTATTCACGGAAATAGGGAAGCTCGGATAGCTCACTCATAAACTTTGCAATTTCCTAATGTGTTGTTCTTTTTACGCATGATTGCTTAGAAATGTGGGACGACCTCTCCCTGGAGTTCATTGGCTCGCGTTGAGAACCATTGATCCGGATGAAGAGTGCATGATGATCGGTTTTAGGTGGACGCGAAACCGGACGCGAAATACGTACTGGTGAATCAACGGATGTTGACGTGCCCGGAAACAAGTCTCATGGGTAGTAACGTTCCGCAAACCACTTCGGTGCCGTTGTCTTTTGTACTGACGGAATTCCATGCGTTGCTGTTGTATCCGGATCACGTGAAGGGCATATCGCTTCTAAATCAGGAATTGATATTCGAAGACGTTTACAATGACGTATGTGCATTTTTCAACAATTCTTTATCATTATTAGGATGATCAGTTATCAAGAGACACGGTAGTGTCTCGCGCCAAGTACACGCGCAGCGCGAGACCGCCGTGACTCTTACGCGATCGCACGAGTTGCATAATTACAGTACACTGAGAATGAGAGAGTTGAGAGAGAATGTGTTGCAATTGTAATTAATATAAATATAATTAATTCAATAGAGCTCGATTTTATAGAGTTCGTGTAATGGTAAAACTTTCTCGCGAGATATTAAATATACATATGTTATGCAAGTATGATTTAATGATGTTTAGGCAGTCGGCAAATTAATTGGCATCACCAAGGATCCGGCAACGAGGTCGATTTGGGCTTATAGTGAGCGAGCTGTTTTCAAGTACAAAGTAACGAAGGAAGATAGGAACGTTTGGCAGGTAAAGCGAATAAGAATGTAATAATTTTGATCTGACAATAACAATGATCTTTCATTCAGGTATACGTCGATAAGGGTGAGTTTGAACTGGCTAAGCAGTATTGCAGAGACAACCCGGCGCACATCGATCAAGTGCTCGTGAAACAGGCGGAAATGCTCTTCAAGAATAAAGAGTAAGTTTGTGCGTTTGCGTATATATGAATGTGTATATAAAACAGTTTTTTTTTTTCAAGTTTTATCTACTTTTATTTGGTTTGGTTGTAATATCTTGAATATAATTTTGCAGATACGAGAAGAGCGCGCTAATATACGCTGATACTCACTCGTCTTTCGAGGAGGTCTCCTTGAAGTTTCTGCAGGAGTGGCAAATTGAAGCCCTGAAAACGTTTCTGCGCAAGGTAAACGATAAGAATTATCTAGCGATTTTATTATTTAGCAGTTGTCTTATTTTACGCAAAAATTAATGAACATTTACATTAATTAATTACAATAATTACAAAGTCAGGTAATACTGTGGAAAACATTTATTATTTTAGTTATACATATATTGAAATGCAATTGCTATAATATAATTCCATTCCAATTTTTTCTTACTTTCATATTTTTGTATAAACGTTTCATATTTTCAAAATTTTTTAATATTTTTATTTAATTCCAAAATCGCAATCAATAGTTATTTATTTTAAAATGATTATTTGTCTCAAGAAACTCGACGGTTTGAAGACGCAAGACAAGACGCAGATAACAATGATTGTCATTTGGGTGACGGAACTGTTTATGAATCAAATGGGAGCTCTGCGCAGCAGCAACACGTCCTACCTTCACGATTCGCAGTACACGGAACTGCAGAAACAGTTTGACAGCTTTCTCACCATTCCCAAAGTCGAGGTACTTTGAGAGAATAAGGGTGGATTGAAAAAAAAAGGATGTACAGGGTGCTTCTTAATTATATTTCATGAGTAAATATGGAATTCGAAAGAAGAAGAAAAAGATATATAAATATAAATTAGGCATCTCTAAAAAAATGTTCTTTAATTATATAATTAATTATAAATATAATTAAAATACTTTAAATAATTTTTTCTGATATTGTATATATTTTTTACTATGTTTGACATTTTTGTTATTTACAATTCTAAATTTATCTCTTGAAGTATTGATATTTTAGAATTATAATTAAGAATCATTCCAGTATTTAGGTATTGCATTTTTGTGCTCTTTTTTCAATTATCGAATTAAATCGATTTATACTAAATTTAATATCACCTTGAAAAACGGTAACTAGAGCTTTGGATGCAGGAATGTATCAGGAGAAACCGTAGCACGATATACGACTTGATGGCCAGTCATGGTGATAAAGACAATCTAATATGTCTGACAATAATGCACTGCAACTACGAGGAGGTGATTCGTCAGCACTTGTACAAGAATAACTACTTGGAGGCACTCGGGGTACTCAAGAGTCAAAACAATAAGGACCTCTTCTATCAATTCGCCGGGATATTATTACAAGAGCTGCCACGGCCCACGGTGGCCGTTTTGATCTCGCAAGGATCGTCACTGAAGCCGGCGAAGCTTCTGCCAGCTTTGGTCTCGTGCAACAGTGACGAGAAACACGTAAGGAAGAAAGAGAGAGCATATTATAACTCTTATTTTACACGTATCGATATAATGATAATTACTAAATTAAGAATAACAGTTGGTTATTAATTAAAATTTACATTAAAAAGTAATATTGATATCTGGAACTACACTATTTTCTCTAACTGCGTAAGCAGCTTCATTGACAATTTTTTATTTTTTACAGGCAAAAGAAATTATTAAATATTTGGAGTTTTGCGTGTATAAGCAGGGCTCGCAGGAGCAAGCAATTCACAACTTCCTTCTATCCTTGTATGCGCGTTACAAGCAGGGCGAAGTGATGCGATATATAAGCTCTCAAGGTAAACATCTCGTGGCCTTTTTTTATGGAGAATCAACTTACTTTAGTTATGAATTGGTTTATTGACTTATTGTAACTTCGTTTGAAACGGAATAACCTGTTGCTATTATTTCTAGGTCAGGATATCAGCATGGTGCACTATGACGTGCATTACGCGTTGCGTTTGTGTCAGGAGGTAGGCTTGACGGAAGCCTGCGTGCAATTGTCGGCTTTGCTCGGTCTCTGGACCACCGCCGTGGATCTCGCGCTCACGATCAGCGTAGATCTCGCTAAGCAAATCGCCGCTATGCCATCTGATCATGATGACGAGTTGAGGAAGAAACTATGGTTGAAGATAGGTAATTTCAAGACAATTTTTTAATCAACAATCATCTTGATACGATTAGAAATGCTGTATATACGACCAGACTTATTGTAATTTCAAACTTGTGCTTATAACTTATTATTAAATTTATTTTTGAATATGTTTTTACTGTTATACATGTATGTGCAGCGGAGCACGTGGTGCGAGAAAAAGACGACATACAGCAAGCAATGGAGTTTTTGCAACACTGCGATTTAGTTAGGATAGAAGATATTCTGCCCTTTTTCTCTGATTTCGTCACGATCGATCATTTCAAGGAAGCTATTTGCAATTCCCTGCAGGTACAGACTACATCTGTTTTTGAATTTATGATCAGATTTCAAACTGAATTTTCTCCCGGTCCTAGATATCTAATTTTATATTTTATCTCCTTTTAATGATCTTTTTATAATTATATAGATATAAAAAATTATTAGATTCGAAAAAAGTAATTATTTATAAACAACAACTTTTGTTAAATTTTGTTCAGGAATATAACCAGCATATTCAAGATCTTAAGGAAGAGATGCAGGAAGCCACGAAAGCAGCAGAACTAATACGGAAGGACATTCAAGCTTTCAGAACCAGGTATTGATAAAGCATTGTACCAATATTTTTAATATTGCATTCTTTAACATTGCGCTTATGTACTTAACTTGCGCTTGTGAAGATCTGCTCTTTACATCAGTTGTACATTAAAGATTTATTATTTCTGTGCATCATTTTACGCTCGTGAAAAATTACGCAACAATAAATAAAGTAACGATTTGCTTCATCTAAATTTAATCTAATATAAAAATAAAATAACAAAATTAGGATATGTTAGGTTTATCGAAAATTCATTAAATATAATGTATCGTACTCCAAAAATGGTTGCTTATTACAATATCATACACATTTTCTGTTCTCGATTTAATTATGATTTACGTTTATTTTCAGATGCACCTTCGTGCATGCGCGGGACACGTGTAATACATGCGACGTGCAACTGTTGCTGAGACCCTTCTACGTATTTCCCTGCGGTCATAAATTTCACAGTGACTGTTTAGTAGCGGCGTTAACGCCGATGCTGTCTATGGACCAGAGGACGAAACTGGCGGATCTTCAGCGACAACTCACGGCTATCTCGAACCGGCCCGAAGACACCACTTCGACGATCTCCGTGTCGTTGTCGACGAGGGACCAAATCAAGGCCGATATCGACGAGCTGGTCGCCTCGGAATGCCTCTACTGCGGAGAGCTTATGATAGAGTAAGTTTGATAAATGGTTCAACAGTTAAGGAGAGTTTTAATTGTAAAATTTTAAATAAAATTTAAATATTTTTTAGAATCCGAACATTATATAAAATTCTATAGTTTAAAAATAATTTTGGATTCTAATGAATCAATGTGTAATGATTGATTTACAGATCGATAGACAAGCCATTTATTGAGGAAGAGGATTACGAACGCGTGATGAAGGAATGGACGTGATGAGGTTTCCTCGCTGAAAATGTGATAGAAGCACGCTTATTTTTTTCTCTTTTATTTTGAGAAGAGATTAATTACGCCCTGTATTATACGTATATACACATATACATATATACACGATAATCATAGCTTGGTCATAAATTAATTATTATGATCTCAACATTGAATTTTTGAGATTTAATACTTTTCAAATTTTTATTAATTTTCTTATAGCTATAAGTTTCTTAAGATAAATGTATAAAAAAATATTACAATACATTGAACTTCAGCTTAAGACTTTTGGGTCGCATAATAGTGAAATTATTATGATCTAATTATTAGGATTACAATTTAGATCCTATATATATATAATTTAAATTATATATAATTTAAATCATATTTATGTATATGTATAGATTGATTAATATAGAGCAAACTTAATTCGCATAATACAGATCCAATCATTGTAATAAGTTACTTTAATCGACTCATTGCCAAAATCGAATAATTTATTCACATGCCAGAAATGTATACAATTTGAATGTATAAAATAAACGTATACAACATTAAGATCTTAATCAACGTTGATGCTTTATAGTACATAATTTGTTGATGACAATTTCATAATCAAATTTTTCGAATCTTCGCAGAATTGTTACTTCAATTTAATCGTATCAATATTAATTATCAATTTTTGTCAACATTTTTATCAATAATTTGTATAAATAAATAATTAACGGGCATAAGTTTTTTTGAACTATCAATTTTTTATAGCAGGATATTAAATGGAGAGATCATTAGTAAAGTATTTTATCATTCATAAAGAAATTGAAAATAGAGCGATATAAATCGTTTCTCTTGAAAAAGAAACGAAAAAGCTTGTGCTTCGTGGTTCTCTAACAATAATTTGGTATCTCATTCGAATGACTAATTTGTTACTTTATTTATTATGATTCAGATTTATATAAAGAATGTTTTTAAATGCACTCGATAAGAATATCACTCTTTTTCTTTTACGTAGGAGCATGCAAATTGGACTTGATAGAACGATCAGCCTCGAGCAGTTAAAGAATTTCCATCTCTGCCTTCTTGTCTCTCTTGCTGACGGACGTGTTACCATAAACATAAAAGCGCAAAGGCTTGCTGGCCCATTCTGGACCGTAGCTGTCGATTCCGATCCTGGCGGCCTTAACGATCTTGATATCCTCCAGTGCACCATCGTCCTCGATCCACATACCCTTCCATGTACAAACAGAATACCTGTTATGTTCTCTATTAAGCTGATACGCCATGCAGAGCTTCGAGGGGCCGTTGCACAGCTCGTGCGGTTTAAGATCGGTGCGGGTTTTCCTCTTCATCTTACGCTGATCAGCCATGCCCTCCAAACCCTCTAGGGGCTCGACGGCTCGCAGCAGCACCGCACATCCCACACCTAAGATCTTATTAACAGTGAGGTGAAGATCTTTCGAAGCTACGCGGATGTAAGGATCAATTCTTCTATATTTCTATCCAAGAATATATGGTATTTCTATGAAACTATGGCACTGTAAAATACGCTCTTTTGTCGTGTAGAGATATCAACGATTAAAGGATTCAATGAAAGTCTATCTCAGCTTCAGCTAAAACAAGGATTAGCTTCGACCTTAAGCTTCTATATTTTGAAGTCCGCTAAGCACGCACGCTGGGATTAAAAATATATGATTTTAGATTCGTGATGTGTCGTAAAATGATATAAGGAATTAAAAATTTATAAATTATAATTTTTAATTTAACTATTTTTAAAAAATTCTTAACTTCTTAAATAGAAATATATTTTCGTAGACGAGAAAAAATTTGAAACTTGCCATGCAGGTACAGATTTGAACGTAAGAAGTTTTTTACTTGTCTAATATTTATAAAGCTTAACTTATTGCGATGTAAGCGTGTTCCTCGTATTCAGAATTTTTTTCGTCGACGCTGACGCTTCCCAGTACATAATATCGCGTCTTTACGGCGCGATTATTGTTCGATTTAGGGGTTTCAGATGGTATGGCTACTATAGTAGGAGACCTTACAAAGGGTTGACTCTCGAGCCACAGATTATTACACGCATAAGCGAGCTTCCGGTCGAAAGCGTCCTGGTCGATCGCAAACGCGTCGCAAATCTTGAACGGATTATTGCAAAGCTCGTGTTGCTTTAGGCGCGTTGCATGTGTCGCGATTTGTTTTTCTCTTCCGTTATCCTTGCGCCGCATATTTCTTAGCAATTCCATATACTCGAGGCCGACCAACGGTTCCACCGCTTTGATCAAAACATGCGCATTCCCCTCTAATAACGTTTAGACGTTATTTAGTATTGTAATATTAAATAAGTAGTATTGTGATACTAAATTGTAATTTTTTAATGTAATTCATCAATGGGCGATTCTCTTTTCAAATAAAAAATGTAATTCAAAATTGTAAAAACGCGATATTTTCCCTCTAAACAAATCTATTACATTCTTCCTGTATTGCTATTGATAAGTTAGGGGACAACTTTGTTCTTTGCTTTCATATTATTTTTATGGTCTTTATCATTTCATACAAGTGAAAAGAAGACTCATCTCAATTCTTCGTAGAATAGAAATAATGAAAGAAATTAGTTTTACCGTACTCACCTTGACTAGAGATATTGAAGCAATGGTACATGCCGTATGTCATGTAAACGTAAATAGTCCCGGGTGGCATGTACATCGGCAGGTTGCGAGGCGTAACTTTGTTCTGGTAAGTCATGGACGCCTTGTCAATCGCGCCTAAATATCCCTCGGTCTCTACGATCCTACCCTTGAGGACAGTCCCGTTCTCGAGATACCTTACAAGTACTTTTCCTGTAGGAGAAATACAAAATTAACGAATATACAGCTTGTACGAAACAGAAAAGAAGCGATAGGATGTCTTTCAAGTAATTGCCACATTATTCTTTAAAAATAAAAAGATAATTTTAATATAATGAATAGTGTTGTTGTGAGAGAAGTTGAATTCTTTACAAACCCAACAGCCGCTGCGCTAGCTCTTCACAGGGAGTATCGAAGAACTCGTACTGCAATCTGCCAGAAGATAATTCCTTCTCCCAGGGTGTCACAGGAGGATCCTCTAATTGACTCAATTCTGCTTTCATCATCTGCAAGTCCACAACTGCTCTTCGTTTTCCTTTACCGGGTTTTGCGTTTGGTTTTAACTCCTCTTCTTCCTTTTCTTCTATATGAATATTACAGATGAGCGTGTTTATAAAAATAGTAGAGTAGATAATTTGCAATTGACTGATTGATCTTACTTACTTTCAACGTGAGTTTCCATTTTGGGCTCTCTCTGAGAAACCTTGGATCTTTTAGAAGACGCAACAACTTGATCCATTGTTGTATCGCATATATTTTTAGTATTTTGATTTCGTAAGGACTTGAGGTTCAGTTTTGGTCTTTCTGACACCGTCTAACAGAAAGTAATGCTGATGCAAAAGATGAATATGACATTTCCATTACATAATTTACTTAATATTTAATATGTTGTTCCAGTTATCTCCAGTGATTTTTTTTTAGTGTAGTCATATTAAAAATATTAAAATCAACTCATAACGTTCAAGAAAAAGTAAGGAAAGTGCTATTATTCTTGAAGAAATATTCATTTCATTTATATCTACTCCGTTGAAATGAACTGATACAATCGCCCTTATTCTTGACAGCTATGCACAAAATGTAAACAAACCGGCGTTCGGGTTTTGGTTATCGTATCCTCGCCATTCTCATCCTTCTCGATTTTATTTCCCTGCTGAATCCTCGTAGCCGCTCTCGTTCGTTTCATTGTTTGGCTCTTTGCCACGAATCCAGTCGTCCCGCAACTTCCAGTGGCTCGTGAATGAGTTATTTCTACGCGAGACAATTCGCGGACAATGCGAAACATCAGGTTTTAAGGCTAGGTTTAAAACCGACAGTGTTCTTGGTGTGTTCAGCTCACAATTTTTTATACTTTACGATATTTAAATCTTAATTACTAAATTGGAGATGACATATTGCTGAAAATTTTAGAATTTTTTTTCACATAATTTTTCACAATTTTTGTATAATTTTACAATATATTTTAAAAAATTTCTCAGATTTTTTTGTACAACTTAATTAAAACACTTTTTAGAAATGCTAAAATCTGAATCTTTTCTAGCATTATTCTTATATGCAGTGTAAATTCTGAAATATTTTAAGATAATATTTTCATTTTCGAAGAAAACTTAATTATAAAATCTGAAGAAGTTTAAGAGATCTTTCTAAAATCTTCATAAATTTAAAACACAAAAAAATTATAAAAATATTATTAGAATTTTAATTGTTCACCAAGATAAAGATACAATAATTGATACAATAATAATTAGAGATAAGAAAAATTTAAAAGAAAATTACTGTGGAATATTTTCAGCATCGATCGACACACAATCTGCGTTTCGTGAATCTCACAAAATTAATATAATGCACCTGCTTTGATTACAGATTACATAAGTATATGGACCTATGGACTGCCAGCAGGCTGCATATCTCGATCATAACAAAATCAAACGATAAGTATATCCAAATGTAAAGGTTTTTGATCAATCCGCGCAAAAATAAACTGTATTTTTACCAAATTGTTATATCATTTTATATTATGCCATCTTTATTCTTTAACTTGCATGTATTTAATATTTTGAAATTAATTTTATTGTTTACAATTATAATAATTTTGTTATATTTATACTATTCTTTAAATCTATAATCCAGTAATTGTATAACAGTATATATTATAATTATATGAATAGAAATGTTTTTATATTTCTGCATCGACTTTATTTGTCGTACTTCAGCAAAATTTCGCATTCGCGAATGACAAAGCTGCGGGATTAGGCGAACCAGGCGAACTAATTGGATAATTTAATACGTATATGTTTCTAATCATTCAACGATCTAACAAACACGTCATTTTGTTTCTATGGAACTGCGCACTCCTATTGGACATCCAGATGCCCGCGCATTAGCTACGTTCAATGGAAAAAATCGCTCAGTAAACGTTCAGAGATTCTCCAAAATGATTGGTTTTTGCTTTTAGTTCCTCGCTAGATCTAAAAATCTAAAGAGAGTAGAAACCACAAACCATACTAAAATAAGAATCAAGCGCTTTTCCCGAGCTGCTTTTTGCCCTAAGCGCAGCCATTGCGGTGGCTGCGTTCCGATATTCACTGCAAGTACTGAAAATCTATATTTTACGTAACGTACACTATAGATTTTCAGTACTGACAGTGAATATCGGAACGCAGCCGGTGTGAATCGAGCATAATATCTTCACAAGCAGCGCGCCAGAACGGCGTGCGTTTGAATTCGAAGTGTCGCGAATACTTTTTTTTTCGTTGTATGTATGACACGATTTCTTATCGTCGCGAGAACGGTGCAATTCGCGCATGCGATAAGGCCAAGCGCAACCGCGGCAATCGGCGCGGCACTCGGTTGGTGATGCGTGCGCGGCGAGCGAATCGATTAGATGAAATTAACTAATGCCAAGGTCGCGCGCGATTATTCGATAATGCGCGCGATATTGCTCTCGTTGTGTTTACCGGCAATTAACGGACTTCGCAATGGCGTGTTTCAAATACGCTAAACATCGCACTCGAGCCGCGTGTACAACGAGCGACAATGCAAGCAATAAAAAACGGCTCAGCTTGTAATTATCTTATATCAAACATCTTGGTTAAAAAGAACAATCTATTATAATTATATAGAGTTAGCGTTCTAAACGAGAATTATACGCATTAAATGTACGTCTTTTCTGTGCGCGATTACTGTGTCGCGCGCGCTTTACGCAATGTTTTTTTATACGATTGAAATATATAATTTTCTATTATAAAATAATTGCAATTGCATTAGTAAAGATATACGTACCATGTGAGAATCGATCTGATAATCTTCTGTTTGAGGAATATTGAAGGTATTTCGTAAATGCAGCCGATAATAATCTCATACCGTTATATAAATTAAAATGCAATAATTGCAATAAATTAATTACAAGGTTATACCGTTGCAACTGAATCAGTTTTTAGGAAATACAAAATTGCATTTGTTTCCGGAGGCAGTTGAACAATATTGATTATCTCACATATGTCGTTATATCTATACGCTATAAGATTTTTGATTGGTGATTAGTAAAATTTATTCCACCGCGGTTAATGTTAACATTATTAATTAAAATTATTATTATTATTATTATTAAGCGAGACAGATTAACGACATGTACAAATAAGAAATTAATTAATATATATATGAAAGAAACTTTTATGACGCTAACATATAAATAAATTAAAGTGTGCAAAGCATAAAAAGATTGATATTATATTTAATATATTATTATCATTGTAACAATAAGTTTATTTACGATAATTATACTTTACACATTCTAAGATAATGATAATATATCCAGTATATTTTAATAAATATGTGATTTTTTTATATTAATTTTACGTGCTTCAAAATGTTAATTTAAATATAATTATAAATTACACGCATCTTTTATGTAACATATTTGACAAATATTAAATATTAAAAAAAAAGAAAAAATTAATAAGAGATATTCGGAGATATTATTTTACGTTCTGAAATTGAAATGTAAAAGAGTAATTTATTTTACGATTGCATATCTAATTTGTTCGTACGATTAAATAAAATACTGAATATTTCGCGTTGTAATATTTAATAATTTGTACAATTAAAAATCTATTTGAATATTTAAATTTCCTTATTTTCTCGTTTGTTAATTTGATGATAAACTTAAAAGCTTGAACCGCTTGAGAGAGAAGCGCTTTAAAAATATTTAATTTAAAAATATAAATACTTTTAAACTTTTAATAAATTTTTTATTTCTAAAAACATATACATAAATGTTTGTTTCATTATTATTAGTTAATTAGCCTACAAGATAAATAAACCATGGGTTTATTGCATAAACTTGGTTATAAATTATCACCCAAATTACAGAGATCAACATTTCAATTTAAGAATTGTGAACATTTGGATCTCAGAGGTCATTTCGAAATTTTAGATCTAAATTTTCGCTCTATACCCTAAAGTTTTAATTTTAGATTTTTTCAGGTTCAACAACAGGATTAATGTAAATTTTTTTAAATTATAGTTCTGATTTTTCGACAAATCGCGCCGCTTCATTTTTTTATGGCTTGCTGGATCTCCAGCAGGCTTTTGCCGGTCGTTTCGGGGATCAAGTACCGCACGTAGGGCACCGCTCCGAGCACGAAAAGCCCGTAGCTCCAAAAGACGATTGTTTCTCCGGCCAAATTGACGAAAGGCTGATAGCTCTTGACGAACGCGAAAGTTAACAGGGCGTTGCTCGAAAAAATGCAAAGGGACGCTAGATTCTTGAGATTCGCCGGGAACATCTCGCCCACGAGGGTGCTGGGCACCGTGGACAGACCGCAGGACACGAATATATTGAAGGACAGCAATGACGCGATCGGTAACCATGTCAGGCTTACAGGGTCGAAGTTCAGAGAGAGAAGATGGAAGTGAAGACCGAGTGCGGCGAACGAAACGGTGACGCCGATGCTGGAAAGTATCAGGAGGTTCTTCCGACCGAACCTGTCCACCAGCAAGATAGTGATGAAGCCGGCGGCAACCGTGGCGAAACACAATGCCATTACCACGATCGACGGGGTGATGCTCACTTTGGTACTGACGACGATGATCTCGGTATAGGCGTTTATTGTGCTGAACGAGCTTGCCTGAACGAAGATATTTAAACCGAGCATGATGAAGATGTTCTTCAGATTTACTGGAACAGACGCGAGGATTAAATTCTCACTTAAAAGATGTTCTGTGAAGTGATGAAGGTATTTTTAACGAGGAGAAAGGTTTTTTAATAAATGTTTTCGAATAAAAACTTTATGGTGAACGCTTCGAGATTTTAAGAAAGCGATTTTTATATCAAAGGCACAATCAAGTAATTCATTTCGCTTCTGGGTTACCTGGTAACAGAAAGGCCTTGAGCTTCATTAAAACGCTGGTGCTGGCACCGTCGACAAAGTCCTGCAGCTCCTGTATTTCGGCCTTGACGTCAGCCTCTCGTCGGAACCACTTGAGAGATGCCTCGGCCTCGTCGATATTGCCGTGAAGAGCATAATGATAGGGTGACTCAGGTATCAGGCTGAAGAGGACCATGAAGAGGATATTCGGTATGAGGCTCACATAACCGAACATCTCCATGGACATGTAAGGGCCCATCGCATTGCCCAGGAACATACCCATTGATGCGATGTTCACGTTCAAGGATATCTGAAGGTACGCGTATTATGATGACAAAGCCTTTGCCATGTTGTTTAGTAAACTTGCAAAGTGGATTATTGATAAGAATGTTTAATTAAAACAACATAGAAGATCAAAGGTTAAAAGAGAGAAATAAAAATCAATACTTTTGTGTTTATCATAATAGTTACATTGAGCGATTAATGTCAGAAGATTTAACTTTTACGTGGTTATTGTTATGTATACACCCTCTCGGTGTTTTATACTATTAATGTTATTTTATAAGATCCAAAAATATTTTATATGTATATTATGGATTCTTATATAATAATATTATAAAAGATATTATTTTTTTATGATATATTTTGTAACATTGATTTGTAGTATTGCGTCGTTATTTTATTAAGTATGAGAAAAGTTGCTCCTAACATTTAATAATATTATTACATGGCAGATTATTTAACAGATTCCAAAAGATATAATTGTTATTTGTAACTAGAATATAATAATTGAATAATATTAGACATAAATAATATTGAATATAAATAATAAAGAATAATATAAAAATAAAAAATAATCGACAAATAATATACAGAGAGATATTTTTATTAGTTATTATTTTAGAGTTAATGATTTCTTCAATCTTGATTTCTTGAGCTTTACTTAAAAACCAATATCAATAGTTTTAATCTTTAGAAGTGATAGCTGATGATTAGTATTATGTCTTAAATCACAATCTGTCGCGTTCTACCGTCCTCCTTGTAATCTGTTTTAATTGTCTTGGGAGAAGATAACGAAGTTTAAATATTGAAGATATCTCAGTCGAACTGAATAGCGATCGTGACTGACCTCGTTTCCACCGCCGTGTGCTTTAATGTTTTTAATGATAGAAACCTGATATATCGATAATAAGAAGTCGGAATTACATTATAGTGTTCGTTACATCCGTTCCAAATTTCGTCAATTTAAAATTTTATCCGTTCTTATGTCTAAAATTCTTAGAAAAAGTTTTTAAAAAATTGAAGAACTTATAAAAAATTGCGTAAATTTATTATAGAAAAAGAATCCAATATATAATCTAAGAAATAATCCGGAGAAAGGAGAAAGAGTAATAAGGAGAAAGAGTCCAAGTTTGTCAAAAGGATAAAATAATAAACTATACTTCGAGAAAAAAGTAATTAAAAAAAAAAAAGAAAACTGGTATCATTATCAAAGAATTAATGATGATTAAAAAAAAAGTTGTAATCATAGATATCGTACAAAAGAATTTCCAGTTTTTAAGAATTTCCAGACAATACAATTATCTTGAGATTAAATAAGTAATTAAATGAGAGATAAATAAAAAAAGAATAAAGCCAAATAAAGCTTCACGTACGGAAGGATTAGTTAAATTACCAGGGAGCCTCGGATAGCAGGATTGGCGATCTCGCCGAGATACAAGGATACCGCGGGCCACATGATGCCCGATCCGATTCCGGAGCAGAATCTGGAAAGGTAGAGCCACGTGATTGACGTGGCGCAGATGTTGAGGATCCAGCTAGAGAGTAACGGCAAGCCCGATAACAGCAGCACCTTCTTTAACCCGGTGTACTCTGAAGGATTGTCGTGGCACGTATTAGAGACATGTCATCCTGAGAACAAGATCACCACAACTCAGATCTGCGGCTCTCTTTAAAAGACGAGAGACGTTGTCTTTCACTTTCGTTTACGCATTATGTTGCGCCGATAAATCATTCTGTGCGAAGAATGCGTGATTGAAGAAAGGAAGACGCTTCTTTGGGTTAGAACAAAGATACGATTAATTGTCTGGGGAAAAGGATTCGAGGATTTCAAGAGTCCAGTAAAAATCTGAGGTGTTTCAAAAAAATATGGGTCTATTATTCACAGTTTTGCAGGAATATTAGAATTATTTAATTGCGTGGTCAAGATAGATTGAGGTCTTTGAGAAGGATTTTATTGTTTAATACGATACAAGGATATAAAGATTCATATCTGAGTTTCAAGGACGTGAGTCCGAGGGTAGGGTGGCTCCAAATACTTTTAATAGTTTCACTTTTTCTTGATTTTCTATCTTATTTTTTACTGTTGAGACATAAAAGATTTACTTCGAATTTTCGACTATTGCTGAGTCGTGGTTGGCTTGTTCTTAGGTCGCAAATTGTTGCTCGTTTTCAATCGGAAGAAGATTCAAACCGCGTCGAGGTCAAACGATTGATAAATCGAGAAAAATTTACTGGACAATGTAAAAAGAAGTGAATACAGAAAGAATTGTATTTCTTTCTCTCTTAGTACATCCCATAATTTAATAATATTTTAAGATTAGAAGTAGAAAGAATAGAATATTGCACACTGATAAAAGAACGAGATTTACTTAATGGAAGACATTATTATTCATGTGTCAATAACATGTAAAATAAATTATAGAATGTTGAAATCACGGTTAAATATATATTACGTTTTAATTGACATATTATAATTATAATTTATGACCTATAAATATATAATATATTATGTTAATACAAACATATAGTTGACTTGTGCTGGGGTGTAATAGAAAGAATTCAAACGACGGATTTGATCGATTTAAAGAAATTTATCTCGATAAATCTTTTTAAACTTGTGATTAATGAATCTTATGAGGACGTGTATGTTTCTTTAGCAAAACGATGTCCCTCACCTTGACAAAAAGCACCGAGCAGCGCACCAATTACACGACCAAGGCTTAAAAGGGACGCGATCCAAGATGCCTCGATGTCGGTCAGCTTCAAGGGAACGTCTGCTGTCGTTGATGTTAATTGCGCTAAATATGGCGATGCCCAGCCGTTGGCCAGACCAGAAACGATGGTTTCTAGACTGACTGTTGGGGAAAAACGAGACGTAAGCGTTTGAGCTGTCATTAATGAATAATAGTAACAACAGCTCACGGAAAGAATTGCTGAAGTACTTAAAAATTTAGATACAGATTTGAAAATAATTGTATTGGGTCATCAAAATAATTATATAGAACGCTCAAGCTGGTTGATAGAATGCCAAATTTTTGCTAGTATTATTATCATGTTTGAGCATCCCTATAGTAATTATTTTGACAGTCCAACAAAATTATTTTCAAATCTGTATGTAGCTAAATTTTCAAATATTTAATTTAAATATTCAAATTTCAGTGCGCTTCTTTCCGTGCGCTTTTACGAAAAAGTGATATTTACATAATGTGCTTTTTTTCCTCGAAAGTTAACAGTTTTAAACGAGAAAATTGGATTTTGCTTTTAACATTAAAACTAACAGAACGTAACAGTAATGATAATAATAATAATAACAACAACGTCTGTCTAATTTTGAATTAATTAATTTAACACAAAATATTAAGCTATCGTTGTATTCTACATTAATAAAATAATTTTACCTACCAAATGCACACGTAATTTTAATTAAAATATTTTACTGAATAGCTGTGTACTTACTTGCGAAAGCAGTCAGCCATTGTGGCCAAACAGTGATTTTCCTGCCTGCGGGAACCTCTGGATCCTTGGTGCAGGACATCTTTCCTCAAGATGTGCAGGATGTAAGTCGCATATTACGCGTCCGGATAGAATTGCACTGACCCATGCAGGTTCGAGATCCTCAGTTTCCAACGAGGAAGAAAAGAGGTGAACGCATTTACATTCCGATAAGGATATGACTTATTTATGGCGTCATCACGCGTCATGTGATTTGATAATTTATTCCGTAAATCCCATTTGACGAAACGTCTATTTGCACACTGGTAGCGATCTATAAAAAACGAACGTCAGTACCGATTTATCGTTATACAGATTTAAATGTTCAAACTCGACGATCTTTAAGAGAAAATGATAAGAATCGCGTTGCGTACCAAACGTCTCGAATTAAAAAAAAATCTCAAGTTCGAATACGTCTCGACGACGTCTCGAGAGTTTAAGTTTTCAAGCATTCAGAGTGCTCGGAGGGCAAAGCTTCAAAAACTTTTAAAAAGATTACGTATTCGAAGCTTCGAGGATTAAGTATAAATTTTGAGTTTGACTCAAATTTTAATTTACATTTTTCGAGAACTAGAGAGAATTCTCAGAATTTAAATATTATAGATACATATTATAAAGAATATTTTATTTATTTATATAAGCAATTCACATTTTATTATTTATCTATATAATACGTTTGTAATAATTATATTTAATACTTGAAAGAATCGGGGCATTTTACGTACAAAGACAGCACTGACTTTCGGTTTTGGGAAGATTCCAGGTAGCGCGCAAATATTGGATGAAAATAGTGGTAATTGACGACGGTTACATTCTTATCGCGAAAACATGTCATGCGCCTCTAGTTATTAAAAATACCGAAGTTCCGGCGGTCTTCGTAAATTTATTGCCTTAACGTGAAAATAATCACATGAGCATTTTATCTTCTCTAGCATATTTTTGTTTAAAAAAATCTCGCCAGAAATCTATCATGTAATATTCTATTTAAAAATAGAATATTATTTTTAAATAATATAATAATTGAGATTATTTATGACTTTATGGAATGTAATTTTTATATAAATTATATAAGAAATTTTGTTAAATTTTGTTAAATTTTTTAATGGAAGTCTTTATCTGCAGAATATTGTATATATATAAAAAAGCTAAATATCATTTTACTGATTTTCTAACCAAGTTAAAAGTCAATCTTTTCTTAGTAAAAATATCCAGGTTAATAATTTTTCAGTTATAAATCAACTAAGAAGAAAGAACTTTTTACGAATAAAAATTTAACTAATTTCAGACGGAGCTTAGTAGAATTTAATAGAATTTTAAAAGAATTTTAATATAATTTAAATAAAATTTTAATTCCTAGTTTAATTATAGAATGTGTAATACTAAACTTTGTGAAATATATATGTACCTATTTTTTTCAATCAATTTTTTTTCTTCTAGAGATTAATTTATTAGTATTCGAGGACAATATGTAAACAATTTATTCAATATTTTCTGAGAAAAAGTAAGGAAAAACTTAAAACCAAAGATATTTGAAAACGAAAGAAGCACATTAAAATTACTGTGACGTGAGCTTTATTCATTTTTTTGATACTGGGGTGTAAAAATCACCCCAGGCGCTCCTGGGTTAAACGTTCCTCTTTTTCCATTATTACATAATTAATAAATGTTACATTATTACATATAATGTCCTCGCTCGTTATTTCCTTTTTTTATCTCTATTATGCTTTACGCTCACGAGCTTTTAACACTATCATTATTTTATTTCATTTGAGAATATGGACACCATGAAGGATAGGAACTACTCTTTCGCGAAATTTGGCAGTTGGTAGCTATTTTTTAAATGCTCGAATTCGAACGTACCTCGCGTTTCGCGCATGATAAATTTTCTCACTGATTTAAATGTAATTTAATACCGACATGCGACGCTTCCGGTTTGAGGGGAATATCACATACCAATCGCCGGACGCCGGATCGGATGGTCTGGAAATAAATAGAAGTGACATATGTCGACCGTTCGTTAGCAAAACGTCTGTCACGTCACGTATATGCGCTCAAAAATGTGTTCTCATTAACCATTAACTTGAATTCGGTCGCGTCGGCTGTTTTTAAATTTCCGGTCATTAACGAAACGTTGCGCGGCTATACGAAATCGTGACCGATTCCGGAACGAATGACGTCGCGACGCTTTTAATTGTAAGTACAATCGTAAATTACTCTGTTTTTTTTTTTTTTATATTTGTCAGCCGCGTAATATAAATTCGTCGTTTGTATATCGGTGATTTCCTTGAACGTGTATCTCGCGAGATTTATTCGATCGGAATTCATCGCACGAGCAGTCTGCATAGCAACGACTATATTTTTGCGTTCCGCGATCATTTATCTTCATTTAAGCTCGTATATATTTATTCACTTATATTTATATACGTGCTTCAGACGATCTATACTTTTCTGACAAAAACTTTATTCGTAATTCTATCTATATACAAATAGAAAGGCATTCAATTACGAATAAAATTCTATAAGGGTGGTCCAAATAAAACACGGACCAGCTGTTTTAGTGAAGTGTGTAATTTAAGACAGCATAAGAATATATTACGTTGTTGCTGATTGTGTATATACTTATAGATACATATATACATATATGTATAGGCACTACTAACCTTTAAGCATTTGTCCCGTTTTCAGTGATTTCGTTATTTCACGACGCAGCAACCTGAGTCTATGTTTCATGTTCACGATCTTTTGTTACCTTAAATTCCAACATAATTTTAAATGGTTTTTATATGAGATAATGAAACGCGAGAATGTATTTGTTATTCAAAGTGCGGAAAGTGCAACATAAAAAAGCGCTACTAAGAACAATAGATGTAGCATCGTGAATCGTGACCACGGTGGAAGGAAAACAAGGGGTCATTGCTGAACTGGCTGCACTATAGTTCAGGAGTTTATCTTTGTCCTTCTAATGTGAAGTAAAAAAATATAAAACATATGCCGTAAGATATAATAACATATGCTGTAGGATTTTTAGCACTCGGGTGATGTTTCTGCACGCAGCTCTGCGCAAACGAATGGCACACTCTTTGTTTTCCTTCCACCATGGTCGTGACAGGTAGCAGGTAGCACGTGAAGTCGGTTAATAATTTTCGGATTCACTCTCGTTTCAGATTTGACTGTTACGCTTTTTTCCGAGCCGTCGAGCTGTATCGTACCTTCGTGCACTCGTACTTTCTTCACATTGCATCGTAAGAAAATGCCGGTCACAATTAATAGCGGGAGCGTCGTAGAGTGCTGCGCGATTATAATTAATCGTGTTTCTCCGAGTAGTGAGTGTTACAAAGGAGCAACAACGATGGAACAATAGAGGAGAGGGAGGCCTCGAAGGTGTCAAATAATGCAGACGGAGCAACTACTGAGGTAAATTAGTAATTTATTATTATTATATACGATAAAATATATGTATATCTATATGGATAATTGTTACATATGTATAATTTTATATTTAATAATTTTTATATTTTATATTATGTAAAAGTCACAATATAATTTGTCGCTTTGAGTATTTTACACATACACATACACACGCGCGCGCGCGCTCAAGGAATGAAATTAAGTATATTCTACGAAATTGATAGGATGTGCAATATTTTCCAACTTATTATAAGGCGAATATAAAAGGAACTTTTATTTAGAAAAGCATAACAGCATCTAAATATAATTAAAACTTTCTGCATTACAATCGTGCCTAGTTTACAAACACGGCAAAACATAATATCATAATGTAATCGAACTTTTCGAAATACGTATTATTCGAACCTTTTGTATCTCGAAACGTGATAAAAAGCAATGCAACAAAGTATATTAAATTGATAAACAATTGAAAAAATTCAATACGTATATGTATCTCAATATTATTACATTATATTAGTATAGGAACATATTGTTTTTTTGAAAGAAAGAAAAAATAAAATAAATGGAAAAAGAAATAATTAAATTGATTATTTAAGCGTGCGTACACCCACACACACATGCACACTTAGATACACATATCGATGTTAAATTCAGTGTTAAATTGGATAACGAATAAGTGACTTTTATCCTTTTTTTCTTCTTTTATTGTATTTTCGTATTTGTTCGTGAAAGCGATATGTTTTACACGATTTATAAGGCGCGTTTTTCATATTTTAAAATGGATTTCTATTTATAATTTTATATGCAGCATACATTTTTTTAGATACATATGTATTTTATTGATTTTACATGCAAATACTCGCGAAACTGATCAAATCGTAGCATTGTTATGAATTTCTTTTAAAAATTCATGAACGAAAATATCTGATGGTAACAAGATCATACATAATTGTTCATTTATATGTTAGTTGTCTTTTTCGAAACAATTAATTATAGATAACTGCGTTGTATGATACATTCTATCAGTTTTCTGAGTAGCTGTATATGTATATTTATATTCTGATTCTTCCAATGTTTCTTTTATTACACAAAATAAAATTAAATACAATTTTATTTCAAATTCTGACGCAAATTATAGATCAATTAAAATGCACTTGTATAGATTGAAGTATATATTTATTATATAAAGGTTTTATATATGTAACAATATATGTAACAATCAAGATTGCCTTGAAGTTCGCATAAATTAAAAAGTTCCATTACATTTCAAGAAATTAAACTTAATTTATGCGAATTTCAAGATTTTACGCGTTTTAATTTTAAAGCATTCGATTAACGTTTTGATATTACTCTGAATATTATTTCTTATATTTGAATGCATATTTGAGTGTATCAAGCTTTCATAACTAACATGAAATACATCAATGATTTTATAAACGGATACATAAACTTAATCACACTTTTAGTAATTAACTTATTAATATTAGCAGATAGCTTTCTTATACATGCAGTATGTAACAAAATAAAAGATAAAATCAGTTGAGCATTAAAAATTGGTATCTCCTGAAATTAGAATCATAGATGACAGATTAGTTTAATTCCTTTCACGCGCAAAATTAACAATATGGCAAATCTCGCGTTAACATCTCAAATAAGTCAGAATTTAGCTTTCTTTTTTTTTAAATGTGCGATTTTTTGCATTTGTTAATCCCAAGAAATATTTAGTCCGATACGTTCAATTAAACATTTTAGTTAGTTAACTAAACATTAGTTTAAATTAATTAATTCTTGATTAAAGAAACTAAATAAATTGTTGAAATAACTAATGTTTAGTTAACTAACTAAAATGTTTAGTTGAACGTATCGGGCTAAATATTTCTTGAGATTAACAATTTTTTTTCTCAGTGTGGACATATTCGTCAAGTTTCTATATAATTTCACGTTTTACGTATTTAACCGAGCTGCATTTCTTTCGTTCACCATCAAAAGCATCGCAACTTCTCCAAAACCATCTTTTCGCGCGAATGTGCTCTCCGATTATTCATAACCAATCCCGGCGACAAAACAACCCTCTCGCGCGCTCCCGTTCACCAACCCTCTCGTTCTCATCTCTGCCGTTCTCTTCCCCGCCCTCCCACCGTCCTTTACCCTTGTCGCCCTGAGAAGTTCCCAAAACAGCGCGATGCCTCCGCGAAAGCATCGTTTCACCGCGAACATCGTGCATTTCCGGCGATTCTCGTGAATCTCCGATAGGGGTGTATTTAGTAAGCGGCGAAATCGTTGCCTTAGACGTTATGGAAATACTTTGCAACTTTTACTTTTATTTATTAAATTCCCTAAGATCTTGATGAAATTAGTAGGATGATAAATTATCCAAGACTTCATTTAAATTCTCAAGATTATGACATGATAAGATTTTGTGTGCTTAAATTGTTAAAATTATATAAATTATCCATTATTTTACTTAAATCTTAAACATTCCTACTTTTAGAGAAATAATACACTCCATGCTTTCATATAACACGGATCTAAAAGATTCATAGATTAGAATTAATCAAATAAGTGAGCAAAGTTACAAATCCCAATCATTATTACTTCGTATTCCATTTTTTCTTTATAATTAACACGATACACTGGAGTAAATTTTATTAGTCATCACTTATTTAAAAGTGTGTTTTAGAGGTTCGAATTTTTCGTGTACCTATTTGACGTGCAAAACTGATAAATAAAATAAATCTATTTATGTATATACATTTTTAATCCATTTAAAATAGGAAGGAAATACCACCTATTCTATTTCTCCTTTTGCACGCGATGGCAAAACTATTATTTAAAAAAAAAAAAATGGTCGAGGAAAGTGCATTGAAACATTCCTGCAATTAGACAACGTAATTTCTCTAGTCACACTCCTGAGCGCTCGCACCCTCTCGGTTTCCATGCGGTGGTGCACTCAGTGCGAATCGCGCAGCCGCCCGAACATCTCGGTGAGGCTGGCCCCGCGTTGTGATCGCGTGCGAAAAAAGGGGGTAAAAGAAACGGGGGCGCGCAGAGACAGAGAGAGAGAGAGAGAGGGGGAGAGGGAGGGAGAGAGAGAGAAACGGAAACAGGCGAGGGAAGGCCGTGGCCCACGAGGTGTGTTTAGCGTTTTCGAATCGGGGGTGCGAGTCGCGATAAGGGTTGCTGCGAGTTCTTCGGAGGATGATGTCGTTATCCGCGGCATCGCGTGGGCGTCGCGGCCTCGCGATCCGTACCCCCTGGCCCTATTATTGACTCGGGGGTTGGTCGGGCGGCCATGACGAGGGGTTGAATTCGCCGCGAGATTGCCAGATGGCGCGGCGTGTGCGGTCCTCCACCCTCCCTGGAATGCTCTCGGCGAGGATCCTGCCGACGCTGTCGTGCCCCACGGGTCCATCGACGACGCTGAGGGCGGCCGCCGACGACGGCTAAGGAAGAACGGAACGCGCCCGACACGCCGAGCGTCGTCGCGTCGTGATAAAAGTTTGGGGGACGCGCGCACGGTTTTCGAGGCGCGATCAAGCGCCGCGCCGCGTTGAAGTGGCAGTATCGCGCGGGGGCGGAAGCGGTGCGGAAAGTCCATTTCGGGGAGGCTCGCGTCTGCCGCCCGTATAGGACGGACGGAGAGAGAGAGAGCGAGAAAGAGAGCGCCGACGGTTCCGTTACGAGGGCGCGGACGGTATCTCTCATTCTCTCCGCGAAGCGGAGCCCGAGCTCGCGGAGCCGCGCGCAAGGGGGTCGAGGGGCTCCACCGGAAGTCTGGCGCTCACGCCGGACCGGAACCGAGCGGGACCGTGCGTGGCGGGGCGAAACGCAAGTCGGCCCTCGGGAGTGCCGTGTGCCATCCACCATTTTGGGTTACGCGGAGGTTATTCCGTGTCCCCTCGCGGAGAGGCGTCGGGCATCCTCTCTCGCGGAGTGATCTCTTCCTTTTCCTCTCGCTCTTCCGCATCCACCCCCCTTCCTCTCTGTTTCTCCGAATCGGAACGGAGCCTCTCCCGGCGAGCGGGGAAGAGCGAGCGCGGTTTCCGGGGAGGAATCGTGCGTCGCGACGGGGATCAGCTGGATCCTGCCCTGCCTGCCGTCCTTAGTGCGTCGTCCTGGGGGAGTCCTGGGGGAGACGTTTCGGGAACGCCGCGACGATTCCCGATGTTGCGGGACTGGAGCCATTTTTATGCACTGCGTGCCGAGAGGAGCGGCTCTCCCGCTGGAAACTGGGTTACCGCGTCGCTTCCGCTCGAATTCCTCCTATGCTCGTCACCCGGAGGCTCGTAGTCCCGAGGTTGAAAAGCGTACTCTTCCTGCTCCACCCCCCTTCCCCCGCTCACCCGTGTCGAGGGTAGAATTTTACGCGCGGTGCATACCGATACGGCTGCTCGAGTGAAGTGATGGAAAGTGGTGCGTCAAGTGACTAACACTCGTCGACGATGAAGAGACGTATGGATTTGTACGTTGATGCAAATAGAGATTTTGTGCTCCGGATGGATTCGTCACGACATTTCGTGCGGGAATAGAAACGGCGCGCATTTTACACGTACCTACAAGGGAAAACGAAACGTGTTCCGAGTTTTTGACGATGATGAAGCGGGACAGATCCGGGAATATCGGGTTAAGGAATATCACGCGGGAAGAAGAGAAGAAAATTAGTCGATGAAGAATAGATCGTGCTCTTTTTTTTTTTTATCTCTCGGCGAACTTTTTGGGCGAGTATTATGGCGGGCGGAGGAGATTCGTGTGTTGACGAAACGTTGCCCGGACACTTAGGACTAACCATGTTGAGAATGGCAGTAATTGATCTGGGTTGAATCGGGGGTGAAGTTGCCGAAGAAAATCGTGCAGAGGCGCGCATCTGCGTGCTGGGGTGATTTGGCGGACTCATCGGGGAAAATTGCGCAGGTGGAACAGACTGGATCGGTTCACTTAAGGGAGACAAACGCGATTGAGTTCAGGGGGGGTGTGTGTGTGTGTGTGTGCGTGCGAATGCAGCGTGTGGTGAGGACGGAGGACCCTGCGGGTCGGTGGACTTGTTGAGGAATTGTCGGGCAAGTAGAGAAGGCGGAGTTTAGGGTGGCAAACGCGGACAATCAAGACTGTACGCGGAGTAATTAATATTTATACCGAGGAATGCTGTGCGGGGGTTGAAAAGGCGTGGATCTGTTGTATTGAGCGAGAGAAAATGCGTGGTTCGACGTGAAAGAATTTCGCGATTGGCTCTTATTGAGAAAAGGGCCTCGAAAGGGAGAAGTAGAACGCGGCTCTGTGGTTCGATATCGAATGATTAATTACCGAGGAAAATAACGCGTGCGGGGGGTTTTTTTTTGCATTAAAAACAAATCCGTATTCGGGAAAAAAGAAATCGGTGGAGATATCCTTCGGGAAAGGAGGAAGCAAATTTGTTTTTTTTTTCCGTTCGTCGAAAAATACGACGAGCTAATATATTCTCCGCGAAAAAAGTGTCATCATTCCGCAGATCCTCACCGAAAATGGGAGATCCTTTGAGTTGAGATGCAGCGCTCATATTTGGATCGCTTGGAAAACTTCACACTTGCGTGCTCTAGAAAATTGAGAATCGTGCGGGAAATCTTCGTCTGAAGAAGTCCCTTTACGCTGGGCAGTATTGACTGGGCGATCGTGAATTCTGTTCGCTCGAACCAAATTCTCTTTCCCTCCCGAGTTAAGACGAAAGAATCCTTCTTGTCAAAAAGAAGCTGCGGATTTTTCGCATCAAGAAAAAAAACAAGGGATCTTCTATTCGCTCGAAAAATGTCTTCTGCGTGTCTGAGTAAACCGTTGATTCTTATTCCTCTCGAAGACTCGCTCGTCCGTCAAGGAACATCACGAATCGTCCTCGTTTAAGGAATATTGTCTCCATCGGAAAAAGTTGTGTGACGTGTAAATTCGCGACGACGAAGGCAGTAGATGTTTCTCCACGAAAGATCTTCGCGGTAGGGGATGCACCATCAGGAAAAGGAATCTCTCATGGAAGGATTCGCGGGTGACGGACGATCGCTGAAGGATCTGTGAGTCTCGTGGGGCGGCAATCGATGGATCTTGATGGAAGGAGGATGAATCTGCCGAATCCCGCGCGAAAGAGTCGCCAAATGTATTATTCTTCCAAGGACATGGCCAGAAATTAGACCGACAGAGAACGTGTCGGGAACGATGGGGATCGAGTGATTTCGGCAGAGGACCGACAAGTAGTTTTTAGATGTTTTGTATGGGCCAGGTGAGGCTCGCGATCGATGCGTCAATTGTTGGTGCTTCGGAAAGTGCTTTCCCGATTTTCCACGCCAAAGGATTACGCGTGGCGGCCGGATCCCACCGTTTCGCGAGACGTGAGTATCCCATCACGCCATTTTGTCTCATCGAGATAAGTGTCTGTAGGGATTAATTGAACCAGGTCTTTACAGTGAAAGTCGAATCAGTAAAAAAAAAAGGTTTAATCCTGAAAGGTCAATAGAAGTTGACGAAAGACTTTCGCTCTTTGAGATTTTTTTTGAGAAGTGTAGATACGTTGCATCATAAATTGAAAAAGATATTCTATTTTGATTATTTTAAGACCAATAATAAAATGATACAGTTATAGTGTCTTCTTATAATTGATTATATTATTTTTATTTTTATTTTTATGATATAGGAGTACGGTTTGCTGAAATAAAAAAATTATTAATTTTGAACTGTAAATGTTGCGTATCGTGAATTATTTTATTTAAAATAAAAAACAAAAAGAATGATATATGGTAGAATGATTACTTTGCAGTAAAATTAATTTGGAGAATCTCGTAACAGTAATAGGATTATTTAATTTCTATAACAAAAAATGTCATTTGTAATTATAGCGCGTTATTTTGCAAAGAGATTTTTGCAAATATTTTTATAAAAAAAAAAACCTTGTTTTTACAAACGGGTCAATGCACCATTCGATATATTTTAATATGAACGATGTTTTCTCTCGAGGCAATTTTTTCGATGTAAAAAAAACAACAAAGTTTTTTAACTAATATTTTTTTAAAAACATTGCATTCCCAGCATCGCGTAATAGAAAAGCATCTCTCAAATTCGTTCAGAAAGAACTGTTAATATTTAAAATAGAGTGTAAATCTAATTTTGATGACAAGTATGCAATTTTATGTGCATTACGTCGCCTTAATGATGTATAACACAACGATAAAGTTTACAGAATAATAATCAAAGCAAGTCGCGAGTTTTATACGGAAAGCGTTGAAATGGCATCTCCGTTACGAAATAAACAGCAACTTAAATTTTCGAGTTTTCCCTTGAGAGAGAGAGAAGGGACGGTGGATGGGGGCGTGACGGAGGTGAAAGAGCACGGTCGAAACAGGGTCAGGAATCAGTACGGTGGTAACCTGCACAGCCCCCATCTCACCCCCATGCACCGGTACATATAGAGCCTGAGGAAAGCGCTAACCTACATGCTCATTCGTACGGCAAATCATATTCAGTTCGTAAAATGAAAACCACCCGCGATGCACACGCCATCGCATCCGTTTCTGTCTCCCCCTTGCCTCCCTACTGCTATGGCTGGCACGATGGAGAGAATCATCTTTCAGAGGAAATCCGCGAAGGCTTGAGTCTAAAGGGAAGTCTTCCTTCTCTGGAATGTCACTGTACATGCACAAACTTTATAGGAATTTTAACGTACTGAAATTTCATTAATATTAAAATTTTAGAAATTTTATGTCTTTACTCAATTTATGTATATATATTTACGTATTAATATTATACATTTTTAATATGTATATTTTTTACGTTATATACTGTTTTCTTTTTATTATACTTGAACTTATTATTTCTTTCTTAAAGACATTTGCTATTGTTACTGTCACACTCTGAAGAAAAGGCAGATTCCTAAAATCCATTACTCTCTCATCTCTCTCTCTCTCTTTTGCGAATATAAATAATAAAATAAAATAAAATAAAATTATAAATAACAAAATTAATAAAATAAAATTTAATTAAACTTTGGTTAACAGATGGAAAATGCATTTTGTTTTTCATACCACACATGTTATTGAATATCAGAAAATACGTCAGTAGGAAAAAATATGTAAAGAATATTAATATCAAGATGGAAATTGAAGAGTGCCAATCCGTATTAAATAGTTTTTTTTATGTACATATCATACGTTTTCATTGATGTGGTTAATAATATAGCTCAACTACTTTATTTTGCGAAACAATGGGAAAAAATCGATGAGCATATCATGAAGTCTCTTTGTGAACGCGAGCGCATTAAATGACATTAACATCCGATTGTGCTTTGCATTTTTTTCCCTGGTATTTACATAGCTAACAAAAATCTTCTGCACAGCTAGTAAACTTGACGCAAATGTAGGAGGAACTTAATTACAGAGTAGAAAATAAGCAAGCTAATTTGCAACAAAAGAGAGCGGAATCCCCAGTTAAACGTTAACAGGATAAACTAGAGTTTGCAACAAGAGTCCCGTGAATAATATTTTTTTCTCCCAAATTAACGATCTCATCGCGGAACTAATTACCGCATAATTCCCATCGGTCTCATTAATATTTGTTTGCCACTCGATATTTATTTTATTAATTGTTATTAATCAACCGCCCGGTAATATAGCACGGCGTTCACGGGGGAGCATATAAATTTGTTATTAAAAGCAGATTTGTGTGTTTTATGTTAAATCACGCGTAATGATATCATTAACAGTAGTTATTATTCGGGAAACGTCGATGACGGGAAGATCAATCTAGGTAGGACGGAAATGGGCCGGGTGAATGATAAATTTAGAACCAATTTAATCCCACAATATATCAACAATAATTACATAATAATAATGATTAAAATCTTGGATGTATCCCGCATAATACGTTACTTTCTTAGCTATAAGCGATTAAAACAAAATAAAATGTAAGATTCTTCAGAGTCAAATGACTGTAAACTTTTACTCAAATTCACAAGAGTAGATTTTTTCCTTTTAATTATAAGTATATTTAAATACAAAATGTATTTAAGGCTGAATATTTAAAAATTGGGTTATAAGTAATTGTTTTCTTTCAAAATTTTCTCTAAACGAAATTGAGTCCTATAGTTTTGGCGAAAGCTTTTGGTACTGCAATTTTGAGTCGTTCCTTCTGGGTAAGTTTTGTATAGATGTAATGTCTAAGTTGAAAATCAATAACTGATGGAACGATTCGTTTTCGACAGCAGTGTTGAACCTAAAACGAGGGAGAAGAGGGATGGGGGGAGAGAACGCAAGTGGGGCGATGATCGCACACTTCTTTCAGCATCGAGATCATTACGGTGGTGATTTGTGGCGCCATTAGAGAGGCGCACCCGAAATGCGTTTCTGAAAAGCGGAGGTCCGAAATTAATCGTCGGTGCCCGGCGCGAGGGGCGAGGGCAGCATAAATTCCGGGCAATCCGCTCCGTGCCGGAGAAATTTTTCGTTGCCTCGCCTCGGCCGAAATGGCCGAGATCCGCGTTTCAAAACGAAAAGTTTCACGACAGACAGAGCGCGCGGGTTTAAGTATTGCTGATCTATCATCTTTGCGAAGTTAGCACTTTATTTCTCATCAGAATCTCGATATAACTGACAAGTTGAATCTCCTCCAAAAAACTGTAGAATTCTTGATACATTAAAAAAAAATTAAATGTACCAAACAAAAATTCTAAAGATATAGAGTGTCAATACTTCATACTTTTGTTAATAACTTTTTTATTTTAATTAAGATTGAGTTATACGTTAATTTTTGTTTGCTGCGATTGAGCCATGATAAAACTTTTGAATCGTTAACTAGAATTCTGAGGAAAATGCCACTTCATATTAATAACAAATTACATCCCGTCAGTAAAGTATAAATTTAATATTGCTATTAAGATACCGTTGAAATATTTAAATTATAAAATTTAAAGCAGATATATCTTTTTGCTTGATAAAATACGGATAAATGTAAATTGAGATTATATTAAATATCGAAATTATTGAGAAATATAAGCAAGAGCATTTTGAGTTGATTTCTTTATTTGTAACAAAGTAAACTTGCATGCTATAATTTTATTATGAGAATAGAATTTATTTCACAAATTCTCTAAAGACAAATCCGAAATGAATGTGTTTAAACCGAAAACAGGACTCGACATTAGGACTTGGGATAATCCTGGAAAATCCAGTACGTCTGACAAATTTGTAACAATTTATCGGTGTACAATCAAAATGGAACAAATAAATGTTTTTGGGTGAATTTACGGTAAATGGAAAGCGAAAGAGATATATTTTATAAATAATCATATTTTACTTTTTGTGCATACTTTTTTACAACGTTAGATACTTTATTGCTGATAAGTAATGATATATAATTTAATGTATATTAAGTAAGAATTTTCTATAATGGTTGAAAAATGTAATAGCTTATAACTTACTTTTTTTCCCTTATAATCTTTTCATACGAACAAAATGCTGCATAATATTTGTTTCTAATTAGCAATAGTATTACCGTTGATTTTGTTATTTATTGACATAATTGTTCCTTTCAAACGATTTACAAATTAAAGCAGAAATCTGGTAATGTTTTTTGATAAGCATTAAAAGTAGAAGAGCAAAAAATGCTGAATGTGGCATGAAAATGCGGATTGACAGAGTGAACGGAGCAGGGCGCGAGGGGAAGGGCAAATTTTTAATGACTCGCTTTTGCGCTTTTTCTGCGGCATCGTGCATCGCGCTCGTAACTTTAAGAAAGTATAACGACGGCCGATGCTCACGGAAGAATTGATTTAGTATTGTGTGCCGTAAAGTAGCGATGGTGACCCCTTTTCTCTAGCGAAATCGATATACACACTTCGATACACACGCACGCGTTACCTAAGCTCACGTGTACCCACACACAGGTCCCTACGAACGCATACAAACGCCACACATATATAGGCGCGCATATACCTACCCCTCGAATGCCCGATCTATTTCGCTTCCTCTCTCTCGTCGCTCTCTTCTACCTGTCTTCTCTGAATTAAAATGTCGGCTGAAAGAGCCCTTCAACTCTGCATCGTAATCTATATATATTGCACTTCTCCATATTTTGCGTCTAAACGAATAGACTTAAGCCGAATTGAGGCAGAGGATATTTGAGATAAAACGCGGCGATATTTTCACGATGTAAAAGTTTGCATCAGGTGTCGAATTATTGTTCGTCGCTTGGCAATTGATGAAATTTATAAAAAAAGTAATGTATTGACTAGAGAGTTATTAGATATTTATATTTATAGAAATCGATTCTTTGTTTCGCCAATGATAATTAAACAAGAAAAGTTTATTACTTTCGACTACAATTGGCAATATGTACAAAGAAACGTTACGACGTTTCGACCCTTCGGATTGGGTTCTTTTCAAGCTTCAAGCAAACGTTTCTTTGTACATATTGCCAATTGTAGTCGAAAGTAATAAACTTTTCTTGTTTATTTATATTTATATTTATATTTATATTTTCTTTTTCTTTCTCTTTTTATTATCGTAATATATGTACATTATATATGTGTTATTAAAATAATAGAAATGGATATTATTTGCAAGGAGAGAGAGAGTGAGAGAATGTTAATGTTCTTTCTGATTTATTTAATTATGCTTGGGCGTAATAATTGTATTATCTGTAGGTATAAGGTATAAATACGCATAAAAGAAAAATAACATGAATAAATTTTTACAAAAATGCATTTTACATTAGCTGTTATTAAAAATGGGAAAAAGTTAAATGATAAAGAAAACCTGATATTCTAGTCGTCTACGAAAATAGCTGGAAGGAGAGCGGTGCTCACTTCTTAAAATAGAAGATGTGACGTTTATGGAAAAGAGCTTTATGGAAAACATGCGCGATTTTTCAGTAACCTAAACAGAAGACTGTTATCCGTATATACTCAAAGTCAAGATAACGGCGTGACGTGTATAGTACGGAAAAGTGAGAGGACATTTTCAAAAATGTTCCTGCTTTTTTTTTACCCCTTTCTCGAATTTACCTGAAATTCCCCGCCGCTAATGGCATTGAGACTAGAGTCCCCGAGCTGTCCGAAGATATTTCATGGTGATTCACGGGCACATCCTGCAGGACCGGTAATATTCCCGGTGCCGGGGGTGGAGGGAAGAGGAGGTGGGTAGGGGCGTCGCGAGGGAGGGACGCGACAGCCACCCTCCGATGTAAATCACCCCCCCCCCTCCCGCTCTTGTCGGCCGGAGGGCGAGCAAAGTGGATGGGAAAGCCCAGGACGTCTCTCTTCCCGAAAAATAATTCCGACGAGCCGGCTTTTCCATTAAAAAGTTTGATTCGCGGATTCGTAGTCGGCATACCTAACTCTGTACTGAGGAAGGGAAGTTTGTCGTTCATCTTGGAGATGCAAGGTAGAGAAGAACAGGGATGACAAAGACTCTTTGGCCATTTTTCGAAGTCCGTTTTATCTTTTGTTTCGGTAATGTTGCGAGCATGTTGCGAGGTGTATTTTCGTTTAAAATTCTAGAACTTTTGAAGTTCCGTGGCCATATTGGATGGTGACGTCAGAAACGAGAAATCGCGCGTCATGTTTCCTTGCGATGAACAAAGTCAAAAGTATAGAGAAAGAGAGAAAGAAGTAGTAGAAGTTTCACCAGATATTAATTTTGTATTTTCGATCTGATAAATAAGATGTCGATCGAATTGCAAAATATAGTTTCCATAATAAAATTTAATTTGTTATTAATTCTATAAAATAACGTAATTTGCCTTATCTATATTATTAAATATATAAAGTACGCAAACAATTAATTTTTTAAATATTTAAACATTGATTGTGATTTGTATTTTTCACTTTTTTCAATTAGAGAATTATATGCAGACTCCTCTTTGCAAAATAATTAAAATCTTTTACATTTATATTTTCTTATCGACTTCAAACGCGGAATGATTTGAACTTTCGTTAATTTGTTTAAGCACTTTCGAGTGATAAACATCGGCAAGATACTCTTAGTTTACTTTAGACAGAAAACAAATAGAAATTTTTTACAAATTACTAAAGGTGCCAATTCACGAGACGCTGAAAATGAGCGTCAACAAGGTAAACGTGGATTTCGCTTTGACGCTAACATCAAAGAAATGAAGTTGAATTTGTTTAATATTCAGCGTCGTCGCTGAATCGTCGTTAATCGTCCCAGTACAATCAAACATAGACTTCGAAATACGTAAAATATTAATTATTTTCAAGTAATATCTTCAAGTAATAATATTTTATGGATATATGTATATATAAATAAAAAATATTATTTCTGAAGATTTTTGCTTGCTGAAAATGAGCGTCGAGCGTCAACGTGAAAAGGCACCTTAATACGGAAAAATCAAAGTTAAAAGTTTCAAAAGATTATTTTCGAAAAAAAAGATAGGGCAAAGATTTGTTTTAGTTAAATATTAAATTTTAGGGACATTTGTTTCCGCGGAATTAGAATTTCTTACATTTTTTTTGAATTCCTCGGTACTTACAGTGTCTTTTTACCCTTTTACCGTCCAACAGCATCTCCAGGTCAATTTGAGGGAAGAGGTGCGCGGCCGTCAAAGTCCCGTCTAACTTTAAACGACTTCGAACCTCCGGCACCTTCTCGTCGTCAGGACGAGAGGCGTCATTCTTGTCATCCTTGTCGTTCTCATCGTTGTCGTAGGCGCCGGTCTCTCTTCGGCAATAGCAGTTTGCAAAGTCGCGATGGTCGCTGATAAAAGTTACGTCATTTACTTCTTAGCCTCCACTTCTCCCTTTTACGCTTCCCCGAGCAAAGGGTGTGAGAGATGTGTAGGATGCTAGGCAAAGAACGAAAAATGAGAACAAAAAATTCAGAGGAAAAAGGCAGTTTTGTTAAATACTTCGGAATAAATTCTCTGAATATTAAAACAAGCATATCACACACAAACATAAAATATAAAATGTTTTGCAACTTTTGAATTGTTGGAATTTTCCATGGGAATATGTATAACTAGAATAATTTGTATTTATTTCTCTATTGCATTATTTTGTGATGTTTTTACGAATTTTATTTCAAATGAAATTTGCTGCGTAAATTTCAGAATAATTTTTGTACGGTTGTATAGTAAAATTTTGACAGAACGTTTTTACTACAATATTTTAGCTATATTTTTTATTAACTTAAAAATTTTTAATATTATTCATTATTTTATTGCCGTATATTTCATTGTTTTTATAAAAATTGTATATTAAACAAAGTTAAAATAATGTATTATTATAATAAAATAAATTCATTATATTATTGTATTGATGTCTTTATAAAAATGAATAAATGTAGCAAAACTAAGAAGAATTTTGTTAACATCTTATGTCTCAAATTAGATGAGTTTTTAATGTTACATATATTAAAAAATATATATATATTGCGCGATATGCTTGTTTTCATAGCTATCAGTAAATATGTAGAATTTTAACAATATTGAAATATTTAGACTTGCCGTAGTTACATAATAAAAGCTATATTCCCAATTTTTTGATTATTTGGCGACCGTGTATACAGATTGCCATTGTTTAAAAACATTTTTATAATTTTGGCCGTGTTATTGCTGGTAATTCAAGTTAAAAAACTGACTGTAGCTTTTGGCAAAGGGGCGTGCAAAGTGAAATGCGGAAGACGGGGATAGAGTGGGAAACATCGTTCACACCGGAGACACTCAGCCTTTGCGGTGGGATGATGGGGAGGGGGTGCAGGGAACGAAATAATGTATTATAGAGGATAATGCAACCAGTGTGCGCGTTTACTTGTATCGCGCGCCGTTTCTGGTAATTTGTTAAGGGAACTTATTGGCGCGCGTAGTAATACACGGCTGCGTGCGGCGCTTGTAGCGGTCGGTGTGTGGCGGACGTATTGTATCGATAACAGTCGTCGTGATCAGTCGCATTTACGAAAGCGGGCGTACGGCGCGGCGGTGAAGCATTTTTTGTTGTATAATAAAAGAGCGTCCACATACGGGGTACGTGAAGAGAGTATTATTCGAGATGTATATATGATTTATTTATCGCAAAACTGAATTGATGAATTCGGAATATAAAATATTCTAGCAAAGCTGCTTTTCGTGACGCTCAAAAAGAGAGATCTTTAAAAAAAAAAGAAAGGTTTTCAATTTCTTTTATTCATGAATAAAAGAAATTGAAAACCTTTTTTTTTCATTACGCCATAAATATTGATGAGGAAAAATCCATTGCAGACTAATCAAAAAAAGTTATGACTAAGAGAGGAACGTTTGACCCTTTTGAACCACTTTGTGTACTAAATATTAAGATGTGACATACGCAATGTGCATCGGAATGACAAGGGTGCCTTTTGATTATGGTTGCAGAATCCCTGGTATGCGTAGTACGGGCGTAGGGCTCGTTCCGGGACTAGTGAAGGGATCAAAGGAGGGTCGTCTGGCCGCTCTCGAGCGGTTCGAGGGCCGGTGAGCACGAAAGGGCGAGCAACCACCTTGCCGACGACCAGCAACCCTCCCGTCCGTCACTGTCGACGAACAACAGAACAGGTTCGTATACATATATCTCTTGTAATTGAATTATGCATAAACCACCGATAATACTATGTTATCTCGAAACTCGATCTGTCAATAAGCGGGATATTAGTATACTTTTTATCTTTAAAATGTCTTTCATATAATTGGAAATGTAACTCCAAAATGATTTTTGCACTTATAAAAATAAATTAATTTTGATCCGTCGTTGAATAATTTCTACAAGTAACGTTTCATGTACATTTGTCTATATTTTATTGCACATAATTTTTTAAGTACTTACACTATTTTATGTTCTATTGCTTGAAAACGATTTTTTATTTTTTTTTACGTATTTAACCCTTTGCTGCATATTGTCTCATATTACGGGATATATCTGTCTTTTTGCAGTTTTTCCGCATTTTATTATCTTTATATTTCTTACACATATATGTATACACAAATAACATAAATTACTTTGCATTAATAATAAATTATAAACAAAATATCAATTATAAAATTAGCACTTAAAAAAATTCATGTTGGAAAGAAGAAGAGGCAATACGTAACATTTGTGAAACAAAAATTAGCGAAAATATTTTAGAGTAGATATCTATCTATATAGATGTTGGTTCTTTGACTTTCTGTTACATAAACTTGAAGTATGCTAAGCTATTGAAATATTTAGTTTTGGGATATTTTGCACATAAAATGCGTTTTCACGTTATTCGCGTGACATATTTCACCAGTTGAGAGGAAAGAATTAATTGCCAGATAAAGGGTGCGAATTACCTTTGATGTCGATCAGCACGTGCGGGCTGAAATTTCACGTGACTTTGAAGGGCTGATCGATCGTCTCTTTCGAGCGGATGTTTGCGCTGGGGAATCGCGGAACTCGCCGAAACGGATTGGAAAGGTATCGAAAACTTTGCGGGAAGGGCTTATCTCGATGCATATGGGGGGAAGGAGGTATTCTATTATACGTTTCTCCAACGGCGGGTGCCTGATCGCTCGGTTAGATGCATTGTAAACAGAGCTATTTGTCAGAGGCATCGTCACATCGTCCATCCGCTGGAAGTTTCGGAAGGGTGTTCTTAGCATAGAACCGTGGAAGATGATCAAATCGGTGTTACATCGATTATAATATGTTTATTAAAATATTATTTTAATTTCCTGGAGAAATCTCTTTTTCCTTTAACTGATTATCCTTTTTTTTTTTTTTTTAATAAGCACTTTAGATCGACTATCTATAATTTCCATTTTCTTTATAATATCTTTTTTTTCCAATAAAATATACAAAGTGTCCCGGGGTTCACCTGCCAGACTGCAGGAGCATATTCTACATTCTACAAGTAGAAATAAGAAAAAAATGTTATGGTATGAAGTTTGACTAGAAATATGCTTGGCTAAAAACCACTCATTGTCAGTCGACACAGAGCATCAGTTACATCACATCTCTATGTTACAACTTCGCACTCAACGATATAATATAACACATGTTTTTATTAACTATCAAATGGACAAATAATTGTTAATTGGTATTACTAAACACAGAGCTATCGGGTACTCTTCTGCCCAGGAAATCCGTGTTGATATACTCTCGTACGGCAGCTTCGAACAATTTTCCCTACGGTATCCGCACATCAAATGAATATTCCTCACTTGAAAACACTCTTTTGCATTTTTATGATGACAGTTGCTAGTTCACACGATAATTGAAATCTAACGGCTATTGATGCAAAAGTAACAATCATATTTGATTATTGAATCGTTTAAACGATAGTAAACATGACATGAATACACAGAATCTGATAAACACGTTTCATGTTATGCATGAAGGACAATTCGTTGTTATTGTTTTATATTTTATGTTCCGTTGTCAATATTTGTTTATAACTTTATATAATAAATATAAATTATGTAATAAAGCATTTCCAGCCAAACTTCGCATAACATTTTCTTCTTATTTGGATTTATGGAACATGCACCCGTAGTTTAAACTCTTGGACACTTTGTATATTGGATTTTATACACTTTATAATTAAACATATTATTATTATTATTACATTATTAAATTATGTTTTGTAATCAGATACGATTTTATACATTCTATAAATTACTACATAGATACATATATTAAAATTTAATAATCTAGTGTCAAAGTTCAACATTGACTGATTAAAAATTGCTTTGTAATTTTTTACTGGCGGTTATTTGATGTGTCTAAAATAAAAAGAAATAGACTGGACAAATGAAATTTATGTGTTACGTAATGGACAAATATTTATTTCGGAAGTCTCACCGCGCGCTGTATCAAAATGACGAAAGTCAGCTGTTCTTTCGAAAGCCTTGTTGACCATGTTATTGTCCCGAGTTTTTATCTCCACGTTGCTAACTGCGACAGCAGGCTTTCGGGGAAAACTTTTCCATCCTTTCCGGTGATTTAAAGCGGTCAGACGTTTTTTGTTCCGCTTCAAGTACGCGCGCGCGAGGGGGGATGAGGGATCGCGAAGTTCCGGAAGTAGATCGGCCCGGTATACACTGGCGACTGTTTGAACTTGTCGAAGAATGTCGAGGTCCACAAAGACGCCAGCCATCGAACGCAAGATCACGGGGTGAGTTGGAACTTGTGCGGAACCCCTCGGGCAGGACCATGTCGGGTAGAAACCGGGTCCTGCCTTACAACGCATTTCTCAAGGCGCATTCAGAGAGCAATTGCATTGTTTCTGAGAGAATTGTTACAATGAGCGTGAGCTTCTATTATCGAATATTATTAATATTCGCGGTTGGGCAAATGTTAGAAGCGGAACAAAGTCACTATCGACACCGACATATTTTATAATCGTTCTGGTTAAAATAATTTTATTTTCCACGAGAGGAAATGTTTCAAATCGGTCATGTAGCCTAAATGAGCTATAAATAATTATATATTATATTGACTTTAATAAAATTATATATATATATATACAAAGTTATTTATAAAACAAAAATTACATGAAATTTAAATATAATTAGAATATGATTAAATATAAATATGTTTAATTAAAATATAATTAAACAAAATTACTAACGAAATTAATGCGCAATATGGAATAAATAAAATTAATATGAAAAAAAGATTAATAACATATTTGGTGTATATTATGTAATTTCAAACGAAATTAATAAAACTATTGATAAATTTATTAAACTTTATTAAAAAGAATGATGAAAATGGAACAGTAATAAAATTGAAAGTCTGACAGACAGGAGAAAAACTAAATGGAACGGGATGATGTAGAACGAAGATGATGTTAAAATTGAAACAAAATTACGCCGCCTACAATGGGCGAACGAAAAATAATGGAACGGAATTCTCTCCCCGGAGTGCGGCGCACGCGTTTCGAGATTTCTCGGCGACCAGTCACGCTCATCGTTCAACCCTATCTTCCCGAGAATGATTTATCTACCCCATGAGAGGGTCAGGATGATCAATCTATATCAATCGCAACTGCGTGATAAAACCAAAAGCAATTTCTTCCGCGGAGATAACGGCTTGTCTTCTCAACTAGTCTCGTGGATGGGTTAGCGACACGAAACCTGTCCCTGCCCTAAAAATCACCCCCTCGGCAGCGCTTTTATCGTACCGCTCGCCGCGCATGCAATGCCGATACATAAAGATTTATTTACTCAGAATCCAGAATATTTACAGAAATACAGTCTAAACGTTTTATCGATCTAAATGGATGGCTGGATATATATGTAAATAAATAAATAGATGAATGGGTAGATAAAATTTTTATTCCGAAACTGGGACACACGGAAATGTCGTAATATTTATACAGAATACGTTTTACGTTTGAGAAATTCGCTCTCTCTCTCGAGAAGACGCGTATAGTAATACCATTTCGAAATAACGGCTGAAAATAAAAAAGAACTTTCGGGTGAACAAAAACTTGCATTTGAAACATTATTTGCGAAGGAAGTCAAACGCGAACACTTTGAAATACCAGTTCTGCGAACTCTGTCGCGAATTCGCTCGATGCGATCTGACGAATGATTACTACGAAGGAGTTCCCAAATGATCGCGGCACTTCTTCCTGCGACAGCATCTCCTCTTAGACTACTTCAACTCTTAAAGGCTCGCATAATCGTCGGCGCTCCTCATTAATTAATGAAAATAAATAGGCCGACGAGGAGCGGCAAACGTCGCAGTCTATCTGCGATAAGGATTCGCGACAACTCGAGGAGTCTCAAGGGGATAAGGGCGTCGATGCAGGCAGGGTGCCCGGCTAGTTTTTCCGGAATGGGGGGAGGGGAGGGCGCAAGGGCAAAGAGATAGGATGGTGGGAGATCGGAAGAGACGGGGTGGAAATTCATTTCCTTAATGGAGGCTGGGGTACTATATACCTAACCGACGGTGACTAAACAACCCCTCCCTCCCACCGTTCTCGCCCAACCATCCGATATGATATACGCGATGCTCCGCCGAAAGGATCTCGGTTGAACAATTATACAGAGGGTGTTGCCCTGTCGCTTAGATTGGCTGTTCCGAGAGTGATGAGTGGAAACTGAGATATGTTTAAAAAAATATTGCAAAAAACGTCGTGGTATATTAATTTAATAATATATACGATTTTTTGTCAAATACAATACTCGCGAGAAAAATGTGAAAAAGAAATCGGCCTGAAGAGAGATAATTAAATCTCCACAGCGGTGATTTGCGACGATTTAGATTTTATTATCCCAGATTGAATGTATTTTATATCCCCATTGTCGCGCGGTGGGTCTTGGAAATAATTTGGGGGTTGCCACGACATGTTGTGATAATGCGGTAATAAGGGGGAGGCGGCAGGGTATAGTACTTGACGAGGGTATGTAATTATAAATACGGTCGAATCTGAGCTGGTTATGCAAAAGCCACCTCCGCGAGATGTAATCGCGCGGAATATATAATATGCCGCTGGCGATAAATAATATCGCGGAAAAGGAGATGGGTGAAAGAGCGCCGGTTCGGGGTCGGAAAACGGGAACGGTACCGTCGTCGGCTGTCGCGGCCATTAATCAGCTGAATTAATTGCGCTCATTAACGCGCCACACTATGGGCGCGATGGGAAATGACTTTTTGTCACCGTTGTTGTCGCCGCGCCAGGAATTTCCTGCTTGTTGCATTTCCTTGCTCCTCGATAAGAATGTTAACTTACAGAAGTATAGATATTAAACATTTTTTAATTTTATACACGCATTATAAAACGAAGATAAAGCTTTGCGCTTTTATATTATTCTTATTGTTGCTTTCTGCAATTTAATTTCTTTTAATATTAATTAATAACGTATTTTTGATGATATAATCCAAAGGCTAATTATTTCTTAAAGAATTATTTTGTTAATAAATACATTTCAATAATAATGGTAAAACAGCTAATAAAATATACAACTTTGAAACCATATACATTTATCGTCTGATGATAAGATTAATGATATATGATGTTCTATATATAGAGAACACGATATAGATGTTTTCGATTTAATGTGGATTCGAAGTAAGTTACCCAGAAAGGTAGTTATTGCTTCAGGTTTTTTCAATAATTCAGTCAGTGTAATGCAGGCGGTTGCTAATAAAATATAGATGTCTACGTTCTGTAAAATTTTAAGCTTCTTAAAACGTGAAACTTTACGTTCTTTTCCATAAGTTTACGACTGCCATAGATAGCAGATATTTTTTGTTCTTGGTTTTATTTTAGTTTAAACTAAAAGCTGGTTAAAAATGTAACTGTTCAATTCGAGCCTGATCCATATATATCGGCGGTAAATCCGTCTAAATTATCTGCTCTACTTGTCCAGCGTTCCTGTCATATTTTAATTTTTTCATATTCGTCTATCGCGTGACGTACTTTTCCGTCGTAAAGTGCCCGACTATTGGCAAATAAACGTTGCATCTCGCTCGCACGACTTTTTATACGGCGATAAAATGTTTAACGGCTACCCGTTCCCTCTCTCTCTCTCTCTCTCTCTCTCTCTCTCTCCTTGCATCATTTCCGCCGCTGCGGAATTCATTTTCCTCCGGTTTGTCGAAGGGGCTGCAAAAAAGCACGGGGGGGATGAAATATGAATTTCGCCGTCGAAAAATTTCTGCGAGACGAAAAGGGACATACAAAGAACGGGAGGAAGACGAATAAAGAGCCGGAAAGGTCGGGGAAAATAACAGGCAAATTTCCGGACGGAATTTTGCGATCGGTACAGTCGGAGTTCCCTCGCGCGCGCATCATAAAACCGTCCCCCGATCTTATCGATTTTATCGAAATAATTATTTGATAATTATTGCGGATAAATTGATTAACGTAAATTGATGCATGATTGTCACATAAATTATCATTTGATAACAATAATTCGAGAAAATTACTTGTCGAGATATTAATTTACCATTAAATTGTCCGTTTTGTTTATTATCGCAGTTATATCGCTACGAGCTTTCAAGGAAGGATTGAAAGCGCAAGACGCGAATAATAATGCCGGCTAATTGAGAAGCGAGTTAATTAATACTTGAGTTCCGATTGATAACGTCGAGATGTGGATAATTAAAATAAACAACTTGAGAATACCGGTCCCATTCAGACGCAAGGCTTTCAAATAAAATTGTGATGCAACTAAAAGTAAGTTATACTTGCGAGCTTCGAAAGCTTTATAAACGAAGACGGGAAACGGAAATGCCGCGGGGGGAGGGGGAGGTGGTTGAGGAATCGTGAGAGTGAAAGAAAGGACTGGGCTTTATTACGAACACTTCGAGATTTAACGGCGAAGAAATAATGGCGAGATTTCTGTTTTGTTATACTTGTTAGGAAAAGTCAAGTATAATTAGCGGGTCTTTAAACAATTCCTCGAGTATCTTGAAACAAATTTTCTTAATAATTTTTAACGTAATAAGAAGGCAAGAGAGGAGAGAGGGTAATCGAAACGATCGATATCCTTTAGTCTGAATTCAGAAAATAATTCCGTTTGTAATTTTGTGTGCCTTGTAACGCGAAAAACATTTATAGAATTATAATACACATATAAATTGAAAAGTCAGAACGGACACAGAAGACACAACATACATATACAATGAATATACAATGAAATATTAAAATGCACATATATCAGAATGCACGGTATAAAAAATTACTTAAGATAGGAATACACTTTAGATTTTTATCTTCAAATCAGATGTATTTAAATTATAGTTCAAAGTGGGTTTTGGAAACAGACCTCATTTAGAAAACAAAAATCAACAGAGTTATATTTCACAACCTGCAACCGAATGGCGATAAACAAGACCGATTCATGCGTCATGAAATAATAAAACAACCGGTTTGTTCGTATGTCGCTTGCGTTGAATTAATAATTAAAAGCGGCAGGAAGAGCGGGTATATACGTTCGCGATTGGGAATTTGTGGCAAAACTGAATACGTTCAATTAAAGATGCGGAATTATATGTTAATTAGGATCGCGATATTGACCATTCTATTGGCGGAGCTTCGATAATACGGGATTAATCCGGGATCGGGCCAGCAATTTGCGTTCGAGTCGACGAAGTGCTGATCGTTCAGTTGGTTGAAAGGCTCGAAGGAATGGAATTTTGCGTCGATGATCGGGCCGCGAGATGGGCCGATAGGTCAGGGAGAATTAATTTCTTCTTGTTCGCTCGATGGCCGGCGCTCTCACTCTCGCGCTAGTTAGGACTCTCGATGTCCGCCCACGTCCTCGATGTCAAAGACATGCTTTATCTCGAAACGCCAATGACGAACGCACGCGCGCGCGACGATTCGGCCTTCGGAAAATAACGTTAAATTCCGACGAGCCGCTGGTGCCCTGTGATTGTGTTTCTGACAACCGTAGGGCGTTTGTTAGGGACTGCGTTTCTAAAAGGTGCTGACAAGAACATCCCTCCTTCTTTTGTCCCTAACAAGATTGGCCGAATTACATAACATTTCACTGTTAGGCTTAGTTTCTAAAGTGGCTAAAGTTTCTTTATTCTTGCTAATCGCGTCTTAATGTCTCGTCAAAAGAAGATATATATTGAAAGACATTTTGATGCAATAAGTTTTCTTTCGGGAAAAAGGTATACTTTTTATCTGGGGACATCTTTATTGTTCATAAGGCATACGGCGCACAATACGTAGCTATAGAAGAAGATACATAGCTGTAAAAAAGCTATACGTGCCTTTATTTCCCCACATATATACTACCTTGACAGAAACTTTCCAGGAGTTGTTGTGTGTGGCTATAACTTTTATTAATTATTTGCACCTCGCATATATAGCCGTCCCAGAATTCGTGATCTCTTAATCCTATAATGACAGATACTTCGATGATGCTCAAGTCGACGGAGAGGTCCTAACATATCGCAATTTTTAAATACTTCTAATTGAACTTCGGATAAAAATTTTATGCATATGGAGTTAAAATCCATTTAAACTCGGCAGCGAACATTCATTTCCGTTATCTGTTAATCTTCGTAAAAAGTAAAGTTTAGTTCGCGTAATGCTGCTCATTTGTAGATTGCTTCAAACTATCATGCGCGAGCTCGGAAAGCTTTTCCTTTCCAAAAGCAAAAAAAGAAAGAGAGGAGAGACGAGAAACTGGTGAAAATGTGGTCGAAACTCGATTTAGCGCTTAGCCCGGGACAGGGGGTTGTATCGCGGCGCGAGAGTAGATGCGTCCTTTACGCAGCGGGACTCCTTAATTAATTAGCGTTAATTAACAAACGTGTGGCGAGACTGTTGCACCCTGTCTCACGCCCGCCCCCCCCTCCGGTCCATCTTCACTGACCCCGAGATTCCCCATAGGATACCCGAGTGCTTTTGAAGTTACATCCGGTTGCCAGGTTGCGAGAGGGGCCTCTCGCCCCTCTCCGCGTGATATTCGGCGGCGCACTCCCTCCGCGACCCCCTTTATAAGGGGCGGTCTGTGTCGCTCGCTAATTAAATATCGCCGTCGCGCTAATTTCCGCGACGATGTTTCTCTAATTATTTGTCGGCAGAGCGGAGCCGCCATTCTCTCCTGATTATGTTTGGTTAACGAGATGACGACGCGAAATAAACATTTTTGGAATATGCATTTTCCGCGTTTCGCCGAAACGGTTTACTTCGGTCAGGGCTCTCGTCGTGTCGCATTCGAAATAGACGGAGAGCGCCCACGCGATGTAAAATTCATCCCTTCGCGCTCGAGCAGAGGAAGTGATGACGGATTTTCACTCCCTCTATAAATCTCTCCACAGCACCTTCAACCGCGTAAAACGCGAAAATGTAATACGTAATGTCGACGCGTGTAAGTTTAACTTCTGCGAATTCTTTATTTGCTAATTATTCGAGCTTCGCGGATATCTTTTCGAGTTGTAACGCTTCTCCCCATCCAAGATATCGCGATTTTTTCCGATTTTCTTTTTGGAGACTCACCCCCCTCCCGCGGTTCTTGCGCCCGACTCGTCTGCTTTTTTCCTTCGGGGAGCAATTTTTGGGAGACAAATTGTTGCTGCACGCCCATCGGGGCGCTCGTCGAAGGGGCGGTTGCATTGCACGGGGGCAAAAATCGGGACGGGGCAGGAAGGGTGGGAGGGAGGGAGGGAGGGTTGTTTCGTTGCCCCCTCCGCGACATTACGTCACTCCAGCGCGTTGCTTTGCGCGGAGATGTGGCGGTTCGGCTGCGGGGGGAGGAAGGGGGAGGGGGGGCATGCGAGCGGCGCGGGCGAAGGGAGTAGGGCGGCGGAGAAGGTCGATCAATATCAAGCTAAGCGTTCAGCACCTACCAACCTCTGTGGCGACCCGAGCAACGACACGTCCCGCTCGTTGCAACCGAATAGATTTCGCGAACACGACGTGGAAAACCGCGACATGCTCTTCTCCGTTTGCCAGTAAATCTCCTCAAAACAGTAATAGTTCGCTTTCTCCCCTTGCAATAACCATCGTATTTTATTAGAAAGAGCCGCGTATACCGATTAAGTTCAGTATATCTCCCCTCTTGTCGCTGAACCGAAAATACGTTTATGAGGTGCGCTCTATAGCCTTGTTATATATAAGGGGCATGTTTAATCTACAATATAATGTTACAGCGTAGAATCATGCTATCCTTGTACTCTCATATTTCTCAGTTTTTCTCTTAGATCCAATTATGCTTCCCTTTATATCTTACGAGAACAGGTAGGAAAGGCTGTAGATTTGTTTTTCCATTGGGACAGACCGGGGCTCGTTGGCACAGTTTTCACAAATTCGGCATTTGAATTTTTAGACAACTAAATATCATGATCAAACAGTACTAATATGATAGAGAGAACCTTTCTCTACATTTTCATGCCGAAAACGATCCTGTATTCTGTATAGTTTCTTTGTAATAAATGAAATACGAACGTGCTGCATTGTAGCCAGCTTGCCCCGATAGTGGGGCAAATTGACATATATCATGGTGTAAGTTGGCTATACGACTAAAGTCCATGTTAAATTAATGAAAATGCAATAGAAATAAAAAACAGATAGCAGATATGTACTTCTCGATAAAGATTGTATTTTTTAAAGTTGTTTTGTAATGATCAAATAGCAAAATGCTGTTGTAGAAAAACAGTTGTAAACTATTTCATACAACCATCTTTGGCAAAATGTGTGTCACATACATTTTACGAATAGAGAACATTAAATAAAAAAATAGATAAGCAAGTAATTAATTAAGTCAGTAATTAATACAAATAATAAAAATATTAAGTGCAAGTGTAATAAATGCATTGTAGATCTGCACATGACTCATGTATCCAATTTGCAAATTGCAAACATTTAATCCAATCTTCTTTACTTTCTGAATATTTTCCATTGCATATACTAGACACAAGTATTCTTTCTCATTAATATCTTTTCTATTTGCTATATATATTTTCTTTTCTTTATCTTCTTTTTCTATCATTTTCTTTTTTTTTTTTTAAGTAAGTACAGGAACAGAAATTTTAAATTGAGTTATTATATTTGTAAGAAGTAAATAGATACATCTATCACAAACAACGGTTTTTTTTAAATATGATTGTATAAAAACAATGTACAAGCATCAAACAAATTCAAAATTTATTTAGTATAGAAAACTTTGCTGTTATAAAATCATATAGAACGTTTTTTAAAGAAACGTTCCTTTAATTTTTTTAAAAATATCAAAAAATTACCTGAAGATAATTCAATTATTTTACATTTGTTTAGGTTAAAAATTCTTCTTTTGTATGTTTTCTTTTTTACATTCTCGTTTTTCTTTATTCTCTTCTTTTCGTGAACCAAAGCAATCTTGATTGAGCTATCAGTCAAAATTGCTGAAGAACTTTTCTTTCTTTACCTTGCACTAGTTGATCGAGCTTCAGCTTTAGGTAAGGGTCTGATATTTTCAAGCTCAACATCAACTAATCGTTCCTTCTTAAACAGTGCTACTGGACCTAGATAATAGCGTAGATATATCGAAATATAACAGATATATTAAAATAGATATACTAAGATATATTAAAAATATGTATTTAAAATTCAATTAAATATAAACTATTTCTTAATCTTCATCAAAAATAGTGTGTGTGTGTGTGTGTGTTTGAAAAATAAGAGAGTGCAATAAGGATTACCTTACCTGCTTACACTATACAATCATCGAGGATGACAAAAATATTCGTGTAAAATTGTATGAGATAATCGAGCTTTGTAAAATTCCAAGAAGAACGGGATTATATGACGAGTTACTGTGCGTGTTGATCGAAGAAGACAAATGTAATCTAACAGAATATGTCTCAAAGTTTTGACGTCCCAAAAGTTCTCGTGATTTATTACATTTCTACCTGAAAACACAAGACATCTTCTATTTAATTATAATACCTTATCTTTTCAATGCGTAATATAAGATTAACTTCAAACCTTAAAAAATAAATGATTACATCCGTTGTAATTATCGACCGGCAACAACTACATTCATTAATACACATTTTAAAGAAATATACAAGGTAGAAGGTTACTTACATCTTCTGCTTCTCTTGCTTTTATCAGCATTGTAACGAATCACAAGTTTACATTCACACGCGTCTCACGCGCACGGCAACAGCACGTCAAGCTAAGCGTGCCGTAATATGAGTCAACATACCCCATCCCTACATATGTCAACATACCCCATACCCCTACGTATGTTAATTTTAGTCATTTTATTATAATAAATTACTGTTGCTACTGTTTCCTTAAAATAACATGTCTCGTATAGCAACAGAAACTTTTCTTTTAACTAATAATACGTTACTTAGATTTACTTTTCAAGCTGAAGAATATTAATACGAGATTTTGAAACGCTTGAAAATTTACTTGCCACCTCTTGAATCAAATTTTTCTCTTTTTTTTATTGTAATACTTGTCTGATTTAAATAAAACTTTGGGGGAAGTACCTATGTCATAGAAGAGATATTTTGTGATAACTTTTCCATTGTTTCTTTCAATAAATATATACATAAACGGAACGCAATGCCAACTTGCCTCTTGTGCCAACGAGACTCGGTCTCCCCTACACAATTTCTTTTTATATCGTATTTATTTTGATCTTTTTATTTCTGAGTTTTTAGCTTCATGATTTTTCATTTTCTTTTACTTTTCTTATTAGTCTCTTCATGCGAGAAAATCGAAAAATCCATAAAATTTCCTGAATTGCCTACAGCAGTCAGAAAACTTACGAAAGATTCTTTTCTTTTCCTTTGACGAATAGTTTTGGAAGCCGAAAAGTTTTAATAATCTTAATTGTTCAGATTCAAATATATTTCATTTTCCATTTCCTTTACATCGAATTATACACTTTTCTTTACGCCCTACGGCTCAGATAGAAAAAGCTGCAGATTTGTTTCTCCAAACGCAATTTCTTGTTTCCTTTCATATTTATTATTTTTTATTTCTAAGTCCTTAGCTTCATGGCGCTTTTCGTTTTTTTTTTACTTTCCTTGTTAGTTTCTTCATGCGAGAAAATTGAAAACTCCATAAAATTTCCTGAATTGCCTACAGCAATAAGAAAACTTGTGAAAAATTGTTTTTGCTTTCCTTTGATGAATAACTTTGGTGAAGCTAAAGTTTTAATAATCTTAATTGTTTAAATTTAAATATATTTCATTTTCTTTATATCGAACGATGCACTTCTCTTTATGTCTCATAGTAGAAAAAGCTGTAGATTTGTTTGTCCAAACGCAATATTTTTTGTAACTTTTTATCTTATATTTCGATTTTTTATTTCCGAGTCTTTCACTTCGTGGCTGTTGACTTTTTTATCTTTCTTGTTAGTTTTTTTATGCGAAAAAATTGATAGAATTTCCTGAATTGTCTACAGCAGTCAGAAAACAATTTAAAAAATTGTTTCATTTTCTTTGATGGAAAATTTTTTTCTTTCCATTGAAAGCTAAAAAATTTCGATAATCTTAATTGTTCAAATTATTAATCGTTCCTCAATTGTTTCTCAAAAATTCCTAAAAGATTGAAAATTATTTTATAGTTGTGTAGAAATGTCTCACATAAAAGATCTAAATTTATTATTTCTCAGAAGTAAAGCCTGAGATTCAAATAGAATAATCTTTGATAATTTAGACGACATATGTAATTCCCTACCGGAGCCCGAGTTGGTTTTTGGGGCGGAACGCAACGTAGGAAATTAGAATCTGCATAATACGGCGTATATGTATATGCGCTATTAGGAGGCAGGCAAGTCCCTTTGTTCTTAAGTCACCGATGCGGATTAGCGGCGTATTCTACATTTATTAGCGGAAGTTTGTAGTGCCCGAAACTCGGGTAGCTTCCGACTGCACGGTTAATTTGACATGCCCGGGGAGCCTGAGAGGGAACGTCTCTCTCGGCTCTCTTATCTCGAAGTATCGAAGTGACGAGTAAATCCGATGTTACGGCGAATTATCTGCGCCGTATGCGTATATATCGTGAAACTGGAACGCTGCTGAGACGATATAATTTTGTGCGAATGGAGTTAGCTCTCAATTTGTAACGTTTAAGTGGCGCACGATAGGTATCATTAAATAAAAGTATAACTTTTTATTTTAATATTAAACGATGCACACCCACGAGAGGATTACCGCGTTTCAAATGTGGGTTTCGCGGTTCACGTATTATATCTATGCAATCACGATCACGTTTTATCTATATAATCATGCACGTAAATTAAATTTATATAGTTCCAAATTTTTAATTTTGGATTTTTTATTACTGAATTTTTCATTAAACCGTTAAAAATTTATTAACAAATTTAAAAAAGAAGAGCCTTGTCGTCACGTAGGCGACGAATAGCACAATAAAAGAGGACTGACGTGTCTCAAAAGTGAACCTTTCACAAGAAGCTTTATCTTCTTGTCTTAAGGCAGTAAAAGAATAAATTAAATTATCATTTAATACATTCAAAATTGCGTTTCACCTATATAATTCATCGCGTAAATTAAATTTAGCTTAAAACCTTTTATTTTGAATTCTTTATGACAGAATTCTTCATTAAATCTTGACGTAACGTACGAAATATATTGCATATCGAAAAGAAAAGCTTTTGTTATCAACATGGTAATGAATAGAACAATAGAAGAAGCCACGTCTCAAAAATAATTCTTTTACGAGAAGCCTTATTTTCTTGCTTTAAGGGGATGCTGGAGCGACGGCGGCTCCAGCATCACCTTAAGGCGGTAAAAAATAAATCAGAAAAATAAGTTATTACGTAACACATTCAAAATCACATTTTACTTACGTAATTTATTGCGTAAATTACATTTATATGGTTTTTATTTGTATAGTTCTAAATCTTTAATTTCAAATTTTTTTATTAAAGCATTTTATTAAACTCTGTGCGACAGATTGCGTGTTTTTTCGAAAAGAAGAGCCTTGTCACGATGCAACGAATAGAACAATAGAAGAAAACTCTTGTGTCTCAAACGTGAACCTTTCATTGGAAACTTTAATTTCTTGTTTTAGTAAAAAATTTAATTACATTTTCATATAATATACGTACAAAATCATATTTTACCTACATCACAAATTGCGTAAATTAAATTTATATAGTTCCGAATTTTTTATTTCAAATTCTTTATCGGAGAATCCTTTATCAAACCGTCAGGTGACGTAAAGCGTGGAACGTACATATTGCGCGTCTTTGCAAAAAGAAGAGTCTTCTCATCATGCGGCAGCGAATCGCAGCGGGGGAGGGGGGAGAGGAGGGTGAGGGGGGACGAGCAGAAGAACCTAATTGAAGGGTCGATCGCACGCGACACGTCGACGCGCGAATGAGGGTCGATTATTGCCGTGACACCCGGTACACACGTGGTACTCGCGTGCAGTTTCCATCCCGTATGTACGTTACGTTGTACAAGTTTCGCGATAACGTGCCGTAACTATAAGATATAACTTTCGACGTAATTTCCTGTGTCCCGACACGTACACCGCGCGCGTGGCGTCCGTGTGTGTATGTGTGAGCGCGCGAACGAGAGAAGGGGGAGGGGTGAAGTGTGTGTGTACACACATATACTGTGCCAACAATATCGTGTGGCAGCCGGTTAACGAGGCTGCTGCGGCTACATGAGACACGATCTTACAGGGGACACAGGACGTGTGCTTCCAGTTTTGTAATTAGCGCCGATACATATTTGCCCTGCCGCGCGACGAAAGCCCTCCCCTCGCCCAACTATCTCGCGCGAAGATCAAGCGTGGATATATGCGACTTTCACACCCACACACGTCGATTACCTACCCTCGCATTAATCGTGTTATCCCCGTCCGATCACCGGCCGCCCGCATACGTACTTCCTATTGTCGCAATTCTATTGTCATCGATTTGTTTCTTAATCTGAGCTCGAATCTAATTTTTTATTAAGCATATATATACTACGCCGCGATTCGATGTTTTACCAGCGTTACTTACATAGCCGCAGTGAGTGACGGATAATCGTATCGATTGTCCCGCCGACAATCCAACTGATTAGCTGTAATGAGCACGGCTGCGTTGTGTGCGCCGCTAATTTTGCTATTGCAGCTGCGACGCGCCGGCATGCGTGCATCGTGTACACGAAATTAATTATCACCGGGCGAATAATTAATTATCGCGTTCGGTTCATCTCGTAATGTTGTCCGCGCCAATCAGCCGGCAACGACAATAAACTCGTGCGGAACGTAGCAGCTGGCATTTTACGGAAACTGCACAACCGCGGCGGCGTTCAGCGAAACAGAATTCCTCGACTCGAAGGAATTTGAGAGATTAGTCTTACAGTTGGAACAATTGAATCTTGATCGAATCTTTTTCGTACTTTTTCACAAGTAAAGGGGATTAGAAAGTAATAAATAAATTTTAATTAATGTAATGGAAAAGCGAATGGATTGTTAACCAACAAAATTTCAGTGAAATAACCTATTTATTATTATCGATGTTATATAGGTATCGATTTGATAAAATAAATAAAATTTATTCAAGATATATTTTCTGTACTTTCATATATAAAGGAAAGAAAAAAAAATGTTAATATTTTAGAAGCAGTTTATTGCCATGTTTAAATATGCTTCCGGAAAACGGGTTTTAATTAATCTAATATACTTAATTAATTTAAATCACAGGAACTAACAATAAGTCAAGAAATGAATTAGTAATTAAGGACGTATTGATAGTCGTTTTAGAGTAGTAATCCAACATATAAGGTTCTCTGGATTCCGAAGTCGGGAGAGATTAATGAGCGCGATAAATAAAATCGAACAATGGCGATTGAGTAGACGGTTCTCTCGAGGAGACGAGGCTGGTGCAGAATGCGCGATACAGCCACGTCTTATACCCTAGCCATTACTCGACCGACAAATAAGATTTTATGGCCTCGCGCGCTCCACGACCCATTTGCCAGGTACCGGTCATCGATCGGCGTACAGCGGCTTGCTCGGCATTTTTTCCCTTAGCGAAAAACACTGCGCACATGGCGTAAATGTTGTAAATGTTATAACTCAACGCAGCTGATTGATAGTTTTCGATTATTAATCTATCTGGGGAACCGTGGCCGGTTTGCAAACCAAAATTCATGTAAACGCGCGTATAAACAATGAAACAATGGCTGTGCGGCTAAACCCCGATTGTTAATAATAGTCCAATTTAAAAATTGCGGCATAATGTACGAACACGTCTGATATGAAATAATGATAATTTATGGCTTTATGGTAAACGATAACGATCGTTGGCGCTTGGTGGAGAGATTGACGTCATCAGATTGACGCAGCTGACGAGAAGACGCGGCTGAAAGGACATTTGATCCGAATTTCTCAGATTCTTCGATACGATACATTTAATAATGTTAATAAGTCACTTTTTATAAAATTAAAATTTGCGCAACAAGCGAGTGTCAGTCGCCCCGCGATACTTTGCAAAGTTGCCGTATTTCCCCCAACGCTTCGGATATTTCCGCTCGATACTTTTCCGCGATTTTGTCAGGCGAAGAAAAATGGGGGTCGAATCGGGCAAAAGCGCGAGAGAGACAGAGAGAGAGAGAGAGAGAGACAGGGGAAATATCTGCACGAAGGGACAAAGCCGTCGAGTGGCGGACGTGAATTTATTGCATCCAGACGATGCGAAATCGAAAGGGGGGAGGGGGGGGCGAGAGTTGACCGGAAGAGGTAGAGGGATAGCGGGCGATAGGGGGTAACATCGGGGGATATGCGACACGGGTGGGGCGTGGCAGTGCGTCGCTTATTAATACTTTCTTATTATTTATCATCCTTCATAAATACCGACCTCACTCTGGGGGATGCTTACCCTCGGGAAGAGGGGCGCCGGAGAGCGAGGGAGCAGAGAGATGATTTATTAAGGCCTCAAAAGAGTCGCCTCGGGGGTTTTCTTCTGCGTATTAATCCGCGGATATGTGTTAATATATATCAGGTGTCCCGTAAGTCGTGCATTCTCTCATTTGTATACATCGGGTTGCATGATCGCTGTAAATTATCTTTAGATCGTTTTGTATATGATAATAATTATGTTGCGCTCGCCGCGTCACACTTTCACTTACTCGCACTCACGCGCCCGGAGCTCGCGGAAATAAAGGGAACTCAATTAACAGCAAAACAATCTCAACGTTTATTAGAAGACTCGTTACAGAAGAGCGCGGACACACGTCCGAACGGTCCAGCGGCTCGAGAACAAATCTGACGGTTGTTGTTAAATCAATCCGGCTCGTTACTGAGGACGCTTCGCGACTCTCACTTGTGCCAGGCGTCTCGCTCTCAGCGCGGATGCGACAATAATATTAGCGTATTATTTTATCCCATTTCGGGCATTTCTTGCGACTGAAAATCGGATTTCGAATCCTTTTTTCTCATTTGTTCAATGATCTCCATATATTATACATTTTTAAAATATATTTTAAAATATTCAAACACACTATCTCGAATGACAGATTTAATTGACTTTTAAGAGAATTTTACAGAACTTTACACTTTTATAATTTTCATGCCCACAAATATTACGTTTGAATTATTAATTTAACTGACTCTTAGGCAGTTTCAATATTAATTAATTTTAATATTACTAAATTAAATTTTAATTTTTAATATTATATCTAGTAATAATTTCAATAGCTTTTTACAATTTACAAGTGTGTTTCTGAATGACAATTTTAATTGGTTTTTAGGATAGCTTGTTAATTATAGCGAGCGAAAGTGACACTATGGTGATAGAATAATAATTGCCTCGCATGATCTCAGGCTAATCCAACTTGGAATCTACCGGCGGCATACTAATTCGGGGACTTTTTAGACTCGCATGACCCGGGGAGTAGCAAACGGAATTGAGAATCCATTAGCAACCAATTGAAATTCCGATCCAGCTCGCTAAAGAGTGAAGTACTTAAATACTTTTATGTGGGCGACGAACGCCTTTTGCTATTATTATAGTTTCGTGAGACTCCATTACCGTCGGTGTGATTGCGAGATTAAAAAATTTCTTAGTTCGGTAGTGTCGCATCGCAGAAGTACGAAATTTCAGAATCGAAAGATACATTTTTCTTTCTAGTGAATATGAACGGCAGAAAGAATATTTTTTTTTCGCGATTCAATATATAATTAACGATTTCGCGCAAATTTAATTTAATTTAATTATTCTATATAAATTTAATTATTCAGAGAAATAAATTAATTATTCAGAAAAATTATACTTTTTATATTAAAAGTATATTTACAAAGACTGCCAGATAAAATTTTATTCTCTGTCAATAATTTTAATAATCTCATTACAATGTGAAAATGTGAAAATGAAATAGAATAAATGAGATAATATAAATCCGACGGTAATTATTGAGCAAAAAGGTATATTGTCTCGGTAATCGAAAAATTTGAAAGAGTTAAAAAAATAATTAGTGATCAAATACTAAAATGTCAGAGAATGTGTGGTACAAATTTTATAAAAAAATAACGATAGTCTCTGAAAAATAGAACTTATAATAATATTAATAATGATCTCTTTATAATAAATCACTGATCTTGTTATAAATAAATTTAGATTACGTTAAAATACATTTCTTGAGTGTTAAAAGAGAATTGAGAATAATTAAGGGGATCCTATAGAGTGACGGCAGAACTCCGACGGGAAAGCGCCCTGATCTAAGCGGAATTAACAATATCGATTATTTTGATCATTCTGTCCTTATCCAACGAGATCCTACGAAATATCTATCCGTGTCAGATTGCAACGCCATGTACACTGCGTGTGTGTACGCATGCATAAAATCTGCGATCAGTGAAAATCTTTCTTATAACAAGTAGACATCAAATATAATTTTTTCAATTTTTTTAAGTTTTTAATTTTCAATTTACCACTTCACCCATCATTTCTGTATGTACTTTAAACGTGTTAAAGGGATTTCAAATCTGTAAAGCTAATTCGGAGAAAATCATACACCTAAACGGTCATTGCCGTCGCTCCAGGAGGTCCCCTTAAAAGCCAGAAGTGGAATATTTTTATATCGACAATTTTTAGACCAAGCTCACGCGTGGTGCATTAACAGTTCCTTGCTTAGGGGTTGCGGCGGTACTCGTAAAATCGGGAATTAGGGGGCTACGCCAGCGGGGGTTGGGTGGCACAGCGACCAGGTATTTAAATGGATTCAATTTGGATCGGTGCCAGGCAGGCTCGTGCCAACCGTCGAAAGATGCTCGTAAAAGATGAAACTCTCGACTCGTCGGACGAATTAATCGCCATCTCGGCAAATCGAGTCGCTATTAAAAAAGTCGCGATGCGCGTTCGATAAACGATCTGACCTAAAACCATCGAGATTCATGTCGCATTTAACACTTTCGATACTGCATTTTATCAGAGTTCCACTAATTCTCCTATAAAGTAATATAATTCATTGATCTTAATTTTCGTATTTATACTTATTTCATTAACGTAATCATTGTATGTCGATCTGCTAAAAGTAAATAGAATTTGTTTAAAATTTAGATTTTATTTTGTATTTTTACATGAAAGAAAAAAGAGAGTGAGAGAGGAATTTTTATTTTAAAATTACCGTATTAATTTCCAAATATATTTTTACAGAAAATAATTTTTATTAATTTTACTAATTTATTTAACTTTTGCAGAAAATTGAATAATTTTTAAATCTTTTGAAATGGATATTAAATCTAATGTTAAAGTCTATAAATTTTATATAAATAATGCTAAATTTCTTCTATTTTAAAAGAATTAAATTTTCTTTTTCGTAAAAAAAGTGTAATTCAAAAAGTGTACGTTCTTCTATGAATATTTCTGATCTCTTTTAATATAATTTAACTTTTGAAGCTTAGAACGGTGCGCTGGAATTTCTCTCTATCGCGGTGCAAAAAGCCATCTCCGTGCAATCTCGCCCGGTATCGCTCTGGAAAAATTTTCCGTCATAAATATTTCACGCGGCGTCGGGAAGGCCCGGCGTCGTCGTTTCGCGGACGACGGGCGACGACGTCCTTCGACGTGACTTCCGAAAATTCCGTCGGGATGGTGTATTCCCTCGGCGCGGGCGCCCGCCATCGGGGAACGCGGCCCACGCGTGACACGTGTCGCGCGCACGTACGCTCGTCAACTGCCGGATAAAACCATTTGTCAAATTCAGTTCTGCCGAACGAGGGGAGGCTCTCTCGAATTTCTTTGACGTTCCGCAGAAGGAATAGGCAGCTTGCCCGGACGCGCCGGAAGTGGCGTCCGACGATGCGAAATGATAGAGAGCAGAGCACCGTACATATAGCGCTTTCTACGGAGCTTAAATCGAATAATCTTCTAAATGAAACAATCTTCTAAAAAGTATCTCGACTCTTCTCATCATTTTATTACTTTTGTTTTTATTACTAAAAGACATCTTATTGTAACACCGGTAACGAGAAGAGAATATTGGTACTTTATTCTCTCGACATCCATGTTTCTTTCTATATTGTTTTGTATATGGAATCTCCATTGCAAAGCCACTTTGGTTTTTTCTAGGTCAAACGAGACAGAAAACGTGGCGCGGCGCCGCCGGCGATTTTCGCAATTAGCGAATTTAGCGTGTTGTACAAACGCGTTTTTCGTTCGTCGTTCGTTTTCAGCGCGAATCAAACGCCGTTACCATCAGACGTCCCACGCGTTATCTCAATATTTCCTCGCTCGGCTAAGGGCTCTCGGGATAATTCAAATATTACGCTAGGGACAATCGTGGGAACATCTGTCCTCGTAGTTTCCGCGCGGTAAACTCACTTTTTGGATTTATGTTAATTCGTAGAAATTAAAGTACGTGTTACACGTACTTTAATCTCTTTACTGTCTGCAATACAAAATATCGCAAGCGACAGCATATGTCACGAGAGAGAGAGAGAGAAAAGAAAATAAAAAATAAATTATATTTAGTTTGTTTACTTTGTTCATTTTTGTTTGCTTAAAGATGTTAATAATATTACACTTTTATGTCACATTTTGAATACGTTGTAATTATTATTTTAAAAGTTAAATTTTTTATTTTTATTTGGAGTTGTTCCCTCACAAATGTATTTGCACGAAATGTCATCACATATTAATTTATCTGCAAAATGTTTAATTGTTCCTATTTAATTCACGTGATGATGGAAATGGTAAAAATCTCGTCAAAAATATGAAGCGACGAACTTTAACGTAATTACTTTATAAACTTATGTTGTTAATTACAAATTTGTCCGATAATAAGTGGATTACGTATAACAATTTATAGGAAGTTTATATTAATTTACAGGAATCGAAAAAACCGTTTCTGGTGAATGCAAAAATTCTGTAAACAATTCTGCCATCAATTTGAATTATAATGGCAAGGAATTTACGACGCGTTTGTTTTACCGTTTGCTGTTACTATGCGAGAAGAATGGCGGTCGCGATGAATAAGAGCGGTCGATCGAATATTTATATCGAGTCGCCGTCGGAGAATGCCGCATCTCGCGATGCATCACGGGAATTGAAGCACGGGCGATCGAGAGGGAAACCGGGCGGTTTTCGAGCCGAGGAGAAGAATGAAAAGAGAGAAAAAATATAGAAAAATAGTTGGTTACAAAGTAAATGCAGAATTTTTATTCTGCATTTCTGCAATGCGTCTATCGAGAGTGAAAGAAGTTACGCGATTGGCGGAAATGTTTGCGTGTCGCAAAAATAAAACTGCGATTTTTTCAGTGGCTGTTAAAAAGTAAAGAAAAAAAATGTCAATTACATTAGATTTTTATTTAGTTTCATTTTTTCTTAAGATTAAAGTCTTATATTATAAAACAAAATTAAATAAATGTCTTATTCTAATTCATCAATTTATTGATTTTAAATATTTTCTTCTTGCTACAGGATCTCGTAATAGAATTTCGACACTGAGAAAAAATTTTAGTGTTCTTTGAGCGGTACCATTCTTTTTATAGACTGCTATTTTAGCTTTCTAACCCTTTTTCTCGGATCGTATATGGCGAGTTTGTGCCGTGATACATATGGAATTAGGGTCGAGATTAAATCTGGAACTTGTCCACTACACGTTGACCATTTTTACACGGAGCCACGTGTCATCCCAATTTTAATAATTAATTTTACATATCATGACTAATATTGTCCTGAGGCGGACACGCGTGAAAGGGGTCGCGACTCATAGTCCCGGATTCGAGCCTAACTCTCTTTCCATGCTTTGGTTTTATAAGAGACTGATTGGAAAGTTAAAGATTATAAGTAAAGGCGAACCCACATTTTATTTACATTTATATTACATTAACATTTACTAGTGTTGCTCTGTAATTTTAAGTTCGCCGATCACGGCTTTCATTGCAGATGTCCTGACAGTGGGCCCCGGGCCACCAGGATGCCGACAGACGACGACTATGGCCGAAGAGATCGTCTCCTGTTGCACCAGCACCCGATCGCGCAGTACGGGTCCTCGTCATCCCCGCTTCCTGGATCGAGCGCGCCGAATTCCGGCGGCGTGGGGGCCCAGATTGGTCCCAGCAATCCGAGCGACTGCTTTAAGCAGCAAGCACAGCAGCAGCAATTGTCCGACTTGCGTTCGGTCGCGAGTACCGCGAGCCAATCGGGTCAAGAACGTCATCAGTCGGACCAGCAGACCCAAAGCAGCGAGCATGTCGGGGCTCGAATGGTCGATCGGCATGAGAAATCCGCGGAGAAGCCTACGATCGACTTCTCCAAGTGCGGCGAGGGTCGTCCGTCGAGTTGCGAGCGCTTCGGGCATTATCAGGCCCAGAGCGGCGAGCATGTGGGGGGTCGGTTGGGGGGCGAACGGCACGAGAAGGCCGTGGACAAGTCTTGTATCGATTACTCGAAGTGCGTGGAGGATCGTCAGTCGGGTTGCGAGCGTTTCGGACATTATCAGGCCCAGAGCGACGAGCACGTGGGGGGCCGGATGGGGGGCGAGCGGCACGAGAAATTGTCCGACAAGTCGTCGATTGATTTCACCAAGTGCACCGCTGACGGTCGGCAGTCGAGTTGCGAACGTTTCGGGCATTATCAGACTTCGACGTTCGGTCAGTCCTCGTTGCAAGGGCACTATGGCGGCGGGCACGCCGATCGCTTCGCGCGATTTAACGATCTCAGCGTGCTGCACGGTGAGCAACGGGCCCCGAACGATCGTTACTCGGTCTGCAATCCGGAGCTGCGCTTCGACACGGCGAGCACGAGCGGGTCCGGCGAGTACGCGAACGCGAACGCGCTCACGGGCTCTTTCGTCTCGGAGACGTTTCCGTCGCCGCCGTCACCGGCACCGGCGAACGATCGCTTCGTCCCGCCACCGCCATTGTCGCCCAGCCCGAGCGAGAAGTACGCCTCGAGCCAGAGCCTGGCTGGTTACCCTTCTGCTGATCGCATTCTGCCCCCCAATTCTCCGGGGCCCAAGTACGGCGCCGACAGTGCCGCTACAGCATCGTCGATACCCGCCAAGGATCGCTTTGCCTCCGGCGAACGGTTGCTGGCCAATCAGCAGTCGGCCACAGGTGACGCTAAGGATCAACAACGCTACGCTGGACCACCTGATCGCTTGCTCTCGGAATCCTCCCCGGTCCTGGGGGGACTTCAGGCTGGACTTCAAACCGGGCTCCAGGGTAGCGTGGTCTATGCCAAAGACACTCGCTACGCCGCCATTTCCGCGGACAGGATACTATCCTCCTCGCCGATACACGCTCCGGTGCCCGAGAGATTCGTTGGCAAGTCGGAAAGGTACTTGGGCGAGTCGCCCATTCACGATAGGTACCCTCGACAGGACCCACCAGCGACAACACATCATGAGCGGTATTCGACGATGGCGGCGGCCACCGAGAGGTGAGTTCAGCTTAAGTAGATTTTGAATAACAATTTTTCGGATTTGTCAACTATTGCAGTCAGTTGGGTTTTTGGAGTACGTATTATGAGTACGTATTAGGTAGACATCTTTGATGTCGAGTAATTGTTGCATTTATTACATAATTTACAATTATGAATTACGAATGTACTGTGCTCTATTTTTATGCCTCGAAGTATATTTCACGTTCACTCGACCCCTTTGGGATATCCGCAGGTTCCTCTCGAATTCGCCTAATCCTGAGAGCGCGCATCAGCGCTATTCATCGTCGGACCGCTCGTCACTTCAAACTTCCTCCAGTAGTAACGAGCAAAATCGGCGCCTCTACGCTGACAGAGGCGTCGAGACGGTCTGTCAGAAGTATACCGATCGGTCCATCGGCTCTCCAGCGTCCGCCGACTTCGGCCGGTACTCCGGTTTCCCGGAAGTCGGCAGTCAGACGCGATACGTGTCCAGCAACGATCGCTTCAACGACCTCGCGCTACAGCGTTGCAGTCAATCGCGGTCGATCGACAGGTTCTCCAGCGATCGATACCTGGCCGGATCGTCACCCGCGCACGACGGCAGGCTGTCCAGTACCGAGACGCCGCGCTACATCGTCTCTTCCACGGAACGTCTCCTGGCGCCGACGTCCTCTTCGTCGTCCTCCTCGTCAGAGACTGGTAAGTGTGCGTCTTGCTTTTCTCGAGCGAAGGACTGAGATATATTTCGATATTGATTATTCTTGGTTTCGTGGATATTTGATCGCCTAAATATTTAAGTGCTTTAAATATTTAGGTGATCATTGATCAAATCCACGAATTTAAATGTCGAATTTTTTACCCCGCAAATCTATAGATACTAGGATTTCTTTAGCTACGGAATTTTTGACCTAAATCCTTGCTGGACAATTTATTAAAAGTGTATTTTCAGAAAAAATAAATAGATAGATCGAAGGAATTAAAAATCAAATATATATCATATCTATACAATTTCCACGCTTTGTTTGAAATTCTGCGAAATTGCGATAGCTCGGTGATTTCTCATGTTTCGACAAACCTTTATTTAATCGCTATCAGTATTAATTCTTCTATCGAAATTCAGGCTCCAGGTATCACTCGCCGTACACAACGACCGGTACCCAATCATCGGCCTCCAACGAGCGCTTCACGTCAATCTCGCCGACGTCCGAGGCGTCGACGAATATCCACCGCGGCGGTGGCTATCAGAACACGAAGAGTACCGTCGAGAAATATCTGGTCTCGAAGTCGGTTCAGAGCTACGATCGCTACTCGGTCGGCAGTCAGAACGATCATCAATTCGGGCAAGACCGATACTTTGCCGCCGGCGGTAGTGGCGACCGATTTCAGACCGCTTCCGGAGCTGATCGCTTTCACGCTCCTGCTGATCGTTATTCGCCGGCGCGCAGCGTCGCCGACAAGTACCTATCCCTGCCGAAGCCAAAGGACAGGTACACCGGCCGCATAACACCCATCTCTTGCGCCAACGCCGTCGCGACGTCCTCCAACGATCGCACTTACTGCTCATCCAACGTCAGCTACGTGCCCCCAACTGCGCACACCCCCGTTGAACGATATGTGCCCCAGCCGCCCCCCGAAGTGCTCTACCCAGATAGGTAAGAGTCAACGTTATAAAAGATTGCTATACATCTCGTAATATGTATACCAATCTTGAAGACATTTTACAGTATCCTCTGTGTTTTCTTTTTCAAAAGACTCTTATTAACTTAACGACTTTATATAATCCCGAGAAAAACAAGTTATTCCTTTTCCCATAATTGCACTGTAATAAAACATTAATAGATATAAATGATACAAATGAAGCTTAAATAGATATAAATGAAGCTATATATAACACTAAATTTTATTTGTGATACGCATATTAAAAAATGGCAACAAATATCAATTATTATTTTTGTGAGGCATAACCGCGCACGATTTATTTCCGTTTATTTCCAATGACAGCTTACTTTCTATTAAAAGCCGAGTTTTATTTCCAACTGTCGGTGTCTATTTCGAGTAGAACATGAAAGCCTGGGTTTGTCCACGTTTGTCCAGGTACGTGGACAGATATGTGCCGCCCGCGGCGCACACGCCGACCGATCGATACGTGCCCGCGAGCGATCCAGGTGATCCATACATGCGTCGCGACCTTGGCTTCCATCACCATTATCGGCTACCACCGCCCGCTGGTTACCCGTACCAGACGCACTTTCGGTTCCGCGGGTTTGCATACGCGACGTCCGGCCGGCTGGGCGGAAGTCCCGGGTCCAGCAGCTCCAGCAGCACGACGTCCACACAGCGCGAGACGTTCGCCACGTCGCCGTTGTTGAGGCCCAAAGTGCGCGTTTCCGCGGTCGAGTTCGGCGCGACGACAGGCGCCGCGACGACCACGACGACCGCCGGCGTCGGGGTCGGCCGTCACGTGTGCGCGAATCCAGCCGCCTGTTGCGGAGACGTGTCCGCTAATGGCAGAGCCTGCTGCCAGATGAGGAGGTCCCTGCCACCTGGAACGCTACCGGCGATACCCACGCAGACTTCTTCATGGTGAGTAGGAGAACCTTCGAAGTTGTTGCATCTAAATACAGAAATCGGGGTTTTTACGGGAAATCGAGGTTTACAGTTATGTAAACAGCATAAAACTCTGATTCTGTACTAATTAAAATGAGAAATTCATGTTTTTTCTTTATGTGCGAGTGGATTTTTTATTGGAATCTTAATTACAGAATATAAAGTGTATCGTACATAAAATATCATATTCATACATTTCATACACTTGGAAATCAAAATATTTGTTTTTTGACGATCAGAAAAGTTCAGAGTTTCTCGCCTCTAGTAACAGCCGCGTTCTTAAAAAAACGCTGATGTAATTTTCGAAACATAAAAATTCTAATTTTCTTCTCTTTTTTTCCTGGAAAAGCACACTATATATCAAATTTCAAAGCAAGATTTCTTCCCGCCGATTAGCCGCATATTTCGATGTAAATCGCGCGTATAATCGTCGGCGAAAAAAAGAAGAAATATTGATTACGGCGAGCTTAAAAACAGGCGAAAGCTGTAGCGTGTGTTGAGAGCTTGCGCGTGTAACCCGGGGATTATAGGGTAAAGCGGAGCGCCGCGGGGCCGGGGGACGGGGTAAAATGGGATAGCTTCCGCAATGCACATGCTCGAGTAATAATGCGCCTGTATAATAAAGCTCACGAATTAGAATGGAAGAGGCCCCTAATTGGGGGATAAATGTTATTTATGGGGCCGATGGGGGGGGGGGGGGAAAGCCCAAGAGATTTGGGCTGTGTTCAACGCAGCGCTTTCTTCACCCCTTCGTCGTTCCTCCGGATTCGACTGAAAACGGCCTCTCCCTCTTCTTTTCCTTTCTATATATGGCGGATCGATCGGTGTAATAGGCTGTATCGCCAAAAGAGTCTCGGCGCATAACGTTCTTCGTCATTGAGGATGCTTGAATGATCGTTGAAGCGATCTCGGTATGGAAGATAAAACGGGCCGGCGATATACTCTATTAACCTGATTGCCGTGACGAAATTGTGTATGACCTTTTCGAGGCTTTTGTCTTTTGCGGGGCCAAATGCAGACTCGCGTCCTAAATTCTGATTTTGCGCTAAAAATTGCCGCTGCCCCTCTGTCTTGGAGACGCGCCGAGAATAAAACGCGCGGTTGACAATCGATCGCCGGAGGGGATCGGCCAGACGTAGAAACAAATTGTTGAAATTGTAGGCCAGAGGCGGGATATCTTTGAGCACACGGTAACACGTTCAAACGATCCGATACTGTCATACTGTGCGGGATAGAAAAGTTTACAAAGTTTCTTGTATTGTTTATTGTCGAAGAGTTGACATTCGACAGTCTTGACAAGTATAAAAAAAACGATAAAACATTTTCTGTCGCAGAGCGGAATATTGCAATTCTTCAGTGATACCCATATTGTGCGTTCATATTATCTACGTTAATCAATTATGCATATAGCAGTAACGGAACAATGGGATCTCCTTAAGAAACCAAAGAATATTAATTAAGTTAATAATTCAGATTTTTTTGGACAACTTATTATCCAACACGATAATGTTAATTCAAATTTGTAAAATTTCCATGGAATTAACTGCAAACGATGATCCCCGAAGAGTTTTCGCATGAAGTCGGCCTTCGTGGAGAGTTGGTCCACCTCCGCTTCTTCATTCAAATTTCATCCAAATTAATCCAGATTGCTGCAGTACGATCCGCTCGCGGTGGGCGAGGGGTTGATGGGGGCCGGTGGATGGGGATGGGGATGGGGGATAAAGGGGGGCAGACGAATGACCCGGAAGTCGTAAGGGGTAGGATCCGGGCATTGTCTTGCACCGGTAACGACGATGTTCCACGAGCTGCTGGCAACTTCGGTAATTATGTCGTGCTCGTGAGTTTAACTGGCCCCGTCGCACGAAATTGCAATCTGACACCGGCCGTCGCCATGTCAGTTTCAATTAAGGATTTTATCCTCGCCCGCCTATCATCCATGCACCACCCTCCCGCTTTTCTGGTACCCTTAGCGACAAAATTTCTGACGCGATCCCGTCCTTAATGCAGCCATCGAAATTTAGACGTATGGGAGACCGGGGCAAACTCGACATGATTTTTTAACAGGCTATTGTCAACAATTAATAACAATTTTCAAGCAAATTCAATGACACACATTTAAAGAGTGTTCCTTCAGGTACAAAATTGGTTAAAGAAGTTTTGCTGTATGTCGCTTAGTTTTGCCAGGAAAGGAAAAGTAATGCAAAGATAAATTTTTAAATTGAAAAATGCCGGGGCACAAACTCGACACTTTGCCTGATCGACACAACTTGATCTGGAACTTATTTTTTATTGTCTGAAACTGAAAATACATTGTTTATCGTGTATTTGGAAAGTACAAAAATTCGGAATTAAATAAAACAATCACTGGAAATAATGAAAACAAAATTTGTTGAACTTTTTTACGAGAGATCAGAAAAATTACTTTTCACCATCAAAAACGCTTATGTCGCGCTAAAAATTACACCATAACAGAATATCACCAAATTTCGTTTATAATACTGGCACATGAAGACGCATTTACAGTAGGAAAGGCAAGTTTCTACGATAGATTATAAATTGGCAAAAAGCCTAGTGTCGAGTTTGCCTCGGTCTCCCCTACTATCGCAATATTGAGTCACATTTCTTGAGCCAGTTAAAATAATTTTCTGGGAAAAATCATTGCGAATTGAAATCTCTTCTGATACTATGCAAAAATAAAAATATCTCATATTCCTCGAAAGTTCAAGAATTTCACGCGAGTTTAAAGTGATTGGATAAATAATAATGATAAATTAAAAATGGCAAAATACTATTATAATGATAAATTGTAGTGGTGAAATTAAAATAGCATAAAATGGTAAAAATTCATAACACGATAGCAAAAATTTAATTCTTCTGCAAAAAAATTGGGTGTATTTAATTATCTAGATTGACGTATTCGGAACATTTTTTCCATGTGGTTCTGAATTATTCTACAAGTATCCTTTGATCTTTGAGGCGAATTGGAGCCACAGAGATCGAATTATCCGACAATTTAAGTTAGCTATCATGCTGGCTCGCATGGTATTTTTATTTCGAGTCAAAGTAAATTTAGGAATCTCTTTAGAAACGAAATTACCCAGCATCGGCATGCTTCTCGGCGGGACGTGAGAACCAAAATCTCGCGGTCACCTTCGCGATTCACGACTGAACGTCCTTTGGGGTTTCCTCCTGGTGATCCTGCCTATTATCCTGTCCATAAACGCGTTTTGACACATTTGGGATGCAGAGAATAGGGTCACTTCCGGTCACGTGAATCCGGTCACGTTCGTATTATCTAACAATAATGTAACTTCGATGGCAAACCGTCGGGCCATTATAACGTATCTACATAATCGATACGATAGTGCGCACTGCTGAATTATCAGAATTTATGTGTAACATTTTGTTGTTTAAATATGCAGTTAAAAAAAGCGCATAAATAATAACCGTCACTTTGCAAGATAAATTCCAGGGTGAGAAAACGTATCCTCGAGGATATTTCATTGCCTCTTTAGGCATCCCTTCTTCAGAGTTTGCCCCATGTTTCCTTCGGGAACGGACTTTAGAGGCGGGAGTTGAAAACTACCCCTCGCGTCTTTTGTAAACTCGGGACAATTCGTTGCGTTCCTTGACAGCGACGATATTAAAATCGAAAAATGTAGTTCTGAATAGGAATGAAAGTTTGGCGATTCGAGCAGCTCAAGTAAGACTAATAAATTAGAGTTTGAGGTGGGAAGAACGGATGAGCTCTCTCAATTAAATTAATTTATGTATATTGATATTTATATAATAAAAAATATATATTTTTAAATATAATTTATGAATTTTCCGAGAGATTGTGAAAGATTAAAATAAGAAATTAAAATAGTATTTGACATAACTATATCGTAGAAAAGGAATGATATGTTTCCTTGCATCTCTGAACATGGCATATAATAGCGCTAATATATCGCGATAAACAAAATCCCCCGTTCTATCCCCGACTTATCGCAGGTTGCATAATAATGCGTTAGATAATGCAATAGTAGCCCGCTGGTTTGGAGGCTTTTAGCGGAATCTACGCAAACCGCGGATCCTATTAGATCCCATCATCATCTATATCCTCATAAAATATTGTTGCTCATGCATTACTGCATGCGTGTAAAATCGATTATTGCAAAAATATAGCAAGCGGAAGGTTCTAATTGGGGGGGGGGGGAACCAGAGAATATATAGTATAGATACTCGAAATTTATTATAGAAATAATTTTCGCACATATAATTAATCATGCGCGAATATTCGTTGTCTGAAAAACGTTAGCAAATATTATTATTTTCCTGCTATTTGTGTTATTTATTTAATATTAAAATCTGATTTGTTTTGCATGATTTTATCGAATATTGATATGGTATATTATCTGATAAGAAATATTAATTCAATATTTCGCATAAAAGATATGATATTTGTGAAAATAAAGTTATCAAGTAATTAATTTAACAGTCAACATTCTTCGCTAAGGCTTCTGCTAATGATTGCTACTTTTAATTAGCAAATTTAATAAGCGAAGTGTCGTAGAATAATGAATTAGCCTATCTCCAAGTAAGATTTGTCGTCTTTTATTTTCACTGTAATAGATTTGAGAAAGTTTAAAGCGCTGAAGTTTATATTGTTGACTCAGCTACGTGCACTACTCATTTTTCTCTTTTTTTTTGTGTTAATTTGTATTTTTTGCACAAAAGTGTCCAGTATGTCCGAAAGACGAGAACGCGTAAAAATAATTTTACAGATCGCCGGTACAGATCGTTGAGAGACGTTCTAATTTCGTTAAATGGCAGGTGAAAGTAAACCTTCAGCTCACACGAGAATGATATCCTTCCTAGATGTACACTGTACCTAGTACACGGGCACTATAGCGTGTCATTTTCTGCGAAATGACTTGCGTAAGAATCTCCATTAGCCTTCACATTTATCCTGCGTTCTCCGTCCTCGTCTCTCCTTCTCTCCCATTTTCCTACATCGTCCCCGTTCTGTTCTTCTCTCTCTTTTTTTTCTCTGCCCTGTTTCATTTTTCTTCGCGCCCTTTCATATTCTCTCCTTTTCTTCTCATCGCATTCTCTTTCTTGTGTTCGCCCTTCTCCAACTTCTTCTGTTCTGATCTAGCTTTATGCTAGCGCGCGCGTGTTCTTTTTCCGCTCTTTGTTCCCTTCTCTCTCTTCTCGTGTTCTTTCTGCATGATCCTTCTTCTAAATCTATTTATAAGTATTCGTTCACTGAGTCCTCTTTGTTGCGAAGTCTCAGCTTCAATTTGTTGTACTCATCGCCACTGTCGCTCGAACTTCTCAAGCTTGGTTGATAGGATTGACGCTGTCATAAATTTGCAACGTGTCTGTCGTTGAAAAATCTTCATGAACAAAAGTTGACCTTATTCTTCTATTCGCGCCGTTACATATAAATCAAATATAACATGACATTATTATACGATCGCGCGAGAGCTCAAAAATATAAAAGAACTTAAATTAAATTTTAATAATATACATGCACACACACACACACAATATATATATATATATAGTTATTTCGTCTGTAAAGATATTTGCCGAGCATTCCGTGGATATACATATAAATGTCTTAATACAAATTCCTCCTAAATTGTTCTCAAACGCTCGAAATGCCGAAATTCCTCTCGGACATCCCGAGTCATCGATCTTTTTTTTTTTTTATTCCTCGCGAAGATTGACGAAACGTCCTCTCGATCTGACTCTTTCCCAACGGCTTGCGGCAGACGGTAGACAGTGGATATCACAATTGCGCTCCGAGCCGTTGGCAACCTCCTCCCACTCCTCCCGCTTCTAGCGGGACTTGTTGACGCCCAACAGCTGACGGCCACCGCCACGTGCAACACGACGCGACGCATGCGTCCGATCAGTACGCGGCGCGTCTCTGCTGACGGAGCACCCGTTATAGCGCGTTGTGAAATGTTGTACTTAGGCTTTTTTTTTCCCTTTGTCCCATATTCGAGCCCCGCATTTCGGTGACTAATACAGAAAAAAACAGCGAACGATTGAATGTTGGAGGCGTTGCAATAATTCGCGTGTGTAATTAACAGATTTACGTGAAAAAAATGCGAAAAAAGTAAGTAAAAAGGCACGCTTTTTTATTAATAATTATTTTGAAAATTTTGAAATTATTTTGAAAAATTTCGTATTAAGATAGCATTGAAGTATGAATTACTTTTCCGCTTATTTAAAGGTAGTGGAAAGGTAATATCTTGATTTAATTCAAGGAAATACAGAGTACAGTTATTCCGTACGTGGTAAATGTTCTCGTGAATTCTACCGGCAGACCTACTCGGTTGTTGTCGACCATAACCGGCTTGTTGGAGTACTGTTAACGTATTGAACGATACAATTGAGAGATGCAATTAGTAGCGCGTGCGGTTAAACGTTTTGTTTTGTGAATGCAAAACGTTGAAACGATGAATCAGATAAATTCCGGCGTAATCTAAATCAACGTTGAATCAAAGCTATGTCGGTTATCAGTAATACGATACGGTATCTTCGACATTTGTCGTTCGGTATGATAAAGCTATATTTAAACGTGACGGTATTTTTTGCTCGCGCAACAATATACGGATTCCGGATTCCGGGTTTCACTGTGAAATTGGACGCAAATATTTGTAAAAACTAATTGTGCACACACATTTTAATATAACATTCTAAACCAACATTCCATCTCTCTGAGATACATCTCTTTATTTGCAGAATTAAAATTTATATCTATATAAATTTTAATTTTAATTATTGTATTTTATTACAATTTTAATTATAATTATTATGCTTATAAATTTATGCTTTAATAGAGAAAACATTTTCTCGACATATTTATAATTTATATTATATAATGTATTATGTTTTTAAAGAAATTTGATTTTTACGGTATAGATGCCAACAAGATTGACATAAAAGAAAAAAATAAAAACCTAAAATGCCAAGAAAATAAATCTGTGAAGCACCACTTAATTAATTAATTATGATATAATAATGTAAATTATGAATAAACGGATAATTATAAATTATGATAAAATTTTATAAAACAATTCGTGTCTAATTGTAACATATACTCTTGTGATATTTGTGCATTTTGCGTTTTTGCCTTTTTTCCTACATTAGGGTACATTTTTTAAATATCACGCACAAATGTAGTTAAATAAACTCGCGGTAGTTGCAATGAAATCTGACATTGAAATCTGACATTGAAATCTGACATCGCGTCAGTTCGTCTACCAGCGCACGCCTGTAATTAGAGAAGTGCATTGTAATTCGCTGACGTCAATCTTTTCTTCGTCATGTAAGTACTGTAAAAACATTATAAAATGCTGTAATATACACTGACTATTTAATAAATACATAATTAATAATTATTTTTTAAATATTTTATTTTTTATAAAAATTACACCTAACTAATTCTGGAAAAAAAAATGAATTGTATGACAAAACAACTCAGACAAAAGTTTCAAGAGGAAAGTATGATGTAACACATTTTTTTTATAATTAAAGTATTTTTTAAGATATTAACATTATGTTTGTTTTAATGGAACTATGTAATATTTTTTATTTAATATAATTCCTCTAGCCATTTTACACAGTACTAAAAGTATTAAGATAACTACTGATTTATTTTGATAAAGTATTTATCAAAATAAAATCAGTTATTTACTAGATATTTTATGTTAGAATACGTTAGAATGTAATATAAAATATTTTAAAAAATATTTTCTTTTGCTTTAATACTTTTATGCGCAAAATTATTAAATAAATTGATTGACATAAAAGATTACATAATGTGACAGTTACGAAAACAATTTATGATTTGCGGTGTGTAAAAGCAGCTGTGTGTTTTGTTTATATCAAATATTTTATCTTATTACTTTACGCGTGAAAATATTATGAAAGTTACGGAAGTTGAGGAATATTTTGCGCGAGGTATAGTTTATACTTTATATTAAAATACGCCAGAAAATATCAAACACTTCGCCAGGCGGTCGCCAGAATATCAAACATTAAACTTAATTTTTTGACATCTTCAATATTTTAGTACTTGTAATGAAGGAAGAGTCTACGTACTATGTAAGAAAAATTACGTCGTTTTATTTAAAAGAACGCTGATAATGTTGATTTTTAAGAAATGAATGGCATAAAAAATATTTTGCATGCATTATATTTTCTCCTAAAAAATACGAAACTTTAGCCTGAGTAAATTTTTTCATAAAGTTTAATTTTCTGAAATTATTTAGGTGTAACTTTTCAACTGAGACACCTCCTATACATGTGACATATGTAAAATATTAAATTAACAAAAATTTTTATTGTAATGATAATATCGAGGCATAAAATATCATTATTAAAAAATATTACTTTTGAAGAAATGGAACAAACATTCTGTTTTTATTACCGTAAGTTTTAGTTTGTGAATCTTTAGATCGCTTACTCGCTTTTACAATGTGAAATCTATTTTCTAAAACTGCTTGTTTAATCAATTAATATGTACATATTAGGTTTCTACAATAATAATAATAGCAATAATAATAATAATAAATAATAATAATAATGACGATGACGATGATAATAATAAATAGTGTTATATGATTTATTAACCGCAAATAAACAGGGACATAAAATTCTATCGCCGCGAAAGTTTTTGGTCGAGGAAAAGTAGCCGCGCGGTTCTGCGCGAGTGAAATTTATTTGTCTGCGTACTTTTGTAAATCCCATAGTTTATTCCAGACGGTCGCCATTACCCCCGCCGCTATTAACGGAATCATAGACATAATATAAATAGCCGTAACGCGTTCCATGCCAGCAATGCTTTAGAGTACGAGAACTACGAGAAGCAAGTTAAACCGAGAGAAAATCTTGGAGGTCATTGTCTAAATGTTGGACGTCTCCCTTTTGTCTCCCAACATTTCTCACTTTCTTTTGTCGAGAGAGATTGATGTGGCCCCTTCACAAGTCTCCTCCTTTCCTCCTAACAAGTATTGTTCAGTCGTCGAGTTTCACGCTCGGTCTATCTGTTATTATGTTTTTCTAACGTTTTTCTTTATATCTTATTTCTTATATTATATATCTTATATACGATTGAAATGACGAGCCATTATTTTCGAGCTGCTTTAAGCGCTCGTTTTCACAGTCTCGACGCTTATTGATTTTAGCTTCGAAACGCATGCGAAGGGCGGGATGGAGGGGAGGGAGTGGGAAAGGACGAGGGACAGAGGTTGGTGGCTCTAATTGGATTAAAATTTCATCGAGAGAGAGAGAACGGATGCACTGTTCTTCAGCGACTCTTTCATTGGACATTGAGCCGGGTTTTCGTCTTGAACCGCGGTAATAATGACTCTTAAACGCCATGAAACTGCAGAGAGCGATAGGAAGAATGATTGATAGATCGAATTTTCCAAGTGAAGTCCTTCCGCACGAAATAAACGAACGATAAATAACATGTGTCAGGAATTAAATGCGATTATATATTTACTAGAATTAAATAAAATGATTAACATTGTTCTCGTAAAATGACCTAATTGGAGCGAATAATTCTCTCGAATACGTTCGATGAATAATTCAAACAATTCTCACGTAACATCGAAAGTTATCGGATAAAAAAATTAATGGCACGGGAAATCAACGAATAAATTGCGGAAGACCCACATAAAGCGTTCGGTAAAATCCGGTAGAAAATTATCATAAAACTGGCGCGTGGAATTCGCAAAAAGTCCTCTTAAAATCTAGCATTAATTAGCAAAAAAATTGTACAAGCTTGATAGGTAATTTGAAGCAAAGATTTGCATACGATTGACGATTGAGCCGCGAGGAATTTGCATGAAATCGAAATATAATTTGCAAGAACTCGGTACGTGTAAAGTTTACAACGAAATGTTTGAGGCAAAACTGCACAAATGGCAAAGAAAGAAAGGCATCCACGAACGAATTTATACGATAGATATTTCCGTAGATCTTTTCTAATTTGCAAGAGAATCGATGGGAGAGTAGAATAATTGCGAAGATTTCGCAAAATCGGCGGAAAATTGGCGTGAATTGCGAGCCGAGAGGGTTACGATGAGAAGGATTATAGAAGTCGAAGCGGAATAGGTGATTCCCGTGAGAAACTCGAAGAGTGTCCGGTGGCTAATTATCGAATACCATCCGTGCAAAACTATGCGAGCTACGCACGGTATTCTACGGAATACGACCGCAAGTCTCGCCGCGGAAATCGCGTTCTCGCGTGATTGCGGTCCGGATCGGAGATTGCGATCGATCGATTCGAGTCTTCTGTCAATACATACGAGAGAGAGAAATCCATTTTTATTCATTAACTCTATTCTCTTTCTCTCCTCTCTCTCCCTACCCCCTCTCTTTCTCCCCCTCCCCTAGTTTTATCTCTCTCGCTCTTCTTCTTTCTCCTTCTATTTAAATTTAACTAATATAAATCTAAGATCAAATAAAATTGCTCTAATTTTATCTTTATTAGACCGTTTATACACGTATACATTTGTCAAGTTTTGTATTAAGCATTGTTTGAGGCAATTGGCGTTCAATGAAGCATTTATATACAATTATGTTGATACTGAATTTTTACACGGAGAGAATTGTCTCTTAAAATTTATCCTGAAATCATGGTAGTTGTGTATAATAAAAAATATTAATATCTATTACATTAAAATATAAAATATGTTTGATTAATTTTACTAAAACATATTTAGGAAATTTCAATAATTTTTCAAAATTTACCAATCTGCTTGGTAATTTTTATCACGTTGTTTGTAAAATGTTTTGTATATTTTAAAAATTCCTTGGTTGCCAAGTTGTTTCAAGTTTGTAGTGAATTTAAGGGTAAAATATAACAAAAAATTCTCTCCGTGTACATTTGGATTTATATTAGAGTTTCGTTAAACGATCACATTTCTATTGAGAATTCAAAGTTTCTGAAACAAATTCCGTCGAAACACAAAAATTACGCAAGTCAACATTGCATTTTCTAAGAATCGCGTTTTCAGATGTATAACGTAGAAAAAGTTTTTAAATAATTTCGCGAGAAACTTCGTACCGCAATTGCCACGGTAATTTTTTTCTCCTTCATGTTGCTTCTCGCGGCGGGAAAAATAAGGAAAGGCAAAGTGGTCGAAGGAGTAGGGGAGGAGAGACTTAATCCCCTCTCGAAATATCCTTTGTATCCTGCCCTTTCCGGAACCTTAATGGATCGCGGGTAGTTTTACGTCACGGCCGAGAGCTGTTTTTCGAGAATACGCCCTCCACCGCTCTTGTTTACGGCGGTTTTCCGCGCTCTTCGACGATAGCCACAAATTCGCGAGTTTTATGAGCTATTTCGATCGTCGAGAAATTTCAAAAATATTCGTTTGATTGCACCGAGTATCTTTAGGGGAAATTTTAATTTAACAAAATTTACAAATTGCATTTAACAATATTTAAATAAAATTATCTCCTTTATTACAAGGAGTAATAAACTTGTAAAAGATTATAACTTTTTCTAAAAGGTATTTACTAGGAACTTGTTAAGAAAAGTCGGACTTATAAAAGTTTAATAAATTTTAATATTAAAAAGAGCATGGAATATCCGAAACTTGCTTTTATTTTAATTAATCGTCATATTATCTGTCAAAAGTTAATTAAATAATTATGTATTAAATTAACTTGACGTTTCTAATTATCTAAATAATCATAACGCCTCTTATGTAAATTGACATCTTTGTGAACGCACCAAAGCCAGGGGTTCTGAAAAGGACTAGAAATGTAAAGAGGATGCAGATTCTCATAGAACGAACCACCGTAAGGAAAGTTTGCTGTAGAAGCGGGATTCGAAAGGGGATTCTACACGCGACGCGGACAGGAAGCTATTCCTTAAACATTCATCGCGACTGCCATATTTAAACGCGCGAGAGCACGGGAAACTCCGGGTAGACTCCGGTGTACCATGCACCTTCGGGGAATCCCGCAGGGGGACCACGAAGTCCTCTCTCTCTTTATCCAGCACCCTGCACACGATGCATAACTTTATAATTCACCTCCATCTTGCTAAAGTGAATATATATCCGTGCCATACAAAGGGTTTTGAAAGAAAATACGCGTGCTTTATGCCAAATTAGTTAATTTCCAGAGAAAAACGTCGCATTGATATGAATTAAATATTTTTTTTTTACGTGACTGGGGAATAATAGCCGGAAAAGTAGGTCATTTACAAAGAGCTTAGGTGTATTTATGAGAGGCAAATGAAAGAGTTGACTTTCATTTTGAAATGATTTTTATAAAATTTTATAAGGCGATTTTAAACAATTTCTATTTTAGAAAGGAAGAGAATTAAATAGAATTTTTATATCATAAAATTATTTTAACCTTTACAATAAGCAATAACACACAGAAATATTAATTGGAAAAATTTGACAAACATTTTATAACGGTTTTCTGTTAGCAGCTGAAAGTTTGTTTTAAAGATGATTAAACAATGATTTTGCTATCTGATGAAAAAAGGTAAAACTTTATGTTTTACTTGATCTCTTTTGACTTCAGAGAGAGGGAGAGAATATTTTACTTTGTAACGTAAGATTCTATTTATATTAAAACATTTATATTTTTGAACGGAAAAATAGCTTTATTTTCTGGGATTATTTCCTGGGAAAAATCAATAATTTACAATCGCACAAAAATCATATAAAGTGAAGAACACTTCAGGAAAATACATATTTTGAATATTTTTTATTTCAATTTAGGACCCTTTGCAACCAATACACCGCTTTGTTCTCGTTTTCAATCGTTGAGTACTCCTTTTTCATAATTAGTCAGTCACGGTAGTTCGAATTTTTGGAATATCGAATCTTTGGTCTTTCAACTGCAAAAAAATGTAACTTTATACACTCATCCTATCTCTCGCTGACTATTTTTTGTTTTCGAAATTGAAATTGCAGTTGCGAAACCATGGTTTTGTCTCAAAACTTATGGGTCGCACTGTGCACATACACGTTTATCTTGTATCGTGAAATACAAATAAATTTTACCGCGCGGAACGTAGGAAGGGAGGAACGTGTTCCTCTTGAATGAACGCTTCCTGAAAGATGGGGATCTGGAATATCTATAAATATTTTTATAGCATATAGATATAAGATATGTGATCCCTTGGACACCCGATATATCGAAGACAAAACCCGCGTGAAGATTCATTGGGATTCGTAAGAAATCTATACGGGCCCGCCCAATTCTGATCGCCCCACTGGTGAGTTAATTAAACGCGCTAATGAATTAGACCGTCGGAACTTCGAACCACAAAGTTCAAAATTTAGTGGAACTTTCTCACGCGGAATTAACATTAATTTTCCATGATTCCATTTATACATTAATTAAATGTTAACTTGAAAAATTCACAGGCTTTGAACAATATGGTTGACCATTCGCGCAGGTAATTAATTAATATTGCTATTCATCAAGAAAATCCTTTGTTTCGGTTAAAATTTTGGTGTATAAACATTTTCAAAATTTACCTATTCTTTCCGTCAATACCTTTTTGAAATCTAGAAATGAATTTTTGTCAATAAAAGACACGAGTATTTTTTTAAATAATTAAATAGCAAATATATAAAAAATGAACTACAACATTCTAGAAAGCAAGTTAATGATTATATTATTCTAATGTCAATTAAAGTAAAGTCATTCAGTTTTTTTCAGTTAATCGAGTTTGTTTTAATAGAAACCTATTTTGTATGATACAGTTGACAAAATATCAGAGCTAGAAAAGTTATGGTAGAATATTGATTAAAAATTTTAAATTTTAACAAAAGTATATTTCTTTTTATCTTTATATAAACTTGAACGCACAAAAATGTTTCACTAGAGAGGGAAGAACGTATACGTACTCTCTTTGATTTAACACGTCTCATGTCATCGGATATATCGTACGTTTCAACTCGTCCAAACTAACACAATTCCAAGCATTCGCGTCTTCCTGTCTTCGCGAGCATCTTGTATATTGTTTCTTAAATTAAGCGTGAAAAGACGAGTTTGTCTTTTTACATTCTTCCTTTTACGTGCGTTCTTTTGCATCGCGCCTTTTTCTTTGTTCTTCTCTTTGCGAAAAGCAGTATAGGGGTGTCCGCAACAAAGAATACTTCATTAAGTATAGGCAACGTTGGGCCCGTCTCGGAAATGGCGGCAGCTTTTATTACGGAATTCCGCGACTTCATGAACCCGAGTTCGCACGCGGTATTGCTTGGAATACCCGGCATTCTGGAACGAAACCCCCCTCAGATTTGCAAGCTCGTGCTCGCGAAAGCCAGTGAAAATTCGTGCGACGAACGTTTTCCCAAGCTCACCTCTCTTTCCCCGTTAATATCGAATAATATTGAACTGCAGTGTATATGCCCCAAAGAGATTTTTATGAAAAGTCTAATACACTTCTCACGTTTCGACAATTGTTATTAATACAAATATAAAGAATTGATATCTTTTCGTAAATGACGTTTTATATGGAAGACATTTTTATTATATATCTATATTTTTATATACAATATAATTTAATATGATAAATAAATTTGTTTCGTGAGCAAACACTTTTTAAATCGCTTTTATTTATTTGTCACATGAACATTTTTCAAGATTTTGAAATTGTAAAATTTCTGACAAAACACTTTAGGCATACGCAATGTGTTCCTAATTTATTTAAAAAAGTTTAAAATCTGTCTGAAGCACATCAAATTATGATTAATTGTTAATATATAATTGAGAAAGAAGATTTTAAGACTTTTAAAAGTAAAAATAATACAATATGATTACAGATTATTTTAAGCTTATTAATTTTCGAAAATTTCAACTTAATGAAGATTGCAATATCTTCCACGTTTTTTAACCCTTCCACGCGTTTAGCAGGATATACATGTCCTAGGACGTGTAATAAATCATGTCTCTAGTAAATATTGAGTCATTAAAATAGGTCTCACTTTAAAGGGAATTGCCTAAACTTTAACAAATAGTGTTATAAATATTATTCTAAAATATGAAAAATTATTTGTTTAATAAAATTCGAAATTTCTTTATTATAAATTTACTATATAGATTTAGTTAAGAAATTTCTTTCAAATTTTACTAATCGTGAAAGGTTTGACATGGTGTATACAGCGTTATCTTCGCGTGGCGATTATTCAAATGCGTTTACTTTGATAATATAAATTTCTGATAATATTTATACTGTATATGAACTATAAATGAAACTCTCGAGTGTCGAGTCTCTTGTATCTCAAGAAATATAGTAGTGATATTGGTTACGGATACGTGATAGATTAAACTGAGAACTTTTGGATCTGCGATGTAGTTCTTTTTAATATACATTTTGTAATTTTGTTCTATAAATGAAATAAATATTTTGCGATCCTAACAATGTCTCAATTGCGAACTTTTATTAAAATTTAAAGATATTTTATTAATTCATCATATCGGGTCCGCTGTGTTGGACCATTAATTTACATTTTGACATTATTTTCGTGTGGGCGAAACTCCGTAATATTTACTTTCAAGGTTTCATTAGAGTTTGGAAATAATAATTCATTCTTTGCATTCACCATTTCGAATTTGCAGTATGTTTGATCTCGCTTTCATATTCATCGAATTCAAAAATGTTTAAAAATAATTAAACTAGATATGCTATTTTTAAAAAAATCAGATCTGAAGTCGGTTAAATAACAATAAATGTTTAAACATTTCCGATTATATAAAATTAAGAAATTAAAAGCTTAAACGGAAATTGTAAAACAAAGATATTGATAGTTTATTTTATACTCAAATAAAACAGAAACGTAACGAAAACGTGCGAAACGCGGTTAACGCGCCGCAACGTAATACCGTTATAGCTGAGATATAGTGCGGACATAACTATATCGTTGCCAATATCGTGTTACTACCGGCATCATTAAAACGGACTGGAACGTTTCCATACTCGCGGCGGCTTTAATCTCCCGTTGAAATTCATGCGGGTTAAACATTAACTCTGGGTTTTGCGCAAGGCGGTCTTCATTGCATCGCGATGCACCTGCGCGAATGCATATATGAGCCGTCCTGTATGATACCGTGATGCATTTAATATAGTCAATATCCAAAGCAACGAAATAACCAGATCGGTCGTGTGCGGCGTCGTTGCATTTACCCGAATCGGTGTATCGATCTTTATGGTTTTCGAGCACTGGGAGAAATTTAAGTGACAACAAAATTTGATTTGCTGATGCGAGAGCCAACTTTTTGCTATTGCCAACAAAAGGTTTGCTATATACTATTGCTAAATTAATTAGCTCTCGCAGCAAACCAAGTGTTTGCTGTCACTATACTGACAAATGATTTGCTAATACAGCAAAAAATTTCTCTCAGTGAGCTTAACGTCATAGCCGCGTAAAGCGAAGAGGGATGTATATGAGTACATATTTTATTCTCAAAGAGGGGAATATGCTTTTAAATATATTATTTCAGCGCTTTTACGTTTATTTGGAAGCCTTCAAGCGTGTATCGATAAAATTATTGTTTTATTTGAAACTATACAGAATCATGCTGTACACGTTATTACGTGTGTACAAGTACTTTTGATCTGTGCATATACCTATATCCTTGCATGGAAGAAAGAGGGTGGAGGAGGGAGAAGTCTTTCTTGCACAGACATATATATGTGTTACTACCATGTGTAAACCATCATGTAATGCCCTTTTCACCTAGCTGCCAAATATCTCGGCGTCATGCAAATGCTCAGCAAACGCTCGCGCAAATTGTCTTACAATTGACCGTCGATTAATACCACGATCCTCTCCAACAGCCATTAAGCGAGCTAATTTAATCCACGAGTTAGGCTCGGAATTATAATCGATCTGATCACTTTCTCCGGCAAGATCCAGGCGACGTTAAAATCTTCGAAATTTCTATGATTGTCGACGTCACAGGCGTTTTAAGACTCTAATGCATTAACGTTTTCAGGAATGCATTTACAATCTTGATATTTCGAAATTTAGAATATTGAAAAGAATGTGACAATTTTAATATTTCTAAGTAAATATTGCTTATTATGAGAATGCGGTTCTTTCCATTTTCTTAATCTTTAGAGGGCGGGGAAAAAAATTTTTTTTTTTATTATTTTTCCCTTATTCAACACACCAAATTTTGCCTGAAAACATCAAATAGTTTGTGTTATTTGGGTGGTCGATATTTCGACTACCCCCGCCCTCTAAAGGTTAAGTATATACTCAGTAATTTTAGGAATTAAACGATTTTAAACAATTACTTTACTGCTATTCCAGCAAGCTAAAATATTTAAAAAGGCGTTAGTATCTTAGGCATTTAATGACCTTTTTTTGAACTTCACAGACACTATATACTTTAGCATTCTACAAATTCAATATTTAATAATTTACTGACGTCATTTCTTACGCTTTCATATCTCGTTGGACTTTTACAAGATAATATCGCTTGCTTTATTATTTTAACATATTTCGTGGATTAAAAAAATTTTTTTGACATTTTAAAATTCAACTTTATGTTTATAATATATAAAGTTCCAGAATTTCATATATTTTATATAAGGCTATGATACTCCGAATTTTAGCATCGAGTATTATTGGATGCTGCAATTTTGGGATTGTATAATAAATAGTGATAAAGAGAGAAATTTAATTTTAGGAATATTCATCAAGAATGTTCCTTGCTGTAATTTTCCGTAATTACAAAGAGATAAAAAACTGTGTGTAAAATTTTATGTACATATTTTAAATTGAGTAACTTAAAGCTAATTTTTTTCGTAAAGAAAACTTGATTAAACGCCGGTTTCATATTCTCGTAATTTTAATATTAAAATATTAGTGACTAAAATCTTGACTAAATTTAAAGCCCCCCTCCCACACACACACACACACAAGCACATGCGCATTATTTAAATACAAACGAAGACTTGAAATTAAACAAAACAAAATCTATGTAGAAATTAATTTGTAAAATACCATTTATTTTTATTTGCCATTTTAAAGACAAAAGAAAGCTCTTTCAAACTCAACTTTTTTGAATCTCTAAATGCAATGCCGAAGTTTGCACATCTAATTTTTCAGAGCTCGGCATAGAAACGCGAAACAACGGCATTTGCTTCCCGTGACTGCGAATGGAAGTATATCTGATGTCGTTATTTTATAAAGGGATTGCAAACAACTGTCGCGTCGTGTTGTTGCATCACGTCAGTTACGTAATAATCGTGAATTAAAATTTTATCGCAAATTACGCCCGGCGCATAAACTGCGTTAAACTAAACAGGGTTCGGTTGGGATTGAATGCGTTTTGGAAATTAGGATTGATACAGAGGGCCGAGCGGTATAATGGCGCGTGCTGCTGGCATTATATTAATTAATGGCGACGCATTTATTACGAATGCCTGACATTTACAATGGATCTTGCGTATGAGAAACTAACGCTATGCGACCGTTAATGCAACGGGATAATTGAATGGGCAGATTTGGCTTTGAGTAATCACTAATTATTCCCCGTGTTGTAACGTTTATTGATCCTTCATAAAACTGATTCTCTGCCGCGAGAGCGTCCTCCATTTTTCCGTAATTTCGAATTATTCCCCGTGTGTTGTAACGCTTATTGATCCTTCATAAAACTGATTCCCTGCCGCAAACGTCCTCCATTTTTCCGTAATTTCGAATTATTCCCCGTGTGTTGTAACGTTTATTGATCCTTCATAAAACTGATTCCCTGCCTCCATTTTCAAAACTACCATCAATTCTACAATTCTACAAAGAAAATAAGAATCATCAATTTCTACAATTCTTGTTGCTGATCATATTTTTTTTCATTATTGAATTTAAAAGATTACTTGTATCTTCCATATTATATTGAAGACTGCAATGTTTCATAATTAAGCTCTTTAATCGTGAGTTTTTTAATTATGAAACATTGAAGGAAGAATAGCTTGAAAAAGTCTTGCGGAAAATTATATTTAAGCTACATAATTAAATCATTATACATTATGACGTCCAAAGAGAATTAGCCCTTCCGAAGTTATTAAGAAACATCACCGGCCTTCATTATACTTCACGTCACAAAATTCTCATTAACATCTTTGATAAAAATTCCCTCCAAAAAAAGTCTCACAAATTTCTTTTCCTTACAACTTTCTTTTCAACGTGTAAGACCAACACTGTTTGAAGCTCGACCTCTGCGAAACCGATCACCAATTAAACTCAAACAATTCAAAGTCCCCGTTGGTGTCGTCCAGAGAAAAGAAAAAAGAAGAAAGAAATTCTCTCTCAAAATTGGCGTCGGGAATACTTCTGGATACCTAATCCTTTCGCCGTGTCTCCTCGCAGCTCGCTGGTCGAGCGAATACTGACCGGTGACTGGTGCATCCGAGTCGAGCGTCCGAATATCGAGCGGTTCTGGTAGCGCGACGTGTCGGGGGGGATCATCGGGGACGAAGCCGGCGCGAGCGCATGCGGAACGGACTCTAGGTCAGGTCACGCGGGTCAATCGCCGGGGTCGTTAACACCGCCGAGAGACCGACCGGCCTTACACGAAGGTGCGCAGGTGCGCGCTCGCTCTCGCACGTGTGTCGGGCACGCGCGCAGCTGTCTCTCCGTTGCCCGAAGGCGCGCACCGCGACGAAGGGAAACGGCGGTTTTCGGGCCTTGAGGAATCCGCACTCGACGGTTTCGAGGTTTCCATAAGTAAAACCGAGGGGGGGTTTGCTAACGAGTCCGCGCGCGCTCCGTCTGCCCGACCCCGCACGTCTGTACTCCACTTTCTTGCGGATCTAACTTTTGGCACCGCCGCGCGCTGTTGTACAGCGCGGATTTTTACGATATAAATAAGCAATATGTTGCGACGCGGCAGCGATAAAGAGAAATATAAAAACGTAATGAGCCAAAACCGAAGCAGTGCGCCACGACTAGCAAATGAAATTGTATGAGATACGTTCCCGGGACTCGGGACAAAAAGGAAAGATCTTCTCTTTGATTCTCATTTGTGCAGATAACTTTCGTATACATATAATTTCCCTAAATATAGATTTTTAAGATTGAATTTTAACAGTTATAATAGATTATTAAAAAAAATATTTGCAACACGATAGGATAGACGTCTTTTACGATTATAATCCTCTGATGTTATTTTAAAGGGGAAGGCGGTAATATATTTTAAAATATGACGATATCATCCCCGGTTTCATATCTCGAGATCCGCGGTTCATTTCTACCAAACTTCTTATCGTATTTTCTGATACGAGATAAAAACAATTGACGTATCGCGAACAGAATCTATAATTCGCTATAACCTTTACACTATAAACGTTATCGGTGTACCAGCCAGTTTTCGAGAAATATCATTATCGTGAAACAAGATGGCGCGAACGTTATGGGGCGCGACTTTTATTTCCGCGACTGCGAAACTTTTCCGCACCGCTCTTTCGCCGTTAATATCCAGTTTCAATTTTCGAGACTGAATTATATCGCCTTTTTGCCCTCCCGCGTGTGCTGATGACAAAATGGCGATCGTAACTCAAGCAGAATTACATTTCTTTCGCGGCTGACCGCTAATTCTCAGCATTTTTACGCGACTGCTAGGATCAGCAGTATGGCGCAAATTTAGCCAGTATTGCGTTCCTTTTCATTATTTACAATTCATAATAAAATATTAAATGTATTTTTCAAAGCCACTTTCATGATCTTAAAAAATTGAGTTGAAAAAAATCTCTTCATAAAAAATTGAAGCCCGTAAATAAATTCTTATCCACTTGGCGTCGGAAGTCTTTTTAATTTGTTTTAAGGAACTTTCAATTTTTATTGAGAATTTTATGAACATGAATTTATAAAATTTAATTAATAAAGAAACCTTTTCCGTTAAATATTTCTGTCTTTTTACAGAATCTTTTCATGAAAAATTGTAAGAAATACATTTTCTGTGGAAAATCCAGAGAAAATATTTCATGGAATCTCGCCTTAACAATTCTTATTGCGCGAAATAATTGGGTTTAATCTTCTTCGTTAATTTTGTAAAAAGAATTTTTTGGAGAAAGAATTTAACGTATAAATATCCCGCAGTCATCGAGAGCTTTGTGGATTCGAAGATTGAACGCACGCGTGAAACCGCAATTGTAAGTTTTTTGCATTGTTCAGGCTTTCCAGGCATCGCGAATCCGATCGATTTTGTTCGGCGAGGCGAGTCTATGGCGAACTCGTGAAGTGGCGTCTGATTAAGTGGCGCCATTAGAGGGTGGTACTCGAAAAACGAACATAATCATTAGTAACCGAAGCAGTTTCCGGCACTCCCTCTAATAACCGGTTCGCACGCGATCGTAATTATTATTTGCGGCTTATATCGGTTCACTTTCAACGCGGGGATCGGCTTATCAATCGAAATGGTAGCGGCATCGCTGTTCCGGAATTGGAGCAACCAATACCACTGTTTGAAAGTCAAGAACGTGTATCTCGCGCGTGTGTATGTGTGTAATATGTTCCGCCAAACGGAAAGTTCGATGAAAAAAATTTTTCCGTACTATTTCTGTTCACTGGTCAAATTAATTTTACGTTATTAAAAAAGATAGAAAAAAGATAAATAGAAATAGAGAGAGGAAGAGAGAGGAAGAGAGAGATATCGTTTAGTTAAAACAAAAAATGTTAAAATTACGTATTATTTTTTACTGTGTAATTATTTTACTTTTACTTATAAACTCTCTTTTGCCTCACACAGCGAGTATAATATTAATTATATGCACAAAGAGTAGACACGCTCTAATATAGGTACTCTAAAACATGGATAAAACAAGCGTCTGTATCCCTTTAAGGTGGCCTTAATGAAACCACAGTAAATTTTAAAATTTTGTCGAGAGAGGGAAAGAGAGAGAAAGTGCTTCTTAATGAAGGGAACAAGGGTCGTGCGTAATCGCGAAGACATAAATATTATAATCTAATCCGTGAAATTTCCGCACGCGTAATTATGGAGGCGGATTCACTTACGTTTTTGCCTTGCCTTTATGGATCATACGATTGCAGTATCGTTTTACGCAGTGCGGTTATTACTGCAGCTATATACGGGATAATTTTAATTCACGCGCTCTGGGTCGCGCGATTAAGAGTGATCAGAAGGTAACGGTGAGACATGGGCTGATGAGAAAAAAGGGATAGAAACTTTATCTCTCGGAAAAAAACTTCGTTTGGGATTTATTTTATTATATATAATAAAAAACTTTGTTTGGGGTTTATTTTATTACATATAATAAAATAAACCCCAAACGATCCCTTTTTTCTCATCAGCCCATGTCTCACCGTTACTTTCTGATCACTCTTAATCGCGCGAGAGAGAAGCGCGTTAAGGAAACGGATGGGGTGATCAAAGATGCGTATAACGTTTCATCTTTTTAACCTTTTTATTTTTTATATCTTTTTTTTAAACGTTAACACTAATAACGGTATCGGCACAATTATAAAAAATAAAAAATACAAGCTAGCAAAAGTGCGTCTAAATAATATCGGAAAATATTCCTATAATACAAGTACATATAAAAATGTTTAATTAACAATAAACTTATCCATGTATTTATTTATAAACGAACTTATTAATAAAAGTATGCGCTTGTTTAAACGCAGAGTGTATATTTTATGATAAGCGCAAAATCACAATACCTATACACTGTCACATCCAATCTTGCACGTAGAACTTATTTCGAGACAAACCCTCACCTTCGGGATATGTTATTGTGCCAAGCTTCTCGATTATTGTCATTACACGGAGATAAATAGATAAAAGGAAAAAAAATATGTATATATAAAATTGTAAAAAATTCTCTTTCCTCGTTCAGGCGTGTAACGATGAATCGTACCTCGGATGGCTGGTTAGGGTTAAACGGCGAGTGCACGCGTCAACGCACACACACACGCTGCGTGTGAAAGTGACGGGGCACCCAAAGCGGGTGGTCGCGCGGAAAAAATCGGCCTCTCTCTCATTAAACGATTAATTAGCGAGCGTGTGATGTGTCGAGAGTGACGCGCGCGCGCGCGCGCGCGGTAGGCGAAGTAAGGGTTACGCGAGACGAATAAAGCAAATCACCGACGGTTGTTTTACAACCACAGTCCGCGAGCTATCGATCATTGTAATGAGTGGAAGAGAGGCTCGGAAACGATAATTAAAGGCAACGCGTTTAACGCGCGCGGTGGCGCGCGCGCGGGAGTGGAGGGGAACGGGGACGGGGGGGGGGAGAAGGGAGGTTTGAAGAATGTCAGTCCCGCTGGCGTACGTGGACGGAAAAAGCGATGTAAAAGCTGCAGGATGGAGGCCACACCCTGCTAAGGTCGGCGGGATGGTTGGCGGCGGCGGCGTGGCGGCGTGGCGGCGAGAAAGGCACGGGGGGCGGCGGAAAGGGGAGAGTAATATCTCGCGTTGTAAAATCCACCCACGTGAAAAACAACCGGGGCACATCGCTATACCATTTACCGCTTGATAGGTGGTAGCGTGCTTTAAGCTCTGTCTTTTCTCCGCGGATGACATAGGCGGCCTGCCCCTCGTTTTCCCTTGCCCTCTGCCCCCCCTCCCCCCCTGTTCCGACATCTCGTTCTTCCCCGTCCGTTCTCTCTCCTGGTCCCCTTTTCACTCGATTTCTCTCTGTCTGTCCCAGTCCCCTTCTCAGCTCGTAGCAGTTTCTTCCAGCTCATTTCTAGACGCGTCACGGTCTCCGCTAACAATCTAACAGTCTCTATCGGGCCGTTTGAATCTGTCTTTCCGCAGTCCGACGTTGTCTTTCTCTTCGTTACAGTCGCCCGACGTGCAGTCCTTCAAATCTATTCCAGTTTCTCTCCGAGTTACTTCCAGATCCCTTTCCGGGCTTCACCTAGACTCTTTTTTAATGTCTTCTCCCATCAGCTCTTCCCAGTTCCAATTGTTCCAACTTTCTCTCTCGCGTCTAATTTTTTCTCATCTTATCTTGTTAGTTTCTACCTTTGCTGCTTCTGTTATTTATTCTAGACTTCATCTTGGACATTTAATTTACCGTACATTTTTTATTTTTACTATTTCCATCAAATCAATACCGGCTTGTATTACGCCATGATTTCAATCCGCACGCTATTTTAAAATTTCTCTCTTTTTTTTTAATTCCTCCTCGATTTTTCCATTATCCCAATCCTTTTCGTTGTCCGATCATAGGCAATAGCTGATAAATCTCATCGCGGTATAAAGATAGCGACAAAATCGAAGCTTCCGACATGGCTATTATGAGGAAGCGTGACTAAGCGACATTAAAGATTACACAAATTTACAAAAAGAATTTTTTGTTATTATTTTGAACCAGACAAAGATGTTAGATTTTTTATAGATTTTTGGACGTTGAAAAAACGACATCTTTTCATCTTTTTCCACAGCAGAATTGTATTCTTCAATCCTTCATAATATGATTAAAAAGTATTATAATTAAAATATGAAAATTTAAAAAATGCATTTTACATGATTTCTGATCAGAATTTCAAGATAACGTTAAATTTTCTCATAAAATAACCGCAAAAGGAAGCTATTTTTAATGCATTAAATCAATTATCTTGGAAACCCGACGTGCTGGTAAAATTTAGCTTGCAATATCGTTTCCAGCACTCATGCAAGTCTATTAAGAAACATCTTGTCTGGTTTAAAATAATTTTCGGCTACGAACCTATGCTCTTCAAAAGTGGGGCAGGCAGAAAGAAGACGGAGAAAGAGGGCGGTAAATACAGTGTCCAGTCGTCGGGCCGACTTTCAGAGAGAGTGCAGCAGCCATTTTTACACAGGGGGGACGGTCGCAGCGCGCGGAATAAGTGTCCTTAGAATTTCTCGGGGCCGACAATGGAAAGAGATGTAACTGAAACGCGCCAAGAGGGGTGAAAGCACTCGCAGCAATACGTCGTGCTCCCCTTAAATCAAATTAATTAACTCCTCCTTCCTGATTGAGATAAGATTGTGCCGAGGGAACCTGCTCGCAGAAATTTCTTATTTTAAAAGCAAGCCAGAGAGCTTTATCTACAGTACATATAGGAAGATTTGCAAATTTATTCTCTCTCTCCCCCTTCTCTTTAACCTTTTTTATAATTTTTTATGTGTATTTCTTAATTACTTTTTGGTTCTGAATTTTGTCATAATACATTAATTCTGTTCCGAGTAAAACTTAATTTAATTTTTGATAATAAAATATTGGCCGCATCTGGCAACGGAAATATAAATGGTTTCTTAGCGTGTTATAATTATTCTGGGACATCCTGCTACGCTTTCATTTATTTTGTACGCTTATTTATCTGGCATACAATTTATCATCGACCTATGCATTTATCCGCGGTCGCGTCTTATCAAATCGAAATGGGCTAATGAAATTGGGCGGGAGACGGGCGTCGCGACACCCTTAATTTCCGGCCGGGACGTCGGGTGCACGGTGGCGAAACCAGCGGAAACGAGACGTTGTATTTATGTTAAAACTTAAACGCTCGTCTTAAATACCAGCCGAATACAGGCCAGGGCGTCGCGTCGCCTTACGGCTCTTCCGATCGGAATATTTCTGCGTTCGCGCCATGCCGGGAAATTTCCGAAATGACCGAAATAGAACGTAGAAATTATTAGCAGACGTCGCAAATGGCGAATGCGAAACGTTAAAATAGAGTCTGTCTGGTTCTCTCCGATATTTATTTTATCGTATATTTATCAGATTATTGGCTAATTTATCCACACGTTAGAGAAATCCGAGGATAAATCAGAGGACGATAAAAAATTGTATTTTCCATAACAATATCAAAACTTAAACTCTTTAATTACCTGTTTATCTCGTAACTACGTTATTTCTCTCTTATGGAAAAATACTACAGAAAGACTACTGTAGTTGCGAAAAGAGTACACGAAACTATAGTCATTATTACAGTAATGACTGTAATAATGATTTGTGTGCTTTTTTCGCAAGCATGGTAGCTTTTTCCATAACGGCTTTCTCTCTCTCTCTCTCTCTCTCTCTCTCTCTCTCTCTCTCTCTGATCAAGATTAGAGATTTCAAAAAAGATTTTAACAACGATGAATTCGGAATTTCGATATACGTAAGATCAAAAGAGCAAATAATATCGATGATGAACTTCCGGTTAAACCTGTAAATTTTCCCGAGGATATTCTAAACGTGGCGCCGAGAAATATCGCTTCTTTCACGCGCTCTTATGTGCATTCAAGTTGCACGGAGGCTTGCAAGCTCAGCTAACTTCTCAATTCTATCTCTCCTCATCTATTCATGGGACGGTCTCGCGGCGTGACATTCTTTCCGTGAATTTTGCTTAGGCGCATCCTCTTTCTTTTTGCATCCTCCAGTATTTTCGCTCGATTCAGGCTCCGTTTTAATCGTATCATCTTATCGCTCTGTTAAGGAAATTAAACCTTCATTTATTACTTCCAAATATTTGACCCTCTCCGCAGCTAATTAATATCTTAATCGCAGTTTCCATAACATTTATTTCGGGTTGGCGTGGTCGGGTAAAAAATTCACGAATTTTCCCAAGGAAAATTACTAACACGGCGCGTTGCATGGTCCGCTGCAAGAGAGGGTGACAGCGCGTCTAAGAAGGGGGCGACTTCGCCATTAATTAGCCCTGATGCGCGCGATATTGACTCACCCTCCCTTTCTCCACCAGAGAGGCACGCTGTACTTCGCCTAAATGAATGCAGGGTTGCGCGAGGGATGCAGCTGTTGCTGCGAGAAAAATGTGGCGTCGCGGAAATTCTCGGCGCAGTTTTCCTTTTTATTTGCGCGAGCATAAATCGTCCTTGGTTCAAATCGCGTCTTATACCGCGTATATATATTTTTTTTGAGATATTTCTTCGCTTACCGTAAATAGAAATCTGCTAATTTATTATTGCTACAGTAACGCGTAATTTATTTCTCATAATCTATACTAATATATAAAATTCTTATGGGTGGTGTGTGTTTGAACGTTATTAACTTAAAAACTATTGGACCGATTTTGAAAAAACTTATACCAACATGTTCCTTGAAATTTCAGGAGTGCTATAGGGCAATTTAATTTGGCGGTTCTTTTTTAAAAAAGTGATATTTTTCAATTTATAACATTTTTGCGGATTGGTGTGTATGTATGTTTGCTTTTATATCTCGAAAAATTTTAAACGAAAACGTACTTAATTATAGTGTTTTTTAAATTTCTTAATGTAAGCTAAATGCACTTGCAATTTATTTTAGTTAGTCCTTTTTTATTTTTAAAACTGATTGTTTCCAAATTAAATATCACTCATCAGTATATATATAAGTGTCGAATGTCTGTCTGTCTGTCTGTCTGACTGCGAACTACTCATTCATTAATGGGCTGATTCTCTTGCAAAAAGTGTCAACATTTTTCTAATTTCTCCGGGATGGCGGCGATGGGGTTCGATTTTTGTTTTACCGATTTTCTTGACACCGGGGCCAAAATTTTTCTAAATTCTGCGGGATTGCGACGATGGGTTTAATTTTTTTAAGAGAAAGCTTTGTTTTCGTGAAAAACTTTAGCACCGGTCTCAAGAAAATCGGTTTGCAAATTACTCATAAATGTTTTTCTTGATTGAACATGTCGTAACCGGTCTTCTTAAAAATCGAGGTTCTGTGTACATCGCGAGCGAGCAATCTCGAAATTCCCGACAAAACGCCCGGGAAAACCAAGGGATGATGTCGCTGATCGGTAAGTGAAATATCGGAAAAGCGGAAATGACTCAATAGTGTGAAACTCGAGTTGAAAAAGACCGGTTACGACATAATGTTCAATCAAGGAAAACATTTATGCGGTCCGATTTGAAATTAGAGGCATTTAGTTATGATTCAAATTACGAATATCAATTTCATCCGAGAGTAATAATTGGGAAAATGGATGCAATATGTGATCATTGTCGAGCAAAAAAGTTTAAAAGCACCTGGAATGTGTTGTTCAAGCGGAAAAGTTAAACTACCGCCTTTAAATCAACCACCCGACACGCTCTTTATGTTTGTCCACAATAAGGATATTGAAACACAAATGAAGTTGTTTGAAGAAAAATGACGCCCGGGCGAAGCCCGGGTAACCAGCTAGTGTAATTAATAAACGCCGATGAATAAATTAGCATTTTTTTAATACAAATACACGGAGAGAATTTTCTCTTATTTACCCTGAAATCATGGTAGTTGTGGGACAACATGTACCACCAAGAATTTTATGCGAGCTATTCTGATTAATATCCACCATAATAAAAAATATTAATATCTATTTCATTAAAATATAAAATATGTTTGAATAATTTTACTAAAATATATCTAGGAAACTTCAATAATTTTTCAAAATTTACCAATCTGCTTGGTAATATTTACCACGTTTGTAAGATGTCTCTTGTATATTTTAAAAATTCCTTGGTTGCCAAGTTGTCCCAAGTTTGTAGTGAATTTAAGGGTAAAATATAACAAAAAATTCTCTCCGTGTAATGTTAGAAAGAGACCGTTATTCGTCCTTTCAATAAAGCACGGTTTACGGTAATAAATTATTTAATTTGTCGTATTTTGTAACTAAATAAATATAATTAAGTAACTTGTTTAAAGACGGGAGGAGATTAACAGAATATTTGCAAGACTTTATTAAGTATTCGAAAATCAGTAATAAATCTTGAAAAATATATGTATCTTTGTAAATAATACCAATTTATATAAGTTCTGTTATTTAAATAATAAGTAGAATGATACTTTTGATACTTTTCTGCATGCCAAATAAATTTCTGAATTTTCATTAAAATAATTTTAGAGGTGAAAGAAAATTCTCGTAAATGTGAAACAGACAAAATGTGAAAAGAAATATTATTTTTACCATCAGAGAATTGTACTCTTCTCGTAAAGTGTTATTGTCTTTAATATAATTGCCGGAATTATTGGTTTAAACTATTAGAAACTCTAGAACTTTAAAAATTATTAATTTTTGTTCCATCATACTTAATTCTTCTCAAGAATGTGAGATAATAGGTCACATTTGAAAAAAATTCAGATTTAACATGCAGAAAAGTAACTCTAGTAAAAGTAACTATTCCTGTTATTTAAACAGCATATTTCTCGAGAGTCCGCTGCAATTTCCACATTTCCAGCAGAGTCGAATTTATGTCAAAATTGAAATTCGCAAGAATGAAAATTCTTTCAATTCCAATGAAGAGGATATGAAAACGCGTCACCGCTCGACAATGGAAACCGCGAATGCGAAAAAAATTAATAAAGATACAAGCGCGCAAAAATAGAAATTCTGTGTACTCAACTAAAATCACGAAATATTTCGTGCCCCGAATGTGCCCCGCTATATTCACAAACTAAAATGTATTATTATTATAAAAATTATAACCTTTATTTAACGCTATTGTTATACTTTTACTGAATGGAAGCGATTTAAAATATAGAGGTATACAAATCATGTACGTTTAATCTGCAATCTCTGTCTTATATATATTTTATAAACGCAAAATTAAAAGTGACATATAATTCTAAAGTATTGATAAATTAAATATTAAAGTATAAATTAAAATATAGTAAAGTTTAAAGAATGTTTTTTTTTTAATTTAAAATATCTGAATGTGTCTGAAATGTAGACCTATTATACAAATACTCGTATTTTCTAATATTACGCCAATAATACGTCAAAAATTTCAAAACAATACGATAAAAGGTAATAAAATTTTTTCTGCATACTATTGATAATTAACTTTCGTATCATACATGTATTATAGATTTATCTTATATTTGATCAAACACCAACACCTCCTTAAGCAATTATATTAGAATTATAACTTAATATTTTTATATTCTTATAATTTTTAATGTAAACTTCTTAACTTTAAATTGCAGTATAAAAGCGCGATAGATATCTCTCTTAGCCCGAGTGCCGCAGGGTCTTTCCTCTCTTTCGCTATTATGTTAAAATAAATTTCTTATTTTTTCCCTCCGAAAAAGGATATTACTCGAGCAAACTTCCTGATTAAATTACTGAAACGTCGAGAGAGAAAAGAGGGAAAGATATAAACTAAGAAACACTATACATCACCTGAAGTTGCAAAATCATATCTCGTGTTGTTTCAAGTTATTTCTACGTCTGGTAGCAATTTATAAAATGATTTACAACGGCGTGTTTAAATATGCGCTCTCGTTTCTTATGTCGCACTCTCGTTCCGGTTTCAAAATCAATCGGACTGAGCAATTGATCGAACTGGACATATTCTCTGGACGGCGAAACAATAAACGCCGCGCTTATCGAGTAATCTTATTCTTTTATCTCAAAAATCTTCTACTCAATGTTTACTCTTATCCGATGGTAATGGAGGGGCATAAAGCTCTTCTTTTGCAGCAACTTCTTCCATATAAATCACGCAGGAGAATAACATTCCTCTTTCGTTTTTAGGCAACCATCGCCGAGTTCCGGCACGACCGGCACCTCGACGGTATCGTCGACGACCGGCGAGGGGGACACGGCGCAGAGCATCGGCATGTACCCGATGGGCGTCGCGACGTCGTCGGCCGTGACGACGCGGACGGCGACGCCGGTGACGACGGCGTCGGCGACCGTGCCGTTGGCCACCTCCGGCGTCGCCGCCGCCGGAAGCGTCGGCGTCGCCCGGAGCGTTTCCGCGCCGAGCGCACCGCGGCCGGTCGTCCAGATCACCAGCTCCTCGGCGAGCGCCTCGGCAGCGCAACGGCCGAGGCTGAGGAGGAACCAGAGCCGCACCGAGGCCATCCGGAAGTGAGTACGAGCCGACAGCGCCGATGCCGACGAAACGTTCCATTTTCCAAAATTCCTCTATTAATCTGGTCACTCTCTGAAAAGGATTGTTGTGTTGGACGTCGAAATGTGATGGATAAAAAATTGCTGGCACGAGAGCGATTCGCACGGTGTAAAGTGTGTGCAGCTGTTTAAAATATTGAATATTGTTTTTGGGAATTTTTTTTTTCGTCGATGCCGCAGCGAGAAGAATTTGTTTACTGCCGCACTGCGTTTACCAAATCACACGAAAAAATAGATCTTAATTTAGGATTCTACAATTTCGGTAACATATGTAGAGTATAAATATAAAACTTGCGGGAACTAGTAAGCTGTCTCTCTCTCTTTTTAAAAACTTTCTTTTGTATTACTTTTCTGTATTCATTATTTTTAAAGCACGAACTTTCACTTAGTTAAAAAAAGATTATTTATTCAACAATTCTGTTAGATCTTATAGAATAGAAACAGTATATATAATGCATCACTTTATTTTAAACGGTAAAAGTAAAAATTGTGGGTATTGTTACATTAAAGATTATTATTTATACCAAATTATTTTGAATCTGATTTATTCTGCAAATAATATATTGTTAATTTGTTTTTGGAATTAATAAATAAATAAAGAAACACGGCTGCTTTTTAACATATTGATTGCCGTGTCACATGTGCGTCATTCATATGAATGACACTCCTTGTTTCCGAGAGTGCCCCGTCATTCAAACACGAATGGCACTCAATTTTATATAACAGTAACATTTTAACCTGAAATAATGTTTCATAGCAAAAAAGTAAATCATGAAAGAAAATGTGTTTGGCATCTTGGACGTTTTTTTTTTTTGTGAAATTGAGTGTGTCATTCGCAAATGACGTGGCAATCAATGTGTTAATCGGTAAGGTAAATCTGACTTGAATTGTATTTGAGATAATACATATATGTGAGTCTCTGAGCGATGTATAATATTCTTCCCAAATCTTGCAGCTATATCAGACGCGAGACAGCGCAGTTCTTCGGGGTCGACGAGGAATCGGAGACCTCGGAGAAACAGAGATGGCTGGACCGACGGCGACGCATGGCGTCGAGGAAGTACGGCGCTCTGGTACCGGAACACAGGCCGCCGGATCCGGACATCACCCGGGACGTACCGGACACGACCGAGACGCCGGAAGTGAGTGCATTGTACCACGAGAATATACGTTCTAGGCGCGATTACAATCGTATGAGCGATCGTAATCGATGATAATCCGGGAGTTTGGACTGCGTCAGCAGGTATAAACCATGTCGGCAGCGCGAATTAAAAGTTTTTCAAGTAGAGCAGTTTGACGAAAATGTCTGTGAGTTAGGAATGTATTGTCATTATGATTATAGAATGATTACGTATAATACACGTCTTACAAGTGTACAACTGTCCGAAACGGATTTAATTCTGCTTGAATATATTATTAAACATAAAAGTCTAAGAGACGTGTACTTATGTTTTTAAGTAATATTTCAAAGTTAACGTTTATATTTGGTTCGAATCAATTATCACCGAACTGGTAAATGTTTTAGACAATTTTCTGTTTTTTATATGTACTTTATAACTGTGTGTTTAGATTTCCTAAGAATCTAATACTTTTGAAGATATCCATTCTCGTTATGACTTTCGTGAATAAGTTATACTTTTTCTAGAAATAAAAAATTTTTTAATTATTAGATTTTTAGAAAATCTAAAAACACCGTTATAAAGTACGTGAAAAACCATTGAAGTTTTGTCTAAAACATTTTCTTGTATATTTTACCGTTTTAGTGATGATTGCTTAGAATTATATGTAAGAATTTGCTTTGAGAGATTGTTTTATTCTTTAAACTTTAAAATGGACACTTGAAAAATACGCGTGTTTTTTAAATTTCCGTTTGACGATATTATGGAAAATTAAATTGGTTCTGGATAGTTATGACATGACCTTTGACAGATAATTTTGGTACAACTCCTGGATTATTTTCTCAAAAAACAGCTCGTGTATCTAAACATAATTTGCAGAACGTAGCTTAATAAATAATTAACAATTGAAAATAATTAATAATTGAAAATAATTAATAATTGAAAATAATCAATGCTTGATAATAATTTGTCGCTTCAGGCTGTTATTATATATGTATAACTTAATGAGTTGTTATATTAAACAGTTGTATTAGATTAGAAAAAAACGATATTAATTCTAAATAATTCTTTCTCTAAATTCGCTTTAATGATTTAGCAAGGAAATTAGGGATTTCAGGAAATATTGCGATAAAAAAAAACAACACATTTCTGAATATTCATAGGGTGTCACTCTCAGACGATGGCAGCAACCAGTACGGAGGAAAGATTCTGTAGCGAGAATGACGCTGTCGGGTCTTCATTACATCGTCGAGGTGAGTCATTGTCCCAATTTTCAACTTTTCAGTCTTAATTGTGGTGAAACCTGCTTTGACAATTTCTTGCTTTTACGAAATATTATATAAAGTTCTATTATTTCACAAATTATTTATTACAACGCTTTCGTGAAATACATTTGTCCAATTAATTATTCTGCTAATTGAGAAACATACTTCTCAGATTTGTTAAACATTGTGTGATTTATCTAGTTAATTCTTGGATACGATTAATTGGAAAATTTAATGCGTAGTCGAGTATAATATTTAGAGCTCGAAATGTTAATCCCATTAGTTCTCGGCCAGCCTGATCAGCTGGCTTCTCTTTGTGCAATTTTATCTTTATCGAGATTGCCGATCTCGATAAACATTTATATATACGAAATAAACGTACATATGTACATAAGTCCGCAAATGAATTTATTAGGATCACGCGGGCCCCAAATCGCGCGACGTAATTAGCCGGCCGGGTGTAAACCGCCTTCGTTGAATCACATTACATTAACCCTAAAGTTTAGATTAGCCAAAGTAGAGTAATATTCCAGTCATAAAAGTGGAGCGACCCGCACGCCCGTCGCCCCATTACGTAACTTCGGTTTTAGTTTACGCCAGAAGGGCTTATTTCCGCTCGCGCGCCAACTTTGCGCTCCCGCCAACGCTAAGACGAAATTTCACCTTCGAATTATTCAGGTGTTTCACCGTGCTCGCGATTATTTCACAAATATTATGCTACATATGGTTACTCGGGCAACAAAGTAGTCAAATATATCTATATATAAAGTTAATATGTACATTTAAGTATGTTTGAATGCTTTTTTTGAATCGTTACGTAAGAGAGCAGTAGTACAATAATTTTTATAATATGCAACTCAGTTCGCGATCGCGAAAGTTTAAAGAGAAGGCTGCACAATTGCAAAATTGAACATACTTCATCTTTTCTTTCTTTTATTTCTCGCGTAATTAGTCGCATTTTGATCGATGCTTTTTCCTAAACAAGCTTTTCCCGAATTTTAATTGTAATTTGAAAGAAATTCTTTTTTGTTTTTGCTTTAATTGCTCGTAGCTTTTGATACATTGATAATTCTTTAAAAGCGAACTATCAAATCGTAGCCCATCCATTAGAGAAATTTAAAAAAAGTTCATAAAAATCGATTCAGTACCTGTCAAGATAAAAGTACATAGAGGTAAAAAAAAAGTGATTTTACACGAGAGTGCTTCGAAGGTTTTAATAGCGTGTTACAACCACACATTTTTTTGCAATAATTTTTATCCCCTTTTTCATTGTCTATTTTAAATCAAGGCTACGAATTAAATAGAAGACGCACAATCAGGACGACAAATCAAATAAAAATTTATAAAAAGTTATTTCTGTTATTTTTTTTATCATCCGCTTTCAATTATTCGGAGAGGAAGTACGTTCAGTCTTTTTTTTAGACATTTAGACAGAAACCATTTTATATAACTCAAAGCACGCAGAAGAAAATCTATTTTGAAAAAAACAAAATAGGAAATTGATATTTCGATCATTTTCAAATGCACCTTTCTCCTCAATGTTATAACATATAATTTCTTGACAATTATAAGAAGCATGTTGTTTATGTCGATATTTGAATAATCCGGAATCGCAAAATAGATTCGGACGTTCTTAAAATTTACTGTTAAATAAAAATCGTTTGTAATTTAATGAGCGAAATAGATAAACAATTCACTGCGATACAAAACGAAAACAGTAAACTCTTTGATTTTCGCGTCGAAATTCGGCCAACAATGCCTTTTGTCTATTATCACGAAATATATGTTCGAATTTATACATTTTCGACCTTTCTCGATCGCGGCCCATTTGAATTCATCGAGCAGCGGCCACATTGCACGGGCGCGCATTGCGCGATGTATTCTCCTCGCGCCCCGTGCCGTGCGCGGATGGTCGCGGTCGGCCATATTTCAAAACTTACCACTTAACTCGTACCGCGGCCGGACTACGACTGGAGCATGCATCGTGTGCCGCGGGAAAGTGTGTGTCCCTTTCGTATATACCACGATGGCCCATTAAAATATTTTACGCGCGACCCAGAAAGCGGTTTAATCCGCGAGAGTCCAAGTCGATGCCAAAGTCGAACGGAAAATTCACGGTCGCCTGCGATCATTCTTGCATTAAGACACACGCCGTCCCGAGTATTTTAAAAACTTTCATCGCGAACTTATTTGGACTTTTCCGCCTGACTTTGCAGGCATAATTTGATGAGCGATTCGCGCGCAATTGTTGATACTGCGTAATTGCATTGTAATTAAACGACTAACAATCAATAACAATAATTGATAGGCTTAAATACTTGTCGGAAAAGGTCACGCTGTCATTTATTGTAACATAATTATTTAGAAAGTATAATAGATAATTTGAAGTACATTATTATAAATTAAATACAGACATCGAATATTTCATAACGCGAAATAATATGATTCGCGTTACAATTTTTTCAAAATTACTTTGTGCGCCGACTTCCCTTTAATTCCTTCTCTTTATTTCCTTCCCTTTATTTCCATTTCCAGGATCCGAGATAACAATTTTTAATTTCGGACACACATTATTACATCTTGTTTTTGAACTGCTTTTTTCCGTGATTAATATACGAAATGTCATTGCGATATTAATATATTTTTCGTTGTTACTTGGATTATATTATACGTATCGGGCGTTTTGAACGAACGGAACGAATCGCGCGATTTCCGCCGATAATTTCGCATTGTCTCGCGTCCGATTTTTCTCGACGTGGCACCATGGAATTATTATCGGCGATCGAGAAACCCGAGCGCAAAGCGGCGAAAATGAGAGGTCCGAAAAACGATACGAATTAATTTCCCTGCGATCCGTTCCGCGCGATCAAATCACAATTCTGCGATTCTCGCGATTGTGCACTGGCAATAACAAAATTTATTAAGCGGAAATGCGGCCTGCGCTGCTTAAACCATATTTCGCGAACCCCATTTTAATAACAACTATAACGTATAGTGTTGAATCTGGAACATAAACTCGGTCATAATAGTACACACACGAGATTTCGACACGGATCGCACGCCGGCATATAATATTTTTTTTTTTTATTAATTATTCCATTATTCTATTTTTCCTCCTTAATAGTAATTTTTAGGATGACATTATTTAGCGTCACAATATTTTTATCGAGTTTCTTTATTCTATCCTAAAATGTTTGATTATAATCGTTGGTAGAAAAATTTGTAATATAAAAAGTACCATTTTATTTTATTTATGTGAGTTACAGTCGAGCGAAATAGCGGTCGGTAAAGCTCGTCCGGAAAAAACGCAGCTGGACGCTCTGATGAAAGTAACGCGCCGATCTTACTTGATAATGGAGTTTATTAGATTTCTGCTAATAAATGGAGCCGCTGTCTCCTTATTACGTCGCGCTGCGCTCGCGCGGGCTCGGACGCGATGTAAATTTTAATAAAAACTCGCGTGTAACGCGTGCGCCGCGCCGCGCCGCGCCGCAATTAATTACGACTCTGCAGCGGTACGCATAAAGGGCGAGTAAAGCGAGTTACGAGGGTAATCTACTCCCTTCGTTACGCCGCCCTAAGATTTAAAACACTTCGTTACGCGCGACGGGCGCGACGACGCACGCTTCTCTCGCTCATCATCTCTCTGTCCCGCTCTTGTATTCCATCTTCCTTTTAATTTCGCGGAAATGGCGAATTGCGCGCATTGCCGCATTCATGCGAGAAGTAAATAAGGAAATCCTGCTTTTTCCCCGCAAAGGGACGAGAGTTTCTAAAGTGATTTATCCTTGATTCTGAAGGTTTAAGTCATGCAAATTGTGCAAATTTCCCTTTTAATTAATTATTAAAGGAACGTTTGGCAACCCGAAAAATTCCTTAAAAAAATTGAAATTTTGTAGAAACAAAGTATGTGTGAATCTAATTACACAGTAATTTCCTGTTTCGGCTAAATAAACTCTTCTTCTAAAAGCGAAAGCAGCCCTTCAAAGAAAATCTGAAATGTTTTCATATATCTATAATTAATATTGCAGAAACTATAAGAGACATAAAAAGAATATTAGATACAAAAGTTCACAATTTTCATGGTTTACAATAATATAATAAGAGATTTAAAAATACGTTTATAAATGCTTCTCCCACCATTCTCTTAATCCGTGAAATTTTTATTATTCGATAATAATCAAATGTAAAGTCTTTTATAATATTCTGCGAATTGGAGATTTTACACGTACCTAAAATTAATCTTCAGTGTCCAAAAACATATTAACGTATGTTCCAAAAATATAACAATAAATATTTGCCGTAAATAAAAAATATTGTCAAAATTTATTTGATTTAATACCATTGTACAATATAAATAATGTAATATAAAATAGCGTTCTGCAAAATTAGCGCATGAGATAATTTTCATAGAGCGTAAATATCTATCCTTCCGAGCGCGTCCGTTATCCAACTATAATAAAACCGATTAACAAAATAACAAAGAAAATATTTAAAAATTTAATTTTTTTAATGTCTTATCATATTGCAGGCATGAAAAGTGAACTTTTATATTTTTCAATATCTTTTATAGTTTCTACGATATTAACAGAAATATGGAAAGTCAGATGTCAGATTCTTTGAAAGAGGGTTTTTACCTTTAGAATCGTTTATCACAAACAGAAACGTGCTGTGTAATTAGATTTATATAAATTTTATTTCTTCAAAATTTTATATTTTTAGGAATTTTCGAAATGCTGGGACTTTCCTTGTCCACAGTGGATATACTTTTAAAGAAAACATTGAGAGATATACAAGTATCGATGTCCTTTCAGTAAATTTCAGCATTAGGCCTGGCGGAAACGAAACGCGGGGTGTCGATATACCAACTGAAGCCATTTCGAAGTTGCAACTGCGCGGTCGCATCCGCCAACGCGGACGTAGTCGTTAATGCCGGATTATGCAGATCTGCGTTTAATTATATGCTCGCAAAATGATGGATTTTCCAGTGAATGCTCATTATGCGTGTGCCATCATCGTTGATCGATATTAATGGCGAGCCAATAATGTAATCTAATCATGACGATGGATACGAATTAATTGGGTCTCGAATTATTGCCGATCGTTATCGTCGAATCGGATCCTTTAAATGGTAATTTCTTCAGTTTTTTTTTTCAACGACTATCAATGACAACTTCGCAGTCGTGTCATTTCATTCGAGATTTAATTTAACTGTATTCAATAGAAAGTTTTTTTTTTCAATTTCATGTAATTGGATCTACTATAGTATCGTATTGACACTTTAGGCGGGGGAGGGGGAGGATTGCAACTAAAAACAGAAATAAAGTCTAGTTTTAATTAAAATATGATGAATTTCATCCTTTTTATGAAGAATGAGCAAAGGAAGAATGCTATAAAATTAAGATATGCGTTAAATTTGTCTTTAATCTAATGGAATGCCAATATAAATATCATATATTTTTATTTGTCAAAGAATGTACATCGCAAATTGAGATATTTAACATGAGCCAGGAATGCGAGCGCGAGATATATGTTTTCTCTTGATATAATGGCGAGCCCGTTAAAGCGGAAAAATTCCCGGAAGCGGGACTACGCCTCTGTGAAATCCGACGGAATTTAATTTCGTGCACGGCTTGCGGGAATTAACATTCACTCCTGTTATAGCTTCGTATCGAGCCCCGCCGATCGGATTTTGTACTGTCGCGACACTCGGTTCTCGGCTGTTAATCGTCGTCCACGCGCAATTGAACGGCGTATTTTGAAAAATGCGCCAGGCCGTTCTGGAAAATTGAAAGTCCTCGATCTTTCATTATCGCTTTGAGATAGGATCGATTAAAAAAAATTATAAAAAGGTCCCGCAGTAATCTGAAATATTCCGTCTCGTTGTCCAGTTTCTTTGAACATTTCGGAATATTCTTAAAATTTCTATTTACAGAATATGTTATATATAATACATTGCAATTATATAATTTATTAAAACGTAAAAAATTACGACAAATCGTTACGTTTTCGGGAAGATTTCAAGGGGGGGTCGGTTTTGTTGATGAAATTTTATCGGTTTACTCTGCGACACCGTGTATATACGCGCAGATTCGCTTGACAAAGACATCGTCTCGTTAGTCGGAGGACATGGCCGAAACAATATCGGCGGAAGTTGCGAACTTAAACTGCCGTTTAATGCTGCTAGTTTTACGAAGTTTCGAAGGGATGACGGCAAATGCATGGTCAGACACGCGGCGGCTGCCGACTGGTTTGCACTTACTACTGACCGGCAGTAGTAGGTGCCAGCGAGTGGACGACCGATCGGACGGCGCGGCGCGGCGCAGCGGCCGCGCGTGAGAGAGTGTGCTTTCGACAGCTCTGACAGTTTATTAGCGGTATCGGGACTGTAACTGGGGATGTAGCGCAGTTAGCGATTGCCGCGAAACTTTGGACATCGATTTGTAACGCTTTTGCTTTTCCAAACGTTCTCGTAAGACAGCTCGCGTGCCCCGATCTCCTTGTTAAATCTTTCAACGTTCGAGAAAACAGACTTGTTAATTATGAAATTGGGATAGCGGAGATCGTTTCTTTAGTGTCGGATACACTGTTAAATTCTTAGTGTCGAATTATACACGGAGATAATTTTCTCTTAAAATTTACCCTAAAATCATGATAGTTGTGGGACAACATGTACTACCAAGAATTTTATGCGATCTATTCTGATTAATATCTACCATAATAAAAAATATTAATATCTATTACATTAAAATATAAAATATGTTTGATTAATTTTACTAAAATATATCTAGAAAATTTCAATAATTTTTCAAAATTTACCAATCTGCTTGGCAATTTTTATCACGTTGTTTGTAAAATGTTTTTTGTATATTTTAAAAATTCCTTGGTTGCCAAGTTGTCCTAAATTTGTAGTGAATTTAAGGGTATAACAAAAAATTCTCTCCGTGTATACGCAATTTGAATTATTTTTAACCATTCTTGTAAGTCGCCACTATTCTTACTCTCGATACGTCGTTAATTTAACTAAATCAAATCAATGAAGTTAAAATAATACCGTTTTGTGTTAAAATAATAAATTTTGACACACATGGTGGTTAAAAACAATTTAATATTTAATAACAGTGTAGAGGCGCCCGAGTTTTGTCGATCGAATTTATCTTTTCCTATTTTCTTGTTATTGCTTATATCTCATCTTTAGAAACTATTTAGTCTTTATTCGCGAAAAACTTTTTATATAAATAAAAAGCATATGAAAATCGGTATATATGTACTTTTGGCGAAGGTATTCAATTTTCAGGAATACAAATATCGTGATCCTATTTAATGGAAGCACCATTGTGTGTTGACAGTCGTTGACAAGGCAGCGTCCTCGCGAGCGCTCGCAATCACGTCCGGAGTCGCGCAGCTTCCCGCCGAGCACGATCGCGTACCTGTCGAGGACAGACCCCGACAGCGGCCAGGACGAGGACGAGGCCTTCTTTGAGAGGCCCCCGCCGCCACCGCCGCCCCTTCCGCTCCCACCGTCATCTCAGCAGTCGCAGACGCAAATCGATCAGGCCTCCAGCGGACTGGTCAAGGACGAAGAGGTCGGCGCTAAGAAAACAGATGTTCTCGACTCTACGCAGGATCGCGAGGGGATCAGTACCGAGGAGTTAGTTGGGTAGGTTTTGTAGAATTAGGGATTTCGGGGATATATTTAAAATAATTACAAAGAAACGTCGTAATTTTAAAATTCTTCTACCCTTTTGCAAGTTTTTGGGGTGAAAAATCAGAGTCGTTTAGATGTACATATGTTTTTCTTTAATCTTCGGACAGCGAGACATTGGGTGCTCTTTCCCTGCAGGTTCGCACAGCAAAAGGATGACAGGACGACGATCGACGGACAAGTCAGACGACCCCGTTCGATCCCGAGGGACCATTATATTTCCAGGTGAGAATTCTAATTCCCAATTAAGCTCTTCCTAATAGGTCAAATATCACAGTCCTAATTTAAAGTGTTGAGCCATCAACCTATAAAGCTAATAAATAGCGTTTTATGTTAATGATTTAAAAAATAATTCAAATACCATATTTTTTAATGATTAATTTAATAAATCGGAAATAATGGTCTCCCATAAATGTCTTGACTCATCTCGCGGAGATGAATCAAGGATCAATTGCATGTGAATTAAATGAAAAACAAGATCCTTGCGTATTATCAAGCTTCGAACTTAATTTATAAAAGCTCCTTTGCTTTTGAATTCTCGCAATCCAAGAGCCATTGCGCCATTTGTAAATTGCAAGGACCACATACGACTTAGATGATCGTAAGAACCTGTTTTGTATACTCGGATAAAAGCAAAGTGGACTTATCGTTGATCGACAAACGCGCAAACATGTACAACGAGAAAGAAATTACAGAAAAACAAGTTGGAGCAGGTCGAAGTACGACGCGCCTCCGGCGGAGGGTACGAGGGTGCCGCAAGAGGAAGGGGTGACTCTCCGCAGCCGGGAGATTGCCGGGACCACGAGGATCTCCCGTGGCACGATCGATCGTGTATTCGACAACAGCAATCGGCGGCGATACGGGATGGGCATTGTCGGTCGTTTCTTCGGGTACATTATTCATATTTTATTCCTTGTTACATTCCTGCGAGAGCTAGACTGTCTTAATTGAAAATCAATTAACTGTCTGTATAAGATGATTCGCCTTCAGCGAAAGACAGTTGAAGTTCGTGTAATTTTTATAAGGTATATTTTAGACGGAATATTAAAAATGAACTTATCAATCTACCGTACAGTTTTCCTCTAAAATAAATTTAATGTTGTTATGATAATTTTTACATATATTATACATATAGTTAATATATTTTTAAATATATACATATATTATTTCGTACAATACTATATTAATATTGTCCCAGCGCCAGAAATGATTAGTTGAATCGATGGCGACTAATTATTTCTGGCTGGAATATTCGAGGTAAAATTTATTATCGGAACATATCGCGTATTGCGGGTATTATTATTATAGAGAAAACGGTTTGTCTATTGACAAAATCGAGATTATAGCAAACAAAAGGGAATATTTAAAGTGAATTTTATTAATTACACACCTTTTCCTTTGAATTAAATTAAATGGCATTATTATACTTTTTACATAATGCCTGTTATACGTGTAATTCGTATATTTTTGTTATATATCTACGTGTACAATTTTTTATAATTATTTCACACAATATTATATTAATACTATTCCTGTCAGAAATAATTAATTGAATCGACGTCGACTAATCATTACTGGCTAGGATATATTTGCAATATTATCAGAACATATATGTCGCGTATTGCGGGTACCATTATTATAGAATAGTATAGAAAGCATTTTGTCTATTGACAAAATCGAGATTAGAGCAAACGAAACGTACTAAAGGGAACGAGATCTCGGTGATGTATTAAAGTTTTTTTTCCTCGTTATTCCAGGCGATCTTTTCGGAAAAGCGTCGCGCACAAACCGGACATAAAGAAGCAGTTGGACAATTTCGAGGATCACCGGCCGTATTTCACGTACTGGATCACTACTGTGCAAGTATTGATTCTGATAATATCGCTGGCCTGTTACGGATTCGGTCCTGTCGGGATGGATCTCAAGCATCGATCGGGATTGGTGAGCAAATAGAAATTCGCTATCTGTCGGCTACAGTTATTTACGACGGTCGGTCACTTCTTAGAAACTTCGCTTGGCATTTCGTCAATCTTATTGGAAAACTAATCTCGTTGAGAATAAATTCAAACGCTTTATGCGCAGAAGATAAAACTTTCCTTATTTTAGCTAGGTATGCTGAATTAAAGCAAATTGTGTTGAGTCCACTCAATCCTTGTTTGGAGCAATAAGAAGTGAATGATCACTTTAAGCTACAACGATACTTTTAGTCTTTGTTTCCTTTTAAATATGTACTGAAATTTACGCTTGTTTAAAATATTTCGAGCTTTGTTTAAATGCTAGACGCTGGTTTTTTTCTTTTTTAATGAAAAATGTAAGGACGATTGGAAAAATTGGATTGAATTGTGCCCAGGTTCTCGTAACGAGTCTGTCGTTGCAACAAGTCGACTACCAGGAACCGGCAAACTTTTGGCTGGGCCCTAGGGCTGCAGATTTGATCCACCTCGGCGCCAAGTTCGCGCCGTGTATGCGCCGGGACATCAAGATCCTGAAGGAGATCGACGTGTGGCGGGAAAGAGAACGGGATACTGCCTGTTGCATCAGGAATGACGATTCCGGCTGCGTTCAGTCCAGCAAAGCAGACTGTTCCGTAAGTTTCCCCGATATTATTTCGAGATAACACTTTGTAACATACCGTTGGCTCTTCACGGACGTGTATGTTTGTGATAATAAAATTTTCTTCCATGCGCGCCCAACAGGTCCGGGGATTGAGATCCACTGCTATGGTAAATTATCGTTAATTTTTACTTCGATTCTTTAGCCCCCGAAAAAGCACTTAGCGAAAAGAAGGAAAGAGAATATATGTTTTCAATTTATTGCACATTGTCAGCGCTCGTCACAATTTTTCATTATTTGATTTGAAACTTTTCTGACATAAACACAAATGCTTTCTCTTTTTATTAGTCAACGTACGAATTTAATTTGTCCCCATTTTTAATGAAACAGAAAAGTTTTAAGGTGTTAGTTTTTGCTACATAATTTATTTTGCTAATAAATTACGCACCACGACTTCTGTTATTAATTTAATTACGTGTTAATTTATGCATGTTTTGATGCAGGAGATTGGGAAATATCCAATGATATTTTAAAGTCTCAAAAATCAATCCTCGCTGACAACGAAATCAATTACGATTGTGTTGAATCTCGCAGAATACAATATCGACCTGGAAGAAATGGGGACCCGGAGACAGCGGGCCCGGCGGTCGCATCAGTGGGTCAGTTTGCGGACTGGACCCAAAGTTCTGCGACGCCCCGGCGAGTATCGCACCTTACGAATGGCCAGACGACATCACCAAGTGGCCGATCTGTCGGAAAACCAATCCCTTTAGCCAACGTTTCAGGTGAGTTCTACCCCGTAATTTTATTCACGATTTCTTTAAAGGGCAAATAACAGAATACCCCTACGCGAAAAAGCAGAGCTATTTGCGGAAATGAGCTTGTGAAAATAAAATTGTAATTCACGAGGAGATTAAAATGGTTATAAAAAAGAAATACATCGAAATATTGATTCTTGACAGTAAAAACGGGGGTCAACGGGGCAACGCCAACTTTCCCATCGGCCGCTACAAGGATAAGATGGCGGAGCACATGGTGTGCGAGGTGATCGGCCATCCGTGTTGCATCGGGATTCACGGGATGTGTCGGATCACCACGAAGGAGTACTGCGATTTCGTCCATGGTTATTTTCACGAGGAGGCATCCCTGTGCTCCCAGGTGGAGTGTTTGCACGACGTCTGCGGGATGATACCGTTCCTGCATCCGGAATGGCCGGACCAGTTCTATAGACTTTTCACCACCATCTTTCTTCATGCCGGGTAATAGCTCACGACAAACAAAAGATCGATTTTTTCATCTTATTAAAAAGAAATATTTTTTTGAAGACAGTTTATTTATTTCAATAAATGGATCCCAATAAACAAAATCAATTTGCCGTTAAATGTAATAAAAAAAAACAAGGCTATTTATTTATTTTTATTGAAACTTAATAAAATAAAAAGCCAATCGATTAGTTTGAGTAAATTAATTTCAAAGAAATAAACTTGTGATTTATATGTTTATTCCAATAAATCGATTTTTCAGAATCATCCACTTGATAATTACGTTGCTGATCCAATATTTTCTGATGAGAGATTTGGAAAAACTGGCAGGCTCGTTGCGCATCGCTTTAATCTACTTTATTGGGGCTCTTGCTGGGAATTTGGCCAGCGCAATCTTTGTACCTTATAGAGCAGAAGTAAGTACTTAAACCATATACATTGTTTGTTAATAATACTTTAGATATAATTGTGTCAAACTCATCATAAATTATGCTAAACAATAAGATTGGTAAAAAGATGAAATTATTTTGTTCTCTTGTATTTTGTTTATATTAAAAGGAAACTGTTATTTATATTTAGTAATTTATTGATTAAATAATATGTTATCAGTATTTATTGGCTATCAAGATTAATCGAGATTAACAATATTTATAGACAATTGTCTGTCTAATATTGAGATATTGCTAAAAAATCTCATTTCTTTTTTTTTTATTGTACATAAAACAAAAATTCTTTTAATCTATCACGCTCGTTGAAGCTTTTGGATATGTACATCAACAACAATTGTCGCCACTTGATTACAGGTCGGTCCAGCCGGCGCGCATTTCGCTTTGCTTGCCACGCTGGTGGTCGAAGTGCTGCATTGCTGGCCGATGCTGAAGCACCCACGTCGCGCACTGTCCAAGCTGATTCTGATCCTGCTGGGGCTGCTGACGCTAGGTATCCTGCCATGGATAGACAACTACGCGCATCTGTTCGGCTTTATCTTCGGCTTCTTGGCGGCCTACGCGCTGATGCCGTTCATCTCGTTTGGCCATTACGACCGTAGACGGAAGATCCTGCTGATCTGGGTCTGCCTGATCCTGATCGTGGGCCTGTTCGCCCTGCTGCTCGCCCTCTTCTACAACGTACCGGTGTACGAGTGTGAGGTGTGCAAACTGTTCAACTGCGTGCCGTTCACCCGCGACTTTTGCGCCTCCCAGAACATCAATTTCAAGCGAGAGGAGCAAGCGGTATGACACACGGGGCCGCGGTTCACAGTCGAGCGCGAAATTGTTCCGCTCGGCCCCCGACCTCACGCTCCTCATCATCGCGCGCATCACTGCAATACGCCATTACCGTTCGCCGCGCTCGTTCTGACGACGCTCCTCGTCGACTCCCAAAGATGTGTCTGAAGCCGCAAGATCGGTCGGAGCTGAATAAAGGAAAAAGACTTTTTCGCTTGAAGGATAACCATAGCTCGAAAGGCTTAACTGTACGAAGCTGAAGAAAGTTGTCTAAAAACAATCAGAAGGAAGATTTCGCGAATCATTAAAGAAAGACGGAAGATTTCTTAATTTTTTTGACAAAGTTAAACGCAAAATTTTGGAAGAGGTTTAAATATAATGAATTTTTTTGAATTCCTTGGTAGAAGTGAAAGAAAAGATCAATAAATATTTTTCTTCATTCTAGCTGGAAGAAAAACTTGAAAAGGAAGTTGTTTCTTAAGTTAAAAAGAAACTGTGAAAGAAGACCAAAAAATGTTTTTCTTTACTGTAGTCACAGAGAAAAGGGAAGAGATCTCATTACGGAAAAGAAATCTTCAATTTTTTAAAAGGAACTAAAAAGATAGAAGGATAATTTCTTGTCTTTCCGATAAAACTAAAGGAAGAATGAAAATAAGCGTTTCTTTGGCCTTCAATCGACATTTAACGATCTCATCGAGCTTCGAGAACCATCAGATTTGCGTTATTACAGTCGCAAGATTTGCAGAACGCAAACTTTGAAAATAATCTTATTACTTAACGACCGCGCTTCCACGACGACACTATTCGAATCACCGAGCTTCTGAAATTTCGCAAACTGCAAAAGTTCCACCATCAAAGTTTCCGAGTTTTTCGAACTTTGAGAAATCCAACGATCATTTTTCGATCGTGTTCGCGTTATTCGTAAGAGTGATATCACGGTGCGTTCGGGGGACATGGGGGTTGATAGTGCCTGGATCGAGCGGGTGAAGGTGATGGATCCCGACCGACATTTTTTCGCTACTGCCAACGAACGTTAGAGAAGGAACTCGTGTTCGTCGACGCACGACGATGCCTTAACATTATTAAGTCTCAGCGTAGTGAGTGGCTCCCGACGTGAGCTGGCCGGGGCCCAGCGGGCCTTGAGGGAGCCCAAGGACTCTGAATCGCCGAACGGGGTGTAAATAAATGCATCGCGAGACGATGACGGACGGATGCTCCACGGATCATCTCCGGGTCCCCGCGGAGTTCGGCGCGGTTAGCATCCACCGTTTCTCGAGGTGTTAATAGGATTAAACGGAGAGGCGGAGGAGAGCCAGAAATGTAAATAGGATCGAGTCTTGTTACCATTGTAAGGGCGATCTTAGTAAGCTAACTTTAGGGAGAACCTTGAAAGTGCGCACGTCTTTCGTCTCTGCACGATATAGTCCCCCGCACCTCCGACATCCGGAACTATTGTCTGTGATGGCTTGACCTTGGAGATATTTTTCGTAGCACCGCGACGGCCGTAATGACGATGGCCGCGAGCCTTCCTGCAGGGACGATCGGTGGATGTTCGCTATCTGGATACCAGTCGATCGCACGCTCATGCGAAACATCCGCCAGTTTTATGGAACTTGTATGTACACATTACTTTTCTTATCAAAATCACTTCGTGTTGTCTTTAATGTTATTGGAAATACAGACAGACGTTTTAGATAGATGTTTTATAATTTTCGACATAAAATATTATGAGCCATATACCGATACAACAAAATTTTAAAAGATCAAAAGGATCGTTTTGTTTTTACACATATAGATATGTATCGATATTTTAAAGAATTCGATGGGTTTTTATATCAAGTGCTTTTGAATCCAAACAATATATGCAGATTTTACAAATCATAAAATACATAATTTGCTGTTAAATATAATTATTTAAAAAAAAAGATATTATCTGGAATTAATATCAAAACATGACATAAAATTTGTCAAATTTTAATCACTATGTTTTAATTTTAATAATAACATAATTGCTTTTATATAATTATTATTAACAGGATTACACTCTTTGACATAAATATATCTGATTTGTTAATTTCCTGGATAAAATGATTCTGTTAATTTACTGTAATATAATAATGAGATTTTATAATATCAACCAAATGTAATCTTATGCAATGTTTCAACATCGAGATTTATCTCAAAGCGCAATTGTTTTTAAATGTTTTATTGCAATATGCGAGAGACTTTAATATACTTTAAAATAAAACCGAATTTTACATTACGCTTTAATGTCGAATATCACGAAATAGTGTACAACAAAACATGGAGTGTACACGCAATATAGCGAAGAATAATTGCGACGTCCGGTTGGTATCCAGATGATTGACTCCTCATCGAGGATAGGAGGGAAGGGGAGGTCCGAGGCAGAGGAGGCGGAAGGAAAGTGTTAACGATTTAAGGCGAAACGAATCAATTTTTTATAACGACGTGAGAGAGAGAGTGAGAGAAAGAAAGAGAGAGAGAAAGAGAGCGAGAAAAAGGTAAATGAGAGGAAGGCGCGAATATCAGAATTCTTGATCAATTTCCGAAGTCTGTAAATATACATTTTGCGATCGCGTGAGGGAGCGTGAGGGAATAGAAGAGGCGGTGTGGAAGAGACAGATAGGTACGCGAGGCATTCGCGCGAGATGATTTGACGATTTTGTTCAAGGGATTGAAACCGTGTAACCCTTTAACGGGGCGAGGGAGCGAAAAGGGATCGGATGTTACAAGCATTTTCGTAACAATGGGAAGAGTGCCGTTTCTCTATTTCTACGCGTAGCGTAGCGCGGAAAATCGTTTCCGGTTTCAATCCCTATTTTATTCCGTTCATCGCCATGTGTACATATATACGCGCGTGTATTCCATTTTATTGTAGAAATTGTCCCCGATATTAATTTCGCACAGATCTGCGAAATCACGCTTGCAGCTACGACGATTACGATCAGTTCGAGTACTCTACGATTTGTCACTCGGTATTGGTTTAAAATGACAAAAGAATTTCGAGGAAATAGTGTATCGAACGGAAAGATACTAAAATGCAAGAGATGAAAGAACATTTGCTGAGATTGTTAGGAAAGAAAACAATATTTCTCACACACACGTTTACCTTCTTCCACGTAATGTTTCTATACAATATGTGCTAGTTATTTTTAAGTTCTTTCAGCCTCGTAAGCCTTTGTACTTTTTTTTTTTTTCAAAGCAGTTGAAAGGACTGTGCAACATCCGCATTCGCCGGACAATTACATTAGCGTAACACGTATGCGGAATGCAAAACGTAACTTGACGTCATTTGCAGGTGTCATCATACCAGTTATCATGATTGTCATCGCTATTGCTCGCATTTAATCCAAACTATGCATTTGGAAACTTTGTGATATACGACTCGATGATCGCACGAAGGAACGGGGAGAGAATGGGACGGAGAGAAAGTTGTATGTGTGTTCTGTGCGTGTGTATGTGTGTTATACGTGTGCGCGCGCGCGTGCGTGCGTGTGTCGGGGTGGCCCACCACCCTATTAAACTTTTTTTCGGATTATATATATAAATATTATAAATATATAAGCGTATACCGCATACGCGCGAGTTAAGGTGGATCGTCGATGACGAGCAACGTATTGTTATTATTGTAAATGTGTTATATACAGATAATAGCATGCAACAGACACATACACACATACACACGGTATACACAAAAGTACATGGACATGTGAAACAATCGTATATACACGTACACGTACCCACACGATGGAGATAAATAAATTGAGAACTTTCGATAATTCCATACCGATCACGGCGAGGTGGAATGTCTCGCCTTCCCTCGCGGGGGCGAGAGAGGAAAACGGAGGGAAAGAGAGAGAATGAGGGAAGAAAAAGGGTAGTTTCATCCCCGATTATGGTTGTTGTAGGAGCCAAAAATCACGAGCAAATTGCGCGATCGAACCAAACTTTTTACATAATTAATTTTATATATTTTATGGCTGTACGAGACGAGAAAGTTTCGAATGGAATTCATTATATGGGATGTCTCAAGAGTTGCACGATATCTCTATAAATTATAGAAGTCAAAGTTTTTAAGAAAAACGGCATCTTTAAAGAATTTAATAATAATAATTCAATAGAGTCTTAATAATCTTTTAATTATGAGCAAGTAAGAATGGGAATTTTGATAATAGAATCATGTTGCTTTCAACCTTTTTTTTAATTGGATCCTGACTTGGTTCCAAGAAAGTTGGAGATTCAAAAGACATATGGTGATGCCGATGAAAGATTGACCTTTGTATATAATAATAGATAAAATTTTATTTATCCGAGAAAGCAATTGTAAATGTTTGGTATCAAAAAATTGACGAGCTAAAATATTTTTGAAAATAGATTTGTCTCACGTATCTATTCTTTCTATTTAGATCAGACATTCCGTTTTAATTTAAGAAAAATCTCACGCTTGTCTTACATATTGCGATAATTTGCGTAATTATTAAAAAAGACTTTGATATTATTTTCAATATTATCACTTTTTATTACGGAGAAAATGTGTTTCTACATTTATATAACATACTATATATTTATGTATTATATGTGTTTATTATTTTATTTATAATTTATATTTTTTTAATTTGTAAAAAGATAATTATCTTGGTAAAATCCACAGATCCCCGATCGCGCGGTTGACTTGTAATTTTTGCGATGCGGCGAATCACCGCCCTTGTAAATAAACGTATGCGTCAAAAATGGACCAAGGATCTACATAGTGCAGCTCGTGCGTGTAAAATTGATCGGCAGGTAGGATTGTAAGTAAAGTTACAATTAATCCTAATTATTACGGAGGAAACACCGCGAAAGGTAGGCGAATTCGGAGGGGGAATTCACGGATATTCTCTTCTGCGAAATGAGAATCTTGGTTTTCGAAGTCAAGAAATCGGCTAAAAATCAGAGAGATCGCTTTTGCGTAAACATTTTTCGCCGTTCCGTTGGAGTTGACTAACGTAACATTTTTTTGTGGCAGTAATTTTTTACCGTTTCGTATTCTGTATTTCGATTTACGGGACAACGGTTGGTCTGGTACTGTCCATTTCGAGAATTGGGGCTGTTTTTTCGTGCGGTGCTTTTGTTATTAAAGCGATGCAGCCATTCAGTTTAAGTGCAGTCGGTTGAAATGAAAAAATGCCTTCGAATTCCTTCTATTTTCGTGAATATTTCCATGAATACAGACGGCGAAAGCAATGCAAATTACGAGATTATAATTGAGAGTACGAAACAAACTTCATAATTTTAGAATGTTTACAAAATTGTGAGGAAACTCGTGTTTTGGCACACGTGTGAAGCACAAGAAGTTTCGCGTTGTACGTTCGTGTTGAACTGTAATTTCGGAAATTGACGATTCGATTGCGCAGAGTGAACTTTTTTGTCGGTCTTTCTCTCAAAATTAGCTTAATTTTCGCGGTGTAAATCATACGGGGCGTCGGCGCGGCGGCGCTGGCTTGTAATTAATTAATTAAGGCTCTCGCGCCTCTTTTATATAAATATTATACATATATATATGTATATTATATACGACTTAAAAAAAAAAGAACATTCCACCACGGCCGCGCGGTATTATTTTTCTGTATCCCTGTATCTATAAAAGCGCGATATAAGTATTAAGAAACGGACTTTAAGGGAATATACGACTGTATTAATTAAAGATTGATCAACTTATTATTATTATTAATTCACCACCATTATCATCATTATTATGGTTGCCACTGTTAATATCATTACAAATAATTATCTTGCTCGGTTTCTCATCTATAATCATCGGTGCCCTTCGATTATTATTAATAATCATAACATTACATTGTACTTGTCGCTGTTATATACATACACATATAAATATATAAATATATAAATATATATAAATATATAAATATATATATACGAATGATATATATATTAATTTAATAACAATAAAGAAAAACGTGAAACACACGTGATCTGATTTGTGTGTGTGCGTGTGTGTGTGCGTGGATCAATGATCTTTTCTTCAAGCATAACATTGACGAACATTCGATTGAGTTTAAATATTGTGAGAGAGTACAGTACATTTTTCCATTAATCCGTTTTTGATTAATTTTATCTATACTCTTTCTTTTATTCTAAAACTTTGTCTAAAAAAACGCTCTTTATTTCTGTTTAATTCAGAATTAAATTGTGTGCCAGGGCTTGGTTGCTGATCATCGTCACAAAATTCCTTCGTCAATTTTTTTAAATACTCGTTCATTCGTAATAAGTTCCCACGACGAGGCCCGTCGCGACAAATTCCGCAGTCTCGACCACATGGGTGGAGCACGCGTCTCTCTGAACGTCCCATAATTTGCCAAAATCCATCCGTACGCTTTGTCCTAACTTTTGGACGATCGACATGATGACCACAACTTTGTATCTGAAAGCAGCGATAAGTTGCTCGGATAAAAAGTGTATTCTTTACTAGCGACGTGAAAAAATAAACATTTTATACTTCTTACTCTTCACACACTTATAAAATTAAAATACGTTATTAGACGGTCAAAATATATAATTACTAATTATTCTAAATCTATTTAATTCAAGGTTGCATCAGATAAATTATTTAATTAAATTTACACATTGGAAAATACATTTATGTAAGTGTTCAAGATGATTACTATACGTGATTTGGCGTAATTATCGATATTATTACCGATCATAGTACTTCCTGAAAATTTTGTCGCGCACTTCTTCCGACATTCTCTGGCAGATTTGCATGCAAACCTGAGGTTGATATTTTAAGCCGACTAAATAATCCCGCATTACGTCGATCAAGATTATATCAACAATCTCGCACTTGAAGGGCTTGTAAGCCTCCAGACGGTAAGTATTTTGATACCTCGGGATCTGGAAGATAATTTTCATTGACGTCGATTTAAGTTATCACATATATTATGTAATCCATTCTACCTCTGTAATTAATAAAGTCATTTTAAATAAACTATGAGCATATATCGCGTTCACATCTTCCCTGCATTATTTTTATTTCAAGAATCATTTTTGGGGTTATAAATATTTTAAGTTACTGTGCAAAATTTCTTTTATTTTGCCGAATTTTGGATAATTTTTTAATTGAAATACCTTGAAGCCACCTTTGTCTATGCGAAAGAGCATGCTCGACTTTGGAATTCCAACAAGGGACGGACTGCTGACATAGGTTCTGGAGCGAACGGCTCTACCGATTACGGACCACGCTCTCGACATGGATCGTTGTGCTGGTAATTATTAATATATTCAATATTATTTAAATTATTAATATATCCAATTATTGCTGTTATTTGTATCAAATCAGTTATTATAATAATAATTATTAACGCATATTGTGTAACAAGACTCCGTCTTAATCTCTTAAAGCCATTAGTGATTAAAACTTACACGTGCCCATGCTTGTTGAAGATCGTTTTATATAAATGTGTAAAATGATTGATAAAAATTATCTTAAAAATCGTGTATATTGTATATCAAACAGCGATTAATATATGACTTCCAAAAATTCCATTTAGTTTTCAACTTCAACCCCCTTGAAATTGCCGCATTTATTCTTCCTATCGTCGTCCAATAATTTCTCTATTGGCATGTCTTTTCATAAAATTACATAATAACAGAGAAGTTAGTCAAAAGTGTATTTATTCTTCCTTATTCCCAGCACATAAAAGTTGTTACACATACCAGTTATTTTGCAGTTCATTCTTATATGTTAAATTTTGAAGAATCCAAATTCAAAAACAAGAATGATCGACGTAAAAGAAATAACATCCTAAATTTTTAATCTAAAAATAAATAGCAGTTAATTCACAATTAATTGGAAATGGAGTCAATTTAAACGTGTATATATATATATCGAATAAAATACCGAAATTATAATCAAAATAAGTCGAGGGAAGATATCAGCGGAATAGAAATTATGTGAAAGTAGGAAAGGAATGGATATGTTTTCCTAATGGATTGCATAAGAAAATTCAATTTACGCCGTAGTCGGGCGACGCATATGTGCATTTGATATATATATTGCATGAGCATAGGGAAAACTGGATTGTCAATTTTACAATTTATTCTTGGACGGTATCTGTTCGATATTTTTGCACAATATATTAACAATTGTTGTTCTGTCAACTCGATAAAAAAATACACAAAATACTGATACATCGTAATATTTAGGACACTCTGGAGCCCTGCCCAGGTCAAAGTCGATTGCAACAGAAAAATATATATATTTATTTATTTATTTATATACTCTTTTATGTATAATAATCTGTGTGGAGGGTGGGTCAGCGTTGATAATTCTCCTCCCTTAGTTCTCGCGAAACGTGTATGTATATATACAACGTGCTTACGTTGATCCCTCAATTTCTTTTTACCGAGATATAAATTAAATATATATCCTTGTATTCTTGATTAATTATTTTTTCCGAGAGCGTCTCTTCTCTCTCTTCAGAATCTACACGTTTTAAATTCTATCTAATATTTACAGAATTAAAGGACATCTTATTTCGAAACTATAATGTTGTCGAGATGAAAGAAATTATAAGTCCTAAGGATTTAATTTAAGGAATTTATTTTTCTCTCGTAGGACTTGAAAGTTGTTGCAATAAATTATCAGTATACAAGGATATTGTAATCATAGTTTCTGCGGAAGAAGAAGAATTACGCTTACTGACCCTGCAAAAAATGTATACATTAAAAGGAATTAACAGACGTTCATTGAGACTTGAAATGATTGATACTAGCAATTAGCTTAAATTATGTCGTCCATTAATCAAGAATTTAAAAAAATTAATATTTTAATGCAGATTGAAATACATGGAGATTATTTTGGTTTTGTTTGTCGTTCGCCATTTTTACGAAAGATACAGTATCGTTATAAGAAAACGCTAAACAGTGCTAACTCTGTTCAGTGTCGGGAACAAGTGGGAAGAAATAGGAAGATATGCAAAACTGTCGAAATAAATCTCTGATTTCGAAGCTTAGGCAGTTAATCTTGCAGAATAAATTCTCGTCGATTCCTTTTAATTCAGCCATCTTTTGCAGGAGGAGTACCTCACATAATCTAGAAAAAATGTACAATGATGGTCGGCCGGGCGAATGTTCCTTGCGAAAGCACAATGTTCACCGCGCAAGGGATGTTTCTTTCTGTTCGTAAAAATCGATTTGTGCTCTGTAATAACATTCACAAGAATAACATTTAATAACGCTCATGTGTGAAAACATCTATATATCTCGCTCCTCCTGAGCTCGCGCGCCTCTACTTATCGTAACAAGGAAAAGGCCACTTTTCAACATGAAAAACTATATAACGCCACGCCTTACAAAAATACTCCGCTAAGAATACAGCTTTTTGAACGGACGTACGTGCATCATTGACGCTCAACTACTGTAGCTCAGTTTCGTGATTGCTGTAGCGGGATCATTTTCAACCCCGAGAACATTATTCGCCATTGAACTTTCATCAAAGTCATCGGCTGTTATAGAGGTAATATTAGATCTCTCATCGCTTTATATTTTATAATACACAAAGGGAAAAAAAACATAATGGGGATATTGAATTAAGCTAAATAATAAAAGGTACTAGTCAATACCTTTGAGCTTTATAAATCTCTATCGAAGTTAAATTTGATCCCGTCCATGTTGTAGTTGAGAATAAATTTCACGCGTGCACTAAGTGCTCAAATTGTACAGTAAAAAGACAAGCGAGACATGTTTGAATTACTGAAGTTATCAAATTTTACAAGTTTTATCGAGTCCCCAAAAGTGTAAAATGGTAATAAATTGTTCTCTTTCGCAGCATAATTTCGCCGTTTTTCATTACAAGTTGTAAAATAATTAAAAATCGCACGGAGATGTCATGGCAGATGTTCCGAAGGATTGTTTAAGGATCGAGCGTACCAATTCGAGCACCACGCGCACTTGCACGCATACACACACATATACATACACATCCTAGCTATTGGAAGTGTCCCGCGTTATCGTTAACACTTCAAGCAGCAACCTCGAGAAAGAATGGAATGTGTTGCGTCTTTTATGGTACACGGATAACATGAACATTATACTTTGTTAGCAATTATATTTACAAGACTTACAAATCACACACCTAGTAAAAAATGACACAGTCAGTGCCTATTGCAATTCGCTCTCGCCCTATTCTCCCCCGGTGAAATCGATGCTATCGATTCGTCTGACGGCCGTGCCGTTACTCTCCGAAATTTCAAGATCCTAAAGCCAGTTCACAATTCCTGGCTCGAGGAATCTGGAGATTTATGAGAATCCGTGGTCAGAGATTCTCATAGGTCTGGAGGATGCGGAAAATTGAAAACCTAAACACATCGGAGGCTCTTAGATACAAGGACACGCGAAGTTGTAGACTTATGATTTGCTACGCAATATCTCTTTCGTCAAAAATATCCGGGGACATCCCTAAATTTTCTTTTATCCATTAAAAAGAGAGAAGAGGAATGCACAATGTAGAGATCTTCGAATCTGAAGATCCATTTTACTGTCGAAACTTTTATAGAAACCCATGCGTCTAAAACTCTCTTTCTTTCTTTCTCTCTCTCTCTTTCTCTCTATAACAATTTATATCCTCTCTTTCTCAGAGAAATCCAGAGATCCCGATATTATCATATCCGCGGATCACTAGATAAAGTAGAACATTTAATCAATCCGTCACACGTTAAAAACATCTCGGCGAATAGCTTAATAAATAACGTACACGAGCAGTTGCGAAGTGATCCGCACTGTTTACGTAAAAACTGGTAAACTAATTTACGTTTGTGTCCCTATGTATTCTTCGCAGACTCGTGAAATATCTCCACCATGCTTGTTTCAAGTTCGATGCACAACAGATCTAAAGAAATTCCTAAATTGGAATGATAGTCCCTAGCACTCGGACTTGTCCTCCTCGACCAGCTGTTGAGTATCCTTCCCCGAGTCGATGGGCGTCGGGTCCAGTTCTCTCCTCTTCAGATGCAACTGCGGCGGCTCCTTGTGCTGTATGCTGGAGGGCTTCATCTCCGCCGGCATCTCGTACATACTGCCGGTGCCGGTGCCGTTCGTCGTGCCGCTCTCCATATTCACCGCGTCGTACATCGGATTACTGAAGTCTCGGTTCTTATTGCTAACATCGTTCAAGTTATACTCCACGTCGAGAGGTTCCTATAAACATATGATGGAGAACAGGTACAGACGTAAGTAAAATTTATTATTAACTTATTGCACTGATACATATATTTTCAATTTTAAATCGAGGTGAGCAAAGGACATTTACCATTCTCTCGTGAGCTTCTGCACCAAACTCTACATTGCTGCCTTGGCGGAAGGAAACACTTTGAGCGCCTGTGAGACTGCCGAGGCCACCGGGCTTGCCACTATAAATATAGTTAAGTTTAATAAAAGATTGTCTTTATTCTGCATTACTATAAAATTTTTAAATTTGATCATGCTTACAATGGTCGCTTCTTGAGAACCATGAAGATCGCGGCGACACAGAACAACACCAGCAGGCATATGACTATGGGAATAACTATAGCAGCGGTGGATCCGCCCGCACGAGCGGCGACCGCCGCGGTTTCGCAGAATTCGCCGTGGAATTCCTCGCGACAGTTACACGCCAGCTTGTCGTCCAACTCTTGACACCGCCCGCCGTTTTGGCAGCGACATATCAGGGGATCTGGGAGAGGCCGTTCGTTTGTGGCGTCGCAATGCCTCTCGTCGTCCTTCATCAGACGCTGGAAGAGGCCGACGCTGTCCGAGCATAGACAACGGTGCCCGCCGGGAATCGTTACGCACAGATGAGTGCACTGATCGTCATGGCATGGATTTCTCAGGCTGGTATTGTATCTCAGCTGATGATAGACCTTGACGCCTCCGGGACTAGGGAGATTCTTGACGATGGTCTGCGGAACTCCTCGGCCAAATTTATCCTGTCGAATAAGTTCACCCGTTTGCTTGGTGGTCCAATAAAGATTGTTTTCAAAAACATCCAGCGCTATTGGACTCTTGAGCGGTTTGCCTTTCAAAACGATTCTCCTGTTGTTACCGGCCAAACTGATCGCCTCAATGGTATCCAACTTGCTGTCGGACCAGTAAAGCGTGTGCTCCATAGCGTAGTCGATGGTGAGCGACGAAGGACTGGCTATTCGTTCGGTCACGAGTGATTTGCGTCTAGCCCCGTCCATCCAGGCTATCTCGATCTTTGGCTGATTACCCGAATCGGCCCATACTACCTCCCCTCGCTCGGGATCCACGACCACTGCTGTTGGTTGTTCGAGATTCGTTGTAACTATGCTACGTCGATACCTGCCGTCTGATTTAGACATCATAATTTGGCCGCGAGGAGTGGTTCCTGATTGATCGATTTCGCTCCAATACAAATTACCGGAGATCCAATCCACCGCTAAGCTCGTTGGCCTCGAGTCAGCTGTAAAAATTAATACTATTAGTGAAACATACCGCGTGACTTATCTCGTAAACAGATGAAAGACATTTATGTGGCTGTGAAAAAGCGTTGAATTTTAAAGGCTGCTCCACGCGATGTAAATATTTAGGAATTTAAAATTCCAAAGTTGTAAAAGTAAGTGGCAGAATGCGCTTAAAAAACTAAACTTCGGAAGAATTAAAATGAAACAAAAACTGAGAACGTTATTTCAGTGAAACCTAACTAATCAGTAATAAAATTGAATGATACATACTCTTCATATTGAGGTCCTGCGCGTGTCCAATCTTCGCTTCGCCTTCTTTGGCGTTCACCATGTACGACCGCTTGATGGTGTTATCGTACGAGTCAATCCAGAAAACGTATTCCGTCTTGGGATCAAAATCGACAGCCTGCACCCTCTTCTCGTTGTCTATCACGTCCATCTCTTCTCTGCTGTGCAGATCGTAGGCTCGGAGTTCGGGTCCGTTGGCGAACAGCACTACAACGTCATCTTTTTCGGCACGGCACACACCACTGTGTCTGTCCGACAATTGGAAACCTTGCCGACAAGAGCAGGCGTACGTGCCGTTCAAGTTCGTGCAGATGTGAGAGCATTGGTGAGCACCGGTTTGGCACTCGTCGACGTCCACGCAGTGCTTCCGGTTGTCGGGTGAGATTATGTAACCGGGATAGCAGGTGCAGATGTAGCCGCCGTCAACGAGATTGTGGCACTCGTGTGCGCAACCGCCGCGGTCATTGTCCGTGCAATGGTGACTGTGATCTGAAAACGCAACATTAGTTGTCTGACATAGACGTCGAACGTGACGGAACGGAGAAGATGGGAATGAAACTCACGGCATCCCAACTCGTCCGACAGATCCCCGCAATCATCCCCGAGATCGCAGAGTTTCAGATGGTCGATACACTTCTTGTTCGCACAGGTGTACTCGGTTATCGGGTCGCACGGACGTGTCTGCTTCACACACATCGTCATATTGTTCTCGTCGGAACCGTCGCCGCAGTTGTCGATTCCATCGCACAACTGATACCTGGCGATGCACTTGTGGTTGGCGCACTGGAACCGTCTGTGCGTGTCACACTGGAAGTTCGCTACGCAAAGAAACAGCAACGTTTATCTTCCCACTCTTGTTACAAAGGAGTCCGAGTATCAGCAACTGAACTCACCGCACATGGTAGGACTCTCGTCAGAATTGTCACCGCAGTCATCGGTGCCGTCGCAGATGTCGTTCAGCGAGACGCAGAGGTTGTTGTTGCATTGGAATCGCGACTGCGGGCAGTACCTTCCGTCAGGGTATCTCGCTGGGCAGTTGATCTCGTCGCTCATGTCGCGACAATCTCGCGCTCCGTCGCAACGAAGATACGACGCGATGCAATGGCCGCTCGCGCATTGGAAGCTGTCGTTCTGCGACAAGTAGAGGGATCGCATAAAATACGAGATCGAAATGTTACAACAAAACTAGACTGTTATACGTACCTTGCACACCCACTGATGGCACTGCTCCTCGTCGCTATTGTCCCCGCAGTCGTCCTCGCTGTCGCATCTCCATCTAGACGCAATGCACTTACCGTTCGTGCACTTGAATTCGGACTCGGAGCATTGGCGGTACTTGTCTTTGCACATCGTGTCTGCCTCGTCGCTACCATCCCCGCAATCGTCGGCGAAGTCACACAGCCACTGCTTCGGCACGCACCGGTTGTTGGCGCACCTAAAGTCCATGTTGGGGTCACACTTGGGACAGTTCTCTGGACGCTCGTCGGAACCGTCGCGGCAATCGTCCTTGCCATCGCAGAACAGCCACTTCGGGATACACCGGTAGTTCGCGTGTCCTGGACATCGCTGCCACCCGGTCGTGCAGTTCTTTTGCCTACACATGTACGCCGGCTCGTCGCTATCGTCGCCGCAGTCGTTGTCAGAGTCGCACATCCACAACTTAGGAATACACTTGCCGTTCTTGCAGCTGAACTCGGTGCTCGGGTCACAGGCGCGGTTGTCTAAAAAAATATGAATTCGCGAATTAAAACAGATAAAAAGCAAGAATATATTTGATTCATTGAAACTGTAAAAAAATTGTGCACTAATAATAGTAAAAAAAAATATCTGACATGTATAGCGTGATACTTACGACAAATGGCAGGATCTTCGTCGCTGCCGTCTTTACAATCAGCATCTCCATCGCATTTCCAGGAGTCGTGCACGCAGCGACCGTTAGACTTACATTTAAACTCGAGCTCCCCGCATTCGAGCGCGCACTTAGCTTCGTCACTCTTGTCACCGCAATCGTCAATCCCGTCGCAAATCGTCACGCTCGGCGTACAATTTTTGTTCGCGCATTGGAACATGCTTGGCCGGCAAATCCTCGTCGGGCAACTCGACGACTCGTCAGAACCGTCCTTGCAATCCTTCTCTCCGTCGCATCTGCGTATAATTTTCGTCATAATTACTCCATCAATTATTTATTAAAAAGAAAATACAGTAGTAATCTAAACATGTCTCACCTCCAATACCAAGGGATGCACTTCTCGTCGGGTGGTCCGCAACGATGCTGACCGGCGGTACAGTTCGCTATGCATGTCTTGCCATCCTTGTCCAGAATGAACTGATTCGGGCACTTGCACTTGTAGGAGGTGACCCCAGGCTGACCATATCCTTCGAGCAAGTACGAGCTGGCGGGCGGCGCAATGAGGCAGAGATGCGAGCAACCGCCGTTGTTCTCCGCGCAGGGATTGTTGTACGGCAACTGCCGAAGGGGATGATAGGCGTGGATGTCGTAGGGCCGATGGGTGGTGTTGCGCAGCACCTGCAGACGCGCGCCGGAGAACTTCTCCGCCCTGCTGATCGCCTTTAGATTCCAATCGGTCCAGTAAATGAAGTCATCGAACACAGTGATGGCGAACACGTGCGGCACCGAGGCGCCGGACAGGACGATCCGCCGATTGTGGCCGTCGAGGTCGGCGAAGGCGATGTAATCCAGATGAGCGTCGGCCCAGAAGATGCGATCGGTGAAGTAATCGATCGTCAGGGCGTTCGGCCAGGCGATGTCGTCCTCCCACGTCAGAATTCGAGTGAAGTTGCTACCGTCCATGCCCATCTTACCGATATACGCCTGAAATGTAAACCACAATTCACGATTAAACCTTCGTAACTTTGTTTACAATTATTACAAATACAATTATTTGCAAAAAAAAAAAACTGTAATGCGAAATCCACCTGAAGGTTCCAGGACGTAAAGTATAGGTATCCGGCACCGGGATGGACCGCGATCGCGCGTGGGTCTGCAATTCCGCTCTGCAAGGTCTTCCTGTTCGTGCCATCAAGTTCGGCGACATCCAAGTGTTTCGCGTGACGATCCAACCAATACAATTTTCGACCAACCCAATCTATAGCAATACCCTCGAGACCCAGACTGTCGTGACGGATGATTGGTTCCTTCTCGCCGCCGTTCACCGGTGCTCTAAATAAAAGGAAGGCATTTAAATAACATGAGCTCATAGCAAAAGAGATAGGTATCTTCATGTTATAGCATCAAATAGAAAAAAATGTACCTATATATTGTCTTCGCGGTGACGTCGCAGAAGTACAGCATCTGCTGGCTGTAATCCGCGTCAAGCGCAACGACGTTGATCAGATCCTGATGCATCAGGCTGTAGTTGGACGCGTCAATCGACATGTTCCTGACGTAATACTTGTTCGTGAATATAATCCACGGCTGAATGTTGTCCCTTCGCTTGCACGTGTGCTCGTCGGCCTCCCTCTCGTACCAGCGCTCGTTGCACTTGCAATAGTAGCCGCCGGGCGTGTTCTCGCATTGTTGGCTGCACACCTGGGGCGTCTCGATGCACTCGTCAATGTCGTCGCAGGCCTTGCCGTCGGCTAGCAGCTTGTAGCCGGGGTTGCACTCGCAGTAGAAGCTGGTCGGCGTGTCCACGCATTTGTGGCCGCACTGATTCAGCTCAACACGGGCGCACTCGTCCACGTTGCAGTGGAGCGGCTCGTCGCTCTCGTCGGCGCAGTCTGGTTCCTTGTTGCACACCAGCTGCGAGTCAATGCAGTTGCCGTTCGCGCACATGAAGTCCTTCGGATTCGGGCAAGTCATATTCTTTCCTTTAGACGCTAAAAAGATTAATGTTTTTGCAATAACACCTCTGTCACGCTAAGAAAAAGATTGGAAGGAGAAAGATTGGACACACATACATATTTGAATTTAAAAAATTAAAATTTTTCACTTTTTTTGCGCAAGTTGAATCTAATTACATTTCTTATGTTTATGTATTTTAGTACGTGATTGTTTAACTGCTACTTACGACATCCTACTTCGTCCGAATGATCGCCGCAATCGTCCTGGCCGTCACAGCGGAACTGCTTGCGTATGCACTTGAAGTTCTGACAAGTAAACTCCTGACTGTTGCAAGCCTTATACTGGGTGTTACAGAACTTGCCCTCGTCGCTACCGTCGCCGCAGTCGTTATCGTGATCGCACAACCAGTTGCGGTTCAGGCACCGTCCGTTGTTGCACGTAAACTGGTTGTCGGCGCAAGGGGTTGGCGCTGGACAGTGGTGCAGAGTCACGTTCTCATCGGCCCCGTCAACGCAGTCCGGATCCCCGTCGCACAGCCACTTCTTCGGGATGCACTGGGCGCGATTCCACATTTTGTTTGCGGTGCAAGTGAACTCGGTTTCTTCGTCGCACTTTCTGTCATCTGATCAAAATAAATTAACTCCGTGAGATGGTGGGAAATAGTAGGATTGTAACAATGTAAAGATAAAGTATAGAAGTAAAGTATTACAAATACAAAAGTTCCGTATGATGACTGAAAAACTTACTGCACTGATGACGCTCGTCTTCGTCAGAGTTATCCAGACAATCGTTGTCTCCGTCACAAATGTAAATTCTAGGAATGCAGTTGCCGTTGTCGCACGTGAACAGATCGCCGAAGCACGTCCTACCTTCGGACTGGCAGTAACCGGGAGGTTCGTCGCTTCCGTCTAGACAGTCATCGTCTCCGTCACAGTACCAAGTGGCCGGAATACACCTGGACAATACGCATGCGTTCAGAAAATATCTCGGGCTTACAGCAAGGTCATAAGATATTATTACAACAGTTTCCAAAGTTTCCAATTTTGGAAACGTATTCGGTTATTAAAATTATTCATCAAACGCGGAATTCTACCTGTGATTGGGACATCGGAAGCTGTTCTGAGGGCAGGTCCTCTGAGCGCAATGAATTGGATTCTCATCGCTATTGTCGCCGCAATCGTTGTCGCCGTCGCAGAGCCAGTAGGGCTCCACGCAGATGTTCGTCTTTTCACACTTGAGATGATTCAACGGGCACGTAGTGTTTCGAGGGCATCGCTCATGCGTCTCGTCGGAGGTAACATTGTCCTTGCAGTCATTGATGCCGTTGCACACTTGAGATTGAGGGATACAGCGGTGGTTGGCGCAGGTGAATTCTCCTTGCGCGCACGGTGGATAAACGCAGCCTTCCTCGTCGCTGCCGTCCCGACAATCGTTTTCGTGATCGCACTTCCATGTTTTAAAGATGCATCGGCCGTTGTTGCAGCGGAACTCGTTCGGGCTGCACGAGTGATAAGCTGAAACATAAAAATCGTACTTTTAGGAATACTTCCTTCGAATTGATTAGTTTTTTTATTTTTGTGCTACTCACAGCAGTAACTGGTGTCCTCGTCGGTGTTGTCGCCGCAGTCATCATCGCCATCGCAAGCCCACATTCTGGAGATGCACCTGCCGTTTCTACAAGCAAACTTGTTCGCATCGCAAGTGACGTTCTTTGGCACGCACATTCTGTCTTCGTTCACCAGCCTGCTGTTATCACCGCATTTGCACTCCGCGGACCCGTTGTGGCCCGGGTGACAGGATTCGTCACAGCCGCCGTTATTGATGTTGCAAGGATTAACGGTACATTGCTGTCTAGCCGCGGAGAAGACGTGAAGGTCTCGCGGCGAGTCCTCCAGTCGTTTCACCAGCTCGATCTTGTCGGCCCCGGTGTGCTTCTCCGCTCGGTAAACTCCACGAAGCTGGAGATCCGTCCAATAGATGTGCTCCCTGAAGACGGTGATAGCGAAGGGATAGATGGTAGCGCTAACCAGAACTTCTCTGTACCCCCCTTCGAGATCAGACCGCTCGATCTTCTCGCGCACGGCATCGGTCCAGTATAGCATACGATCGTCGTAATCAATCGCTAGACCACTGGGTTGCGAGAGATCTTTGTCGATAATGGCGCGTTTCAGCGATCCCGCCATGGTCGTCTTGAAAATCTTGCCGGATGTCCCAAAACGACCCCAGTCCGTGAAGTAGAGCGAACCGTTGCAGGGATCGACGACGATGGCGCGTGGACGATCCACGCGGGCGATCATCACCAAGTTAGACCCGTCAATGTCCATTGCGTAGATGCTATTGTTGGACGAATCCGTCCAATATACCTTCTTCTGAGTCCAGTCGTATGAAATGCCTTCGGGATTAATTCCTTTACTGATCAGCGTGTGCAGATCGGAGGATGACGGCCGATCCGACGGCGTCCACGCGATCTTCGCCCAAGGACGAATCTGCGTAAACAGCAGCTTCTTGTCCTGATAATCAAAGTCCACTCCGACTACATTCGTTAGATTTCCGACAGGGGCGAAGGGCACGTTAGTGTTGTGCGGATCTATATTAATTGCGCGAATCTCAGTTCGCGTGGCGAATACTAGATATTCTTCGACGTTTTCACAGTTGCGACCGTCGGAAGAGAGTTTTCCCACGGCGCAGTCACAGGTGAACGTTTTAGTATGGTCCTTCGGGAAGGCGAAGCATAGTTGAGAGCATCCGCCATTCGTTGTCTGAGGAAATAAAAATTACTTTTCTTACTTGCGTTGTTATTTAAAATTATTTTTGTTAGTTGTTTATTTAAACGTAGTCTTAAGCTCCTTTCGAAAAGTAATTTTACCTTCTTAAATAAACAATTACGCATATCTCAATCCATATTTACCTGCGAGCAAGGATTTGTGATATCCGGTGGCTGACTGTTTTGGTCGAAGATAGCAATGTCCCTGAGCTTTTGCAGATTTGTTCTGACGGGGATGGGAAGACTGGTATTGCCCTTCAGTTTGCTCGCCTTAAAGACGGTGGCCAGATTTCGATCCACCCAGTAGACGTCTCCGCCGAAAATGGCAACGCCCATTGGATTTGGCAGATTCCTACGGATAATCTCTCGGTTTCCACCAGTGTAGGAGACTTTCTGGATTGTGTCCAATTTCGAGTCCACCCAATAAACATCGTGCGTTGCAAGATCGATCGTTAAATCGCGCGGTGTGCTAATGCCGGATGTTACAATGGGAGACCAATTGCTACCGTCGAGGAAGGCCTTGCCTATTCGAGGATATTGTCCGTAATCGATCCAATACAAGTATCGTTTGATAGGATTCACGGCCAGCTCCCGAGGAGCGTCTGTCGTCGTTTTCACGAGCACCTTTCGGTTGGAACCGTCTAACCAGCAGACCTCCACGTAGTTGTCATGCGGGAAGATATTAGCGAAGTATAAGTTCCCTGCTATCCAATCTACGGCTAGACCACGAATTCCATTGGAACCAATTCCTTGTTTGACTACCTGTTGCAATTCCGTGCCGTTTGGTCGTATTCTAAAATATAACGAAAATTAATAGCACTTTGGTTATTGTATCGTCTTCGTGAAGAAATCACGGATCCCAAGATTTTTTACATTTTAACAATTTGCAGAAACAGCCAATAGTTACCTGAAGATGCCATTCCAGATGCCTCGATTAAATTCCACCCAATATATCCAGTTGCCCGCGTAATGTACATCAACATGGAGGATATGATGACCAGTTCCAGTAATGGGTACCATGGCTTCCTTGGAGTCCTTGAGACTGTAACCCCGGGCAACATCCAGCTGAGTTACTACGGCGAAAGTCTTGTAAGGTTCACATCTGGTTTCCGTGACCTTCTTATATTCCATTCCGCAAGCACAAACGCGCGTGCCTCCAGACGCAGGCAGGCAAAGCTGCTCGCATTCACCGTTGTTTATGAGACAAGGATGAGATCCGGTCGCACGTTTTTTATAAATGGTCAGAGTACGAAGCTCAGAGTCGTTGTCAATGATAGTGGTTGGATTGTCGCCGTTAGGCAGATCAACACGTTCGATTTTGTCATAAAGCGGGTCCAAGTAGTACAGACGAGACTCATGGACGGCTATCGCCTTAGGCAAAGCCATGTTGTTTGCAGCAGTGAGAATGGTGCGGACATTTAGACCGTCTGTCGACATGGCTTTGATAAAGGCCGGATTCTGGCAGGAGAAGTATAGCGTCTTGCTAGGTATATCGATGGTAATTGCTTCAGGACGTTCTATGTTCTCTGCGAGGACCAGCGGATTAGTGCCGTCCATATTCACCCGTCCGATCTTCTGAGGTACACCAAAACCTCCGTCGTCCACCCAAAATATTTGTCCGTCAATAGGGTCCACGCACATCGCCTTCGGTTTGGAAACTGATGTACGATTTCCATCGTTTGATAAAACGATTGTGCGGAATCGCGTCTTGCCATCCAATTTAATAGCTTCGATATTGGACGCGAATTTGTTGCCAATAAACATGTTGCGTCCAAGCCAGTCCAGCGCCATAGTAGATGGTGAACCGACAACACCACTATCGCCGGATGGGTTTGGAAACTCTGTCCGGTTGCCACCGTTGTAAGGAATGCCATAAATCGTGCCATTTTCGTGGTCGTTATCTTTGCCTAATGTAAATAACAAAATGGTTAAAATTCTCTCTTAGAGCTTCGAAAATCTAAATCTTTGAATTATAAGATTTTATAAAATAGGAAGGACCTTGGTGAAAAAATTACAATATTTTTAAGGAATGCTTCTTATATTTTAAATTTTTATAAAAAAAATTACTTTAAACTTCTTCAAATTTTACAAGTTATCTTTGAAAATTACAGAATAAAAAATTTTAGAATATTTCTGAATTTTTAGGTATAAAGAATTCTAGAAAAGATATATACTTTTTCAGTATTTTTGAAAAGTGCTTCATTTCGTATAAAAAATCTAAGAACTTTTTAAAAAGTTATAAAATTTATAAGAAAACTTATGTAAAAAATTTTAACCCTTCGTGTGCAACGTCGGGTCACCCGTGCCCTGGCGAAAGTGACTGTCCTGTATGTCAAGTGTCTGTTTATATAAATATATTGTTTAAACAAATGAAAAAATCGGCAATATAGCGATTGATCCTTACAGTAGGATAGTTAATAAGGTAACATGAATTTTTTCAGATTTTTTTAGAACACTTTAAAGTATTTTTTAGGCGTCGGAAATGAGTGACCCGACGTTGCACGTTACAGGTGCCGAAAAAGACGTTGCACGCGAAGGGTTAAGAAAGTTTTACACCAGGGTTACTAAAGAAAACAGTTATTTTACCTTGAAGCCAGTAAATAATACGATCTCTTCTATCATATTCGATAAATCTTCCGCCTTCCACATTTACGATAGGCGTGATGTATCCAGTCTTGGTTTCTTTAGGCGTCAAAGAAACGTCAACGATCTGAGAACTCCGAAGCACCATTAAATATGGTGTCTCTTCTTCCATGCAGCGTCCGTCAGGTAGCAATTTAAATCCAACCTGAGATAAACGAAAAAAAAATTATTCAATCTGAACCAATAGAATTTTTCTGATAGTTTCCTACTTTGCAATCTGCATAATCACTCACTTGGCATTTACAACTGTATCCCTTCGGATTACTGGGCGACAGAAGACATAGATGTTCACAGGATGTGTTAGCACAAGGATTCGCGGTGATCGGTTGTAGCACTGGATGATGTACGTGTATGGAGAGCGGCTGGGAAATTAGATGCGACACCACCGTTTGATTGGAGCCCTTAAACTTGTGTGCGGAGAGTACTCGATTGAGCTGTCTATCGGTCCAATACATAGTGTCCTCAAAAAGAGTGAGGGAATGGGGATGCAGAAGATAGTGCGAACTGGCTAGAACCTGAAGTCTCTTGCTGCCATCGTACAGACAAGTGTCGATGAAGTCTAACTTGCTGTCCGCGAAATATATTCTGCGATTTGCGATATCGAGCGCTAGACCGTTAGGCCAGTAAATCTTTGTGCTGATGATGGTCGATCGATTGGTGCCGTCCATGCCAATTCTTTCGATTCTAGGGTTTTCACCCCAATCGGTCCAGAAAAGCCATCTCGCACCTGGACTGGGATCCAAACACATTCCACGTGGCTGCGTAATATTCTCCTTGACAAGAATCATTCTTCCAGCTCCAGTCTCCTTAGCCACTTCGATTGTATTCAGCTTTGAGTCTAACCAATACAGATTCTGACCGATCCAGTCGTAGGCTAGACCTTCCACTAGATCTAAACCGGTACTCATTATGTCTTGAGGATCACTACCGCGATCTAATCGCGAGATTCGCTTCAACTTCATGTCCGACCAGAAAATAGTGCCTGTATGCATATTGCTGGCAGTCGCCACGACGTTCTCTACGTTGATGGGAACACGTTCCAGCGCTTGATCTTGAAGATCCGCCACCAGAATGGTATGCCTGTTTGAGATAATCAAGAACGCGGCGCTGTGATTGAACGCCTTGCACGTGTGTTTATCGGTGTCTAATGTGTAACCATCCACGCAGCTGCAGTAGTAGCCGCCCTTCGTGTTCACGCAGACCTGCGAACATCTGCCTTGCGGCTCGCACTCGTTCATGTCCTGACATGTGAAGCCGTCGCTGGTGAGCTCCTCGCCAGCCGGACAGGTGCATTGCTCACCGAGTGGTGTTTGAATACAACCGTTGGTACACAATCCGCCCTGATGGGTGCATTCGGCGAGATCACAACCGGGTCCCTCGTCCGCGCCATTGGGACAATCTGGCTTGCCGTCGCATACGCTGGTCGTATTTACGCAACGATTCGTTACATTCGGACACCTCCATTGCTGGGATTCGCACTTGAACGTAGGAGGACCGCATGCGTGCAGCTCGGTGTCTTCGTCGGAGTTATCTCCACAATCGTCTTTTCCATCACAGATATACGCCTTAAACACACATCTCTCGTTCCGGCACCTGAGGAATATGTCAAGTTAGATATCGACAAATTAAACAAGAATAAAATGTACATATTTATCATCTACGCTTTCTGAGAGAATGCAAGGTAGTTTAATTAATGAATACGACAAACCTGAAAAATCCAGTCTGACAGTCGACCTTTCCGCACGACTCCGGCTCGTCAGACTTGTCCGGGCAATCGGCGGTACCGTCGCAGTACCAGCTTCTCGGTATACAGATAGCTGAACTAACACACTGGAACTGCTTGTCGGTGTTACACTGATCTGGCGCCAGCGACGGGCAACCCACTTCGTCCGATCCATCATTGCAATCACTAATGCCGTCGCACTTATACGACGCTAAAACGCACATCTTCTGATCCGCGCACGTGAATTGCGTACTGAGACAGGTGACCGGTGGGCAATCCATCTCGTCCTGTTGGTCGAAGCAGTCGCTGTCGCCGTCGCACACCCAGGACTGCGGTATACAGTGGCCGGAGCGTGGGCACGTGAACTGGAAGTACGAGCAAGTTTTAGCTGCGCAGAACTCGCCTTCGTCGGAGCTGTCGCCGCAGTCGTTCTCGGAATCGCATTTCCAAGTTGCGGGGATGCAGCGATTATTGGCGCAGGCAAATTGATTAGCGCTGCAGGTCACATTCGGGCAGCCCATCTCGTCGCTGTAATCGCCACAATCGTTCTCGGAATCACAGTGGAACGTCATCGGTACGCAACGACCGGACTTGCATTGGAACTCGTTCGCGCTGCACGTCGGTTTTGTGCAGTTTTGCATCTCATCACTGTTGTCGAGGCAGTCGTTCTCGCCGTCGCACACCCAGGATTTCGGGACACATCTGGAAGTAGATCGATTGAGAGTTAAAACATTCGAAGTCGCAAGTATATTTGGAAAAGATCTACTTTTATATTTAATTGAATATAAAGTAATATATTGGCCAGAAGGTCGCGTTAATCATTTAATATTTGAAATAAACTAATATGATGTTCGAAAGCAGCAATATTAAATTACAGATTAAAGTAAAGCTTTTAAACTTTGTTTGAGAATTTTACAAGTACTAAACAATTAGCTTCAATCAGCTGAAGAAGTTAAATCGTCACGCACCTCTGGTTCGCGCAAGTGAAATCCCAAGTATGTGGACACGCTTGCAGAGGCGGTTCCCCGTCTGGATCCGCTGCGCAACTCCTGCCATTGCTCTGAAGACGTTCTCCATAAGGACATCCGCATACACTAGTGAGTTTCGGCATGTGTTGCGTGCCAGGGAACGTGATAGCGTCAGAGCGCGAAGAGTTATCCGGAATAGCAAAGCAAAGTTTCTCGCAACCGCCGTTATTAATGTTGCAAGGGTGGGCACTCGTCATCTTCTGGATGTCACGACTGAAGACCTTCACGCCGTAAAGTCTGTTGGTAGCGGGCTCACGGACCAAGATAGCTTCCTGCTCGCCGGTTTCTTTGTGCAGCCGAATAATGGCGTCGAGACGCCAGTCGGTGATGTACATCCAGTTCTCGTGGATGGCGATGGAAAACGGATGTCGAATTAGTCTGGAGTTCACCGTTCGCACATCCGTACCGTCTAGATTCGAATGCTGCACGTGGTCCAGAAGAGCGTCGCACCAGTACAATCGATCTTTATTGAAGTCGATCGCCAGTCCGTTTGGCCAGCCCAGAGTCAGATTTTTGAAGACGACCAAGCTGGAGCCGTCAGCGTGAGCTCTGCTGATGTTGGCCGGGCGGTCCCATTCCGAGAAGAAGATGTAACCTTGGTTCGGATGGATTACGATCGCGCGAGGACGCTTCAGATTTTTCAATAGTGTTCGCCGATACGTGACATTCCGAGTGCTGAGCACATTTAGCGTGCCTGAGAAAGTAGAAAAACTTTGGTCAACCAAATAGATCTTGCTATTTATTTTCGCTTAATTTACAGCTTTTAATTATCCCTTTATTGAAAAGTTAATAAAAACTCATGTTACGAATTAACTTGAATTGAACATCAACGGCTCAAGGATTCAATTCTTACTCAAGTCGTCTTCGTCATCAACGAACCTTTACGTGAATCAATGTAGTACAAGTTCTTCGCGGCCCAATCGACCGCAAGTCCTTCCACCCCCTCATTTTGACTAGCCAGGACGATTTCGCGTCCGGTCGCGTTCTGGTGTACCCTGTATATGACGTCCTGAAGAACATCGCTGTAATAGATGTACTGGTCGTGCGCGTCGTAGTCCAATCCAACGAATCGTGCCCGTCTGGACACCACCGGCAGGATAGCATCGCTAAAGCCTTCCATCACGGGATTGAGCACGCGGCCTTTAATGAACCTCTGCTGCGAATACATGAGGAACTCCTGCACCAAGTTGCAGTTCCTCATGTCGTGTGCCAATCGCCATCCAATGTGGCAAGCGCAGCGATAGCCTAATCGATTGTTTTGATCGCTGGAGGCCGTGACGATGCACATGTGCTGACAGCCGCCGTTATTATTGCCGCAGGGATTGGAGACGCTAGGTTGCGAGAGTGGATGCAAGGCTTTTATAGCTTTGGCGTCGCGTACCTTAAAAGAGGATGATAAATATTACCATATTATTATGCCTAATATCACATGTCACATAAAATTTTCTCAAAACTTTGGAAAAATATTTTACATTGAACACCATAGTGTAACATCATTACAAGTTAATTGAAGAGGATATATTAATTAGTCAAATGCAGTAGAAATTGATTAGATTGACTAAGCATGCGATCCATTAGACGCTTCAAACGCTTCAGAGCATCATTTTGTCCTTGTTTAACATTTGATAAACAACAAGGATGAAATGTTTCCAAGAGCGTCTGGAGCAGTCTGGAGCGCCAAGTGGATCGCACCCTAAAACACATATTTTGACGAAATTGAAATATCTGATTGTCATATCGGTACCTTAAATACACTTTGGATGGAATAATCTCCTTGAGTCTTATCGACGCTCATGACGGCCTGCTTGGTGGCGTCCGTCCAGAATATCCTGTTCTCGAAGAGAGTGAGTCTGATTGCGGATGGCACTTGAGAACCTCTGAGAATCATTACTCTGTTGTGACCTCTGTAGTCTGCAGTTTCGATGTAATCCAACAGAGAGTCGCACCAGTAGATTCTCTTGGCAATGATGTCAGCGGCCACGCCGGAGACTTTATAGGCTGCCTCGGAGACGACGGGGAACGCGTTGGTACCGTCCATGTTGGTGCGCAGGACCTGCTTGCTGTCGGCGATGAACATGAGGCCCCTCGTGGGATCCAGCGCGATGTCGGTCGGGCTGGTGAGATTCGAGCCCACCACGATCCCGTGGTAACGTCCGTCCAGCTCGAACACGTCTACCTTTTGCACGATGGAATCCGCCACGTAGAGCTTGTCGCCGATCCAGTCTATCGCGATGGACACGGGTCCCCATGAGCCCGCCATACTGATGTCCACCTTGGCCGGCGTGTCGCTACCGGGGTTGAGGGATTCCGAGTGAACCTTCCGCGTCTTCATGTCGCTCCAGAAGAGGAGATTTCGCGAGTACAGGTAATCCACCCCGCTCGCGCCGGTGGTGTTGGCGATTATCTTTCGATCCTCGCCGGTCGCGCTCAATCGCCATATCGCGCGATCCTGCGCGAGCAGGAGTTCCAGGGCGGAGATGTTCTGGGCGCGACATTTGTTTTGCCCGTGAAGAATATAGCCGGGCGCGCAGTGACACGTGTACCAGCCGTCAGTGTTCTCGCACAGCTGCTCGCAGAAGCCCCACTCGGAGCACTCGTCTCGATCTGTGGAAAGGAAACAGTCTGATGGGCGACGCGGAGGAAACGATGCAAAAAGGGATAAGTTTCGCGAGTAAATTCTTAAATTTTTCTAACTCAGGATTCTTCAATCGTTGCAACACCAGCATATTGGACACTAGAAGTTTAAAATTCGTACGGAGTCAAACAACATACCAATGCAGGTCCGCGAATCATTGGCGAGGACTCTTCCCTCCGGGCAGTAGCAAGTCCCTCCGGCCGGAGATGCTTGACATTTATGTTGGCAACCAAGTAAGCCGCACATGCTCGTCGCTATACGATAAAGAAATTTGATCCTTTTAAACATCTAAGAATCTCTTAATCTGAATCTGAATCTACACTGTTAAATATTAAAGGATAAAACTTAAACCAATACTTTAAGTTAAATAACATTTTATTATTTTCAACTACCATGTGTGTCGAAATTTATTATTTTAGCACAAAACAGTGTTATTTTAATTCCATTAGTTTAGTTAAATTAACATTGTTTTAATTTAATTAATAGCAAATAATATTTTTTGAGACGGAGTGATCTATAAGAATGGTTAAAAATAATTCAAATTGAGTATAATTTGACATTATAAATTTAACAGTGTATTTTATATTTTACATTTAATATAATTTAAAATATAGAATTTTATAATCCAAGCGAGCTACACTCGCTCGTCATTACACGATAAAGAAATTTGATTCTTTTAAAACATCTATATTCTTCTAATCTAAACCTAAATCTATATTCTATATTCTATACTTAATATAATTTAAAATATAGAATCTATACTCCATATTATAAGTTCTAAACATTTATGTTTCAAAATGCTGACGAGGAACGTTGCTCGGTGAAGTTTTAGATGTGACTTTTCGTTTCTGTATATTGATTACTCCATAATTACAGCAATTATTCTACTGCTACAATTTACTCCATAATTGCTATAAATCAAGTTTATATAACTATTACTATAATAATCGTTCTTACGCGAGCTCATCATGAAATCTATTTTTTATATAATCATTTGATATTATTTAAGAAAACAAAACGACGTAACACACATACGAACGTAATTTCATGTAAATTAATTTTTTGCGTTTAATGTTGCAAGTTGCAATTAAGCACATAATTAAATTACACTTACAACATGCCGCCTCCTCGTCCGCCCCGTCCTCGCAATCATGTTTTTCATCGCACAACTGAGATCGGTTGATGCATAATGGCTTTCCATCCGGTGTACCTTTCGGACACATGAATTTGTTTCCTGGGCAGACTGTCATTGTGCAGGACTTCTCGTCGGAACCATCCTGGCAGTCTTTATAACCATCGCATTGATATGCTATGGGAATGCAGAGCGCATTGGCGCATCGAAACTGATCACTGGTGCAAGGTGGGAAACCTGAGCATTATCAAGAAATCTCTTATTAACTCTCTCCCTGTCATTAATTAATCTCTTATTAATTATTTGTAACAAACTGACACTGTGCTTTAATTTTATATATAGTATATCACAGTCATTAAAAGACGTTCATAACTCGATGTAGTGAATAGGTGAAATTAACAGAAAGAAGAAATCTATGCGAAGAAATTTAAAATCTATTGTATTGTCGAATATTAACATTATTTGTAGAAAATACCACAATTTAAGTTTTACTTTCATAAATAATAGATACATTGTAAGATCAATCATTAAAAGATACCTCATGGTAACGTGATATAATATAAATAAAGATAATTAACAAAAAGAAAATAAAAGATAAAAATTTAATCACTTGAAATCTATACATCGCCGAGAAAATCCTATTAACATTTTTTGTAAGAATTGTCATAATTTAAGCTTTACTTTCATAGATAGCACATCGTAAAATCAAAAGACACCTGGTAACTTGACGGTAAAAATAAGGGCAATTAACGGAAGAAAAAAGACGGAAGGTAAAATTTTAATCCCTTGAAATTTGTGCATTGCCGAGAAAATCTTAACGTTATTTACTACAGCTGTCACGATTTCAGTTTTACTTTCATATTACTATTACATTGCACATTAAAAGACGCTTCCTGATAACTTGATACTAAGAATATAAGAAGGGAAAAAAGGTAAAATTTTAAAGAGAGATGATGGCTGAAGGGATAAACCGCGAAGCATCGAACTCGAATGGACTCGTGTTGCAAAATCGCGAACTCACTGCAGTGTTCCTCGTCGCTGTTGTCACCGCAGTCGTCCCAATGATTGCACCTCGCGCTCTGCTCGACGCAGCGTTGCGTGGTGTTGCACCTGAATTGATCCAATCGGCAGGCCGGCTTCATATTATTTTCGCATCTCTCCTCGTCCCTGCTGTTCCGGCAGTCCAGGTAACCGTCGCACTTCTTTTCTTTGGGTATGCAAAGTTCCGGCGTGGTCCCAACGCACCTGAAGTCATCCGGCTGGCACTTCCTGTATGCTGCAACACACGTCGGGTGGTCCCCCCTGTCACTCTTTCGCCCTTGAAAATTTTCTTTCTCACGGAATATCACGCAATAAAATATATGAATGCTCGACGTTGGGATAAATGTAATATTTCATTAATTCTTCAGGATGTTTAGATTCTTGGAATAAATTATCTCACATTACATCATAAAATCTGCGAAAATATGTCTATAAGACTTTTGCAATAATACGAGAAAAACATCCGCAGTGGCGCGTTCGAGAATGCGAAACGTGACAAATGGTGTGGCATACATGTTGCTTTTACATAACATGCGTCAAAAGGCGATCCGGAGTTGATCACGCTTTCGGGTCCAAATGGTTTCGCGTGATAACTCTGCATTAGCTGCACATAATGTGCGACCGTATCTTGACGATCACCTGGTGCGACACGTTCGCGCCGTTGACAAACACGCGGAATGAGCCCGATATGGCAAACCGGGACGTGATTTTTTTCGCGCTCAGTTCGTGCGATATTAAGATAAGGAGTAGAGGAGAAGAAACCGAGACGAGGGACCGTGTAAATTTGTCTTAAAATCACAACCAATTGAATTTTGGCCGCGGAACGTTTTAATAAGATATTATATTTACTTTTTTTTTCTAAATCCGAAGTGTCCTCTTAAAAATCTCGCGTTTTTTTACTGAAAGATATAAAAAACGTTCAATAATATAAAGTTCGAATAAATATAAATTTTACGAGTTTCACAATGCCTATAATTCTTAAAAATATCTCAATGCCGATAGATCGAGAGAACGGAAAAAATGCACCGAGAGTTCAAATAAAGATATTACGATTCAGAAAGTGATTGGTTATAAATAGCACAAAGGTTTCGACAGCGAGAAGGCCAGCGTTCGAAAGAAAGGAAAGCGTTATCGGCGTGAAATGTTTGTAAATCTCAGTTTTCATTTTTACGACTTCAGTGAGCATAATGTCGCTGATTAAACAATGTGCAGCGCGCGCGTGTTATCGTGACAGCGCGATAATTTAGTGAATCCTAGCGCGAAGAATCCGCTTAATCGCTGCGCAGCTGCTACTTAGCCATGCTCTTATGCGAGCGGCCTTGTCACTGGCGATAATGTTATCACGTAGTATCTTTTTCGTACGGTATATATCCGCAATAATTAATATTTCATCTAAATGACGCAGTTGACGTTCTTGAGGTCGCTTCTTGACAATTGCATCTTTTTTGCATCATCGTTCACGAGAGGAATGGAAGACAAAAAAAGAGAAATAGAAACGCAAAATTATTCAAAATCGTTAGTTATTCGATATACCCGAAATATCGCAACAAATCCTCTGTGTTTTTTAGAACACTCGCAGGGATTAGTTTTCAGTTGGTACAGACCGATACGGTAGTTTGCTGAGCAAAGAGAAAATAACGCAAATCATTACTATCAGCAAAGTGAGGTTTTGAATAAAAATAGACGAGGATACATCTCTTGTGAAGAGATGTGACTTCGTGCCTTCAGGCGCGAGGCAGGCACGTTTTTCAGCGCGTTAGTTTAAGTCAATGCTATATACGTGAGAATATATAATTTTTTTTATCTCTAATTATATCGCGTCGTGCGCGACAGGATAGAAAAGAAAACAGTTGGAAAAGATGATTGCAATTTGTACTCACTGCAGCCGTCTTCATCAGTGCCGTCGACGCAATCGACGGTCATATCGCACCGTTGGTGCGGCGGTATACAGTACGTCTTGTTGAAGCTGTACTGGTTACACGTGATCTGGCCGATCTCGCAGTCGGGCGGTGCTGAAACCCAATTAAAACAAAAAAATTGATACCAAAAATAAATGTTTGTTCCGCCAATAATGTTTAACCAAAAATAATATATTCAAATCGACAACAATTGGCAAAAAATATATACATAAACTTCACAACGTTTCAACCCAGGCTTCGGGTCCTTATCAAGTGATCTAACAAAACAAAATAAAGCATGGGGTCGAATAACATCGTCAATAGTTAAAATATAAAATATGAAAAATATAACAGAAAATTCTTTTTCGTCATTGCAGAAATATTTAAGCGCAAATAAAATTTAAAATACCTGATGAGAAAGAGGCTACCATCGTCGACACATTCTCAATCATTTTTCATATTTTATATTTTAACCATTGACGATGTTATTCGATGAATTGATCGATGTTGTCGATTTGAATATATTATTTTTGGTAAAAAAATTAATAAATTAATAGTCGGTGAGGACATCGAGATAGAATAGGAGCTCGGTCTTTCGTGGGATAAAATGATCTTAAATTCAAATTAAAAAAAAATAATTTAGGACTCTCGATAATGAACCAACAAATTACGGTGACTAAAGGGCTATGAGAGTACAATGCGGTTGTTAATGCGTAATTTTGTAGATTAAAAGTGATTTATTTTAATTTTCAATAAAATAATAATCCGGATATCTGATTTTAAATTGCTCTCCGACTAAAGTTTCTCGCTGTTTGATTATAGAGAAACGACTGATTCGTCACGTTTCTATACGTTATTGGTAGTAATCTTGTTTACGAACAGAATATAATAAAGACACCTAGATCTAGATAATCTAGATAATCGGCGAAGAGCTAAAATTGCAAGCGGCGAGCGTGATTTGACCTCTACGCGTAATGATCGCATCAACCACGTAATAGTCCGTCAAAGACTCGATTCTTGAATTTAAATACATGCAAAACACACTCTATACAGATCTGTAGATTGTTCTCAACAGCTTCTATTGCCATTGCGGCGTCATCCGAGGCTCGGAATACTTAACCGATCCACCAGCATGATTCAAAAACAGGAAACTCTCCCTTTTAAAACATTTATCGGGCATCTTTTCGTTCGAATATCGGTACAAAGGATATCGGAGAAGTGTCGCGCTGAATACATGAATAATACCGCGCAACGTGGCAACGCACGAAGACGAAGGCTCGCTTCGTGCGACGCGAGAGCGCAGATTGCGTCGGTGCCTATAATTGCGACGCGAGAATAATCGGTCGGCCGTCGATTCGCCAGGCGATCGAGGGAAGCACCCTCGATCGTTTAATACCGGATGGCACGGCAATCACGGTGCCATGCCGCGCGCCGAGGTATCGCTTTAACGCTGTTTTTTTCCCAAATAACTATAGAGATGGAATTTCGCGACGTTATAAATTACAAAGTTTCGTTCGTCCCCGCTTTCAATGTATTCCAGTAAATGTCCATTAAATCAATTTCGAGATATCAGAGTAAACTGGTTCGAAAATATGAGGATTTGTTGTAATAGATGAAGAGGTAATTGGACAGGCGGGGCGGAAGGGGGATGAACATTGGGAGAAAGTTGTCGAGCCGCGGAATTGGAGCCGATTCCACGCAAAACGAGATACAATTGTGCCAGTGGATCCGTTTCATCGAGTGACACGCGATACTTTTGTACACCGTCCTCGAAAGAGGGTCACAGCATTGCTTCCGGTTTTGCATTGTCACCCGCATAACAAACGGTCGTCACTTCGCGGTGACCTAGGCAAGTGGCAAATCCCATAGAGGAGCACGGGACACTGTTGACAAACGCGATTTGGAACTCTGGTGTCAAAAGGATAACCGACAATGTTCTGTAAATTAGCGGTCGAAGGACGAATTTCTTTTATCGGTGACAAAAATTTTGCGCGATATTCAAAAGATTGTAATGCACTTACTTAGAAAGAAAATTTAACCAAACTTGGCATCACCGTGACTACATAATGTACCCAAATACGACGGAAAAGACCTCAGAGCTGAACATCATTTTTTTAAACGCTACAAGAATCAGAAAGAAAATAATTTGGTTTTTATGGAGGTTGTACTTTTATACCGCACGTTATTTTTAAACGAATATACAATTTCCAAAGAGATATTTTGGACGCTGAACATTTTCGCCGCTTCGCCAATCTAACCGCTTGCCTTCCAAGTCTCGGAAAAAAGCATCGATTGTTCCTCGCTTGCACGGGAAAAATAGCGCAAGGCACAAATTACATTTACACTTCCTGTAATATAAATCCGACGATAAGGAGCGATCACAAAAAGCGGTCACGTAATCAGCCGCATGGAAAAAAAATGCATGGACAAAGAGACTAAGCACTTCCGAGAGGAAGCCTCGGATTTTCGTCGGGCGCTTCCGGCACGAGATTTATTGTAAGCCATACATAGCTCGAGACAATCCATTCCATTTCGTAAACAGGAAGAGCGCATCAAAAATCGGCCGTTTCAAGGCCACACAATCATAATTCGCTCCGAGCGAATTCGAGTCGCGTTTAGATCTGTCAAAATTCAAGTATATAGTCCCGGAAAATTCGACATAAAACTTTCGATTAGACATTGCCTTAGTTCCACCAGAATTTGTGTTCAACTTAAAGCTTGATTGTGAGATTTATTTCTTGAATTTTCTTTCGAATGGTTAGTATCGAGGTTTCTCCGACGACACTGTCAAGACTGTAAGGCGCTATTGTGTGGAAAATCAATTTTTTACGTGCCCCGGGGTCTTCATAACCGTAAATCCACGCCTGCCGACCAAGAGTACTGAATGAAGACGATGGCTTCATTCTGAAAGTTCTTTCACCGCGAGCTGGTAATGGGGGCAGCGGGCGATCGCGGATTATACACGCATCCCTCTTTATTATTACTTAACGAAGCACTTCGTCATTAATTATTCATCAGCACGAACAGTGGAGCATATTTTTCCGAGTAAATTTCACCGTTTGAAGACATGCTCCAATTTCATCGAAATTCCGATTGTTCGACGAAATACATTCGTCGCGATCACGCGGGGAGATAAATGCGACAATAAAATTGAACAACGATAAGGGGATAATGAAGAAAAATCTCGAGCTTTGTGAGCTTTGTGAAATTGCTTTTGCTAAATAAAATACAGGAAGCATGGCAAAATGACAATTTATAAAACAACTCTCTTAATTTCTGCATATTGCAGACTTGATATAAAGTGCATACATTTTTGGAAGCATTTTCTTTAAAGGGAAATCAATAGATACTACCAATAATATTGTATAAAACAATCGTAAATAACAGCTTCCGAATCCATTTTAATTAAAGAAATATTATTTAGGGGGAAATTAGCTTTCCCTATAAGATTTTCATGGTTTTTAATATATTTTAAGTTAAGCGTTTTTAATCGAAAAACAACACAGTTAAATGGTTTACGCTAAGAAATTGATCGTATATTGATTGCCGAGCTACCAGAGAAGGCACAATATGGATTAATTATTTTTAGGACATGACCGCATAAAGAAAGAACGTGCCGATACTTACGACACGACTGCATTTCATCGCTGTTGTCGTCGCAGTCTCCGCGATAATCGCACACCAGAATCGACTGTATACATTTGCCATCGTTGCACCTGAACATGTTATTCCCGCAGCCATCGCCTGTAACAGAAAGCATAGAGCATGAAGGGATCGGCCGGGAAGCGATATTGCTGCCGTGATAGGTGAAAGGTTCAATGCCTGCCGCCGGGGAACTGCCGTTTCTAGGTGTAACCGTTGCAGAGAGGATAGGATTCTTCTGGGGTCTTTTTTTTTCCCCGAGCGAATCCTCATCCGATGAACTTTCGCGCGGCGATTATTTCGTCACCTCGCCCGCGGTGTGTCCGAGATATCGAGGGGGGCACAATTGAACGCGGTTGTGTGCAGTGAGAAACCAACTTTCCAGGCGCGGAATTTCGGATTTCGCGTCGCAAAGTATCGCTGGCGTTGCGCGTTAACTATCGGAAACTATAACTGTCAGCGTTAGAAAATGAAATTATTTTACTTTTAATTCGCCCTTAATGTTCTTCTGAAATGGCCACATCCGTAAAGCTTTTTAGAACAGATTCTTTTAAATAACCGTTGAATATTGAATATCTACAGTTTGTGTCTCCATGAACTTTTCAATTCTTCGAATAGGAACATAAATTTAGTTTGGAATACAAATTACTTATTTTGGAGGAATTACCATTGGAATTTTTCCTTTCATTAAAACACCTTGTTTATAAACAAAATTATAATATCCCAACAAAAATTATCCTTCGGAATAAGTAATAAACTATTTATTAATTTTTTCTACACTCGGATATAAAAATAAAAATGATAACACACAAGTGAAGGTTCGATCACATTCTTTAAATATACACTGTTCTTTAAATCGTACACTGTGACAAGAATATTGCGTGCGATTTAATTCCTTCCTCTAATATAATGTCTTTCCTTAATGGAAGGCAATCGATCAGTTATTTTCCGCTAAAAATATGCGCGTCATGAATTATTATTGAAAACTTAGTATATCAGTCGCAAGAGTCTTGGCATTAATATTAATTAGTGAATAGATGAGAAGAGAATATAAGATGACTGCTATAACGATGAAATCGATCGATATATGGGAAATACGTCAATCAGCAGTTTCGGCTACAAGGCAGTCGAAAAGCTTTCCTTTTCTTTGTTTCGTCTAAAGTAACCGGAGAGCGGAAATACCAAAAAGTATTGTTACGGCGACGCCGAGCTCGTGGGTGGAAATTAAGTTCACGACGATCCGTCTGCATGATTGCAATAATCTCCGCTCTTCATTGTACATTATACTAGATATAATTGGACGAGTATGCAGATTATAAGTAAACTTTTATGAATTATTATTTAAGTGTTTTCAAGCATTGTGTTTCGTAGAAAATACAACGTTCAAATGGCTCCTTGAATTAGAGAAGGAAAAACGAATAATTTGTTTTCACATCCAAACAGGTAGGTATAGAAATGATTCGAAACGACTTAAAGTCTGCTGCGCATCAGCATCCGCGAGACGCGTGATAAGAAAAGGCGCCGATAAGCAGCCGGTCTCCTGTCTCGGTTTATTGTTTGCAGGTGACTTTTGTTCATCGGCTGCAGATGGGAGAGAAATTTGCATAACGACGCGGAATTTTTCACGAGTGTCGTTATGCAAATGCGTATACCTATTGATATTCGAATATCGTCGTCATCGGCGCAGCGCTCGATGGCGATGACGTTTCGTTTGAATTATTAGCGATAATGAGGATAATATAAATCCGGCCTTTACACGCACATAAACATACGTACACACCCAAGATGTCAATCGTTTAAAAGAGAAACCCGGATTTATGATAATTCACATTTTCCTGCGAAGACGATTCCTTTGTGACGCGACGCACCGCCGCCGTTTCCTGAGCGATGGCAGAAATGCAAGACGATTACTGCGAGGAATGAGAAATCCTATTTCAAAACATTATTAGGTTCAATCATCTACAATCTGGAGTGGTGCTTGGCAAGATTTTCGAAATGGTTTTCGAAAATAAATGATAAATTGACATTCCATGTTCTGATATAAACTCTATAAAAAATAATTTTAGTTAAATAATTATAGTAATTGCACGATAACTATAATAATTTGAATAGTTGTGATAAAGAAATAATTTTACAATAACGCGAAAATATCGATACTTTCTGAATTTCTGCTTATTAACGTTTCGAATAGAGAAGAATAATCTCCAATTGTCCTATTTAAGCTAATGAGCTTCCCCTCGACTGCGTCCGTGCGTTTTCCAAGTTTATTTCGCGTTATGAAAGGAAAACTGATCTCCTCTCGCAAAAGGATCTATCGCGCGGCGATGGCAATCGAGGCCCGTTTACGGAGACTTTCCCATCGCGGGAGGATCCTTGATACATTGTCCTTGGACGAGAAAGCGATCCCTGCGCTGTGCAATCGGCTGACAACGTTGTGATTAATGTTTGAAAAAAAAATCGGTCACGCTCAGATGAAGCGTGTGATATATATATGTAAAATAGAAAATGTCGCGTTGGATAAAGTTTTTCCCCCGGAACGCGATACCTTTCAGGTATTCGGAACGCGAGTGTGTTTTTAAATGTGTCCCTCTCACAGGTCATACGATTACTAAGGTTTTGAGACCGTATTCGTTATACTTTATAATTTGCTTCACCGTAACATTATTTCAGCGAGGAATCCAATAGATCGCTTAAGCTAGAGAAAGTGAAGAAACAGCAACTGTTTCTGCGAAACCTTTCAGAAATAAACGATCAATTTTTGAAATGACATTCACGATACTCGTTGCTCTTGGTAAATATAATCGACATTTGAGATCGTATATGTCGATCGATCATTTTCCGCGGCGACATTCGTTCAGAAACCGCAGATCCGCTGGATCCGTGAAGGAAAGTGAGGAGAGCACGGAGGAGGTGAGAGAGCCTTAAAGATGTGTAAGTAAGCCACGTTCTGTGTATGTGGGTGCCTCATCATCGTAAGAGAAGAGACGAGCAGAGAGAGAGAGAAAGAGGGAGATGGGAAAAAGAGGGACAGAGAGAGGGAGAGAAGCTCCGTGAGAGGTGAGGAGCGGTTGCCGATTAGGGAGAGGGAGACAATGAGAGTAGGAGAGAGAGAGACGCTGATGGCACTAGAGAGGAGAGCAGAGGAGAGGAAGTGGCCCCGGCTTGGAAGTGCAGCGTTCGTGCCAGGCTGTGCGGCCTGGTACGAGCAGAGCACCGACGGCAGTCGGGAGGGAATGTGCATTGCAGGAGTAGGAATGCAAATATCGAAGACGGATAGAGTCGCTCGCATGATATGCCGCGTGCGGATCGAGATTTTTTTTCGCGATATTTTCGTATTGTACATCCGGTCTGGCGGGGGGGGGGAGGGGATCGTTAGATGCGCCAGCGGAAAACCAGGAAGACCTCGCCGTTGTGTTCGCGCAATCAATTTTGAAGATCATATTCTGCAATTTATTGCTCCGCTTCACTCGACGCATTCATTCAGAAACGGCCTCGCGGATCTCGTTGAGAAATGAAGCAATGCATCAAATCTTACGATGTGTGTATTGGACAATTTTATAACGTTATAGGCTCTTTCTTCACGCGGATCTGAATCAAATCGTAATAACAAAGCGACACTTGAACGGATTCTCTGAAAGACACAAAGAATTATAAGTTTGTTATTATCATCAGGTTTGGACGACATCATCATTTCAAAATATTTTGTAACAACTTAGGAAAATTTAAATATCGCCATATAACTTATTGTAGAAGTACGTAAGAATATTTAGAGCTGATTATTAAATTATATATTTTCATGTTATGTATTTTTTACATTTTTTTTACACTATTTTCAATTGAGAGCAATCTCATGAAATAGGCTTTTTATTCACACCAAAATTTAAATCAAATCGCAATAACAATGCGACCTAAAACATACAGAAAAACGCGAGAAAGAAGTTTGTTTATCTTCTTCTTATAACGATTCTTATCATCGGGTTTAGACGATATAACTACTTGAAAATATTTTGCAATAACTAAAAGGATTGATTGCAACAAATGAAATTTATATAAATTTTATTAACTTATATTTTACTTTATTTCACTTCACATTATATATTGTCTTATTATACTATTTATATAATGAAATTAACATTAATTCTATTAAATAATCATTTTAATTTATAACAATCACGAGCTGACGGTGTCGGCTGCCCATATAAGAATATAAATATGTTACTGCATAACATTATACTTAATATGTCGTCAATTTAACTAAAACAATGTTAATTTAACTAAACCAATGGAGTTAAAATAATACTGTTTTGTGTTAAAATAATAAATTTCGACATACATGGTAGTTAAAAATGTTATGTAATTCAAGGTAAGGGTTTAAATTTTAATATTTAATAAGTAAACGGCACAAAAGATCACTCAGGGGAGCGAGTGCGTATACTTATTCATTGATTATTTGATATCGGTCACTCGGCATAATCCGCCTCGCTATGGGTACAGGTGTGCAACAGGCTTTAGCAATGATATAATGTATTATTAAGTAACGTATCAGGCATGCCGTACGCTCGTCCTATGACATCGGCACGCAGCGTGCAGCGGCGGCGTTCACCTTCGCGCTCGCGTGAGAGGCGGATGCTCTTTCAGCAGCGTCGTTCGTACCAGACGGTGCAATAGCCAGCCGCGTGTACCGCCGCATCGACACGTTGCGATGCAACGTTGTGCACACGATGACGGGGACGGATCGCGTACGTCAAGAGAGAGAGAGGCCGGGCGCGGGGGGCTCGCGGAATCCGCTGCGATTCGTAGAGACTAAACACTTTACGTCGACCTTAGTCCGTAATCAGGCGGAAAATAGCTTGTTTTGAAGTATCGCAAGCGGGTCGCGTTTAAAGCCAAAGATAGTGCGGTTTTGCTTATCGATCGGAGCATCGTCAGCGTAACGGGGCTGCCTCCTGATGCCGGCCGAGGCGGATGAGGATGATTAGATCATCGCGAAAGGCCGCTGCATTCCCGCATTTATTATCAATGCAATTATTTATTGGGACTGTATCAAGGAGCCGCGTGCTCGGCGCCAAGCGTGTGCGCGAGCGGCGGAGACGTCACTAGGGGCCCGTCGTTATATATACGTGTATTATAATCTATACGCGAAACAACTGGTGCAGAGAGACAAACGTTTATCATATCATAGTAACGGCCGGATGACTGATTCGATTCTTAGTGGGCTCAATCAATATCTCGAGGTCTCGTTGCATAAGAAAAAAAATCTCTTTATCTTTGCCCTACATGCCAGATGAGCAAAGACATTGCAACGTGATGTCGGGGAATTCAATGATGAGTATACCTTCTACCGCATTAAAGCGTAATTTTCTTTGTAATTTCTTACGATGGGTATGAGGACGATCAGAATGATGCTGTGACTATTGCACTTTGTATTATTATATTATATAAATATATAAATATTAATAATATTTTTAATATATTCCTGTACTTTAAATGTATATTATATTTTAATATTATAATATTTTTGTATTATTTAATCATATAACATAGAATATTATACATATAATTATATAATATAAAAAATATATGAGATATATACATTTATAATACATCTAATGTACGTTAATATTTATTTATTTAATATTATTTATGTGTGTAATTTTTATTATATATAATATTGTATGTGTATGCTAAGAGAAAAGAAAGAGACAAAGTGCATAGAAAAAAGACAAAAGATTAAAATTTTTTACCTTACAAAAAGAATATGATTTTTTAATAGGCACTCTTCAATATCCTTCCTGTATCATTTTCTAATAATAATCGAAGAGATATTGAGAAGTACGATCAGTTACAAGTCAATTGCAGAAGTCATCGACGCGTCCAGAGGAACGTCCGAAGAAATTGGCACAGCGCGGCCTGGATCGCTAATTGGATCACTCAGATCAACGAACGCCGTGCGACACATATATCGCCGGCAACAGCCCAGTGTCATTTAGACCACCCGACGTATATCGCGCTTGTAGTACATACGTGGGTACAAGGCCACGGCAGACGAATGCTCGATTGATATTCCGGCGAAGAGAAATCTCTCGAGACCTCTGCTTCATGATGCCAATTCTCATCTTTCTTTCCACGACCTGGTCATGCATCAATCAAACCGTGTAGAGCTATCCGAAAGTTCGATCAAGCTCGAGAAAGAAATAAACGGGATAGCCAGATTATCTTTTTTTCATTCATGAAATCTCGAATCAATTAGAAATGATATTTCCTTCGAAAATATATATCTATTGTTATATAATTGAATAATTGATATACTTTTGTATAATTGTTGTATATGTGTTTAATATTAAAAAATATATAAAAATGTGCATTTTTTAATACTAGTAATAAAAATGTTTTGATTGTACCAACAATAATATGTAAATGCATTTCTGATTATATCAGAAAGAATTCTGGATCGTAATTGAATTTCTGGTTATCTCGATATTTTATTACTAGAATATTTGATAGACTTAATTATGAGTAGACATCGGATTTTTTATATGCAGATTGGTGGAAAAGAGCAATTAATAACTAAGATCATGTTATTTACAATATCTATATCATATTTCTACTGCAACATATGTATGTTAGGTATAAATATGTGGAATATTATAAATAACAAAATCTTGGTTATTAAGTAATTGTTCTTTTTCACCAATCTGCGTATAAAAAATTGGATGTCTAATTATGAGTATGATTCGTATCTTTCTGGTTGAATCTACCAGATTTCCAATTCATGCAACCAGATATTAAATTTCTATTAAGAATCGTATGCTAATATGACGTGTAGACTATATTCTTCGTCTAAAAGATAAACCTATATTATTGTAATTTTTCTGTTTTCTCGGATAATTTCCATACCAATTATTCAGAAACAGAAAAAAATTATTTTAATTTTTTGTTTACTTTTCGAGTAAATGGAAGAACTCGTTGTGATATAAAATTGACATCTGTTAATTGCATTTTGTAACTAATTATTATATTTGTCATTTTCCTTGTCCTGCTGAATCAAATAGACAATCGTGCTTGATTTTAGTTTTTTAAATCATAATCATAAAAAGATATAAGCGTCGTAAATAGATGCCAAAAATGCATTTTTTTTTTTAACGAGAATGACGGTCTTAATAATATCGAATCATTTAGTCCGCGTGTGAATATCGCGGGGAGCACTGTAAACAATCTAATTAAGTAATCCACGAGGATGCAGCCGTATGCAAAATTTCGCGAAAACGTGCGCCTAATGCGCAGCGAGCGGTTAAGGGTGCATCGACACGCGAGGTATACAATCTCTAAGCCGATTGTGATATAGGAGGGAATTAGCGAAACGTTTAAGGTAATTAACGCTTGGCGTGCTAATACACGAACGTCTGGCTCGTTACACGTCAGTGAACGCAATTTTCGTTTCGAATACTTTTCTCGGGCGCGCGGAAATCGGACACGATCGAGTGGCCCGAGCTTAAACGTCGAAAATAGCAACCCACGAAACGAATCACGAGATGAGAAGATAAATCTGATCCTGCATACTTAATTACATCGCGAGGCGGGTAACAAACATCGAGTTCCTTCCTTTCAATTCCGACATAATGCCGTTCGGGGAAATAGAAATTTTCTTCTCTGCAGCTATCATCTCGACTCCGTTCAACGCACGGAGTGGAGTGGAGAGATCAAAAACATGCAATTACAAAAGCATGAAATAAGTGGTCGCTATAGCTATTAGTTGTCATTAGGCTGTAACCATTGTGGGAAAATGTCTGTTTTAAGTGGCCGCCGTGAGCGATCGCTGATTATTAACTCGGCGCGCTCGAGAGGCGATTTTTCGGATTTCTGCCGCGAGGGAATTAGGCGACCGCGCCGGGTCTGCCGCGAGAGACCAGGGGTCCGTTTTCTATTGCTGAACTGGCTGCACTAGTTCAGAATTTGTTTTCTTTTCTTTTCGGAATGCGGAGTAAAAGAGATAAACTCTGAACTAGTGCAGCCACAGTTCAGCAATAGAAAATAGATCCCGTCAGGATTATACCGCCGCGAGCGGACGTCCCCCGGGGCGATCAATTCGCGCGGTTATTTTCCTTTGGATCACCCGGTATGACGAGCGCGCGACACGTCGCACTCGCGGCGATCTGTCGCGCCGCCGCGCGCGATTTTCGTGTGACTGCTCCGAAGCCATTGACCTTCCATCGTTTATGTGCCACTTTGTAACGCTAATTCGATTACGTGCCTATTTATCCCGGCGCCTCTCGTACTCTTATCGGGACGCAATCTCGCGTAATCCGAGATTCGCAAACTCCTACCAACGCACGGCCTATTGAGTCGAGATTCCTGAAAAGAGGGGATAGGTATATGTGGACGTCTCGTGGAATTCCTTATATCTGCGAAACCTACTTTTTTAAAGTATTCATCGCCCCCGTATCGATCTCCGTATCCTCTCATCTCGCACGTTTCGCCTCGCTCACGCCGAGTCGAGTAGATCGGCTGGAAAAAATCGGCCTCTCGTGACGAGGTAAAATTTTCGACACAGAGGAACAGAACGCGAGAAAAACGAAGCACCTCGGATCGAATCCAGTTTATTCTTAAAATAATTACGCTGTATTAAGTCATGACACTGCATAAAACACGTATAGGTATCCAGTTTGCTCCTAAATAATTGTGTTAAATTAAATCATTACGTTGCATAAAATATATTTTTGTTATCGTATCTCATATCTAGTTATTACAGACCGATCGTTTATGACGAAACTCCCGATACTCCGCGGGGTACCATTTCATTTCCCCTCCCTATCACCAGTTCGAGGGGGAAAACGGTAAGGAAAAATTGTAGCGGGACACCCGTTGTGCAAGCAAGTTACATTGTAAACATTATATCACGAGTTAATGCGGGATTGTCATTGCCGTTAAGAGGATCTTCTCCTCCTCCTCCTCCTTGCTTGGCTCGCACACGTGCAGGCCTCGCCTTCGATTTGCCGCGCTCGTTCGACCGCGCGAATCTGCATTCAGTCCGGGGTTTAATGTCCTGCAATTCGGCGTGTGCGTGTGCAGGTAGGCGCACTCGAGAGAGTGCGCGCGCGCCCGCCTCGAGTGCACACGCACGTGTGCATGCGTGTGCGCTCGCGCGCGCGAGCGCACGCACGCGAAGTGCACACACTGCACACTCGTGAGAGACCTCGAAGAATCCGCTGAGTATATAGCTCGCCCGCTAGAGAAGCGAATCTAGACTGCGGACGCTGTACGTATATAGGGTGGCGTAATTCGAGCGTGCGGTGTGACCGATTAGCGTGTCAAAGAAAGAGAATTCCACCACCGTTTTACGCCTCCGTTCAGGTCCTCGCGGTTTTGGGTCCCCAAACTACAGGACCAGCCCAATAAAAGATCGCCCAAGTGCCATTTCTGATTGGAGTTTGTACTGTAAAATTTGTCGATATCTTTTACAAACTTGTTTATTTTTCATTTAGGTGTTACATCCAAATAAAAATGTGATTTAAAATAATAAAATAAATTTTATTTTCTTGTGATTTTCAGTCCTCAAAAGAGCCGAAGAGATATTGGAAAATCGTTCGAATGTTATTTCTGATTAAATTTTATACTGTAAGATTTGTTGATACCTTTTATTAACTTATTAATTATTCATTTAAGTGAGTTACATCCCAGCTACGATAAAGATGTAATTTAAAGTTTAATAATTTCAGTGAAAGCATAATTTAAGCGTAATTTAAAAGACTCCAAATTAATGAAAGAATATATACTTAATATTTAAGTTAATGTTTGACGATTTATCTAACAATAAACTTCATTTATTTGTGTATTAATTTCAAAAATTATGTCCATTAATATTATCCTGATCTATTCCTAATTAAATTCTTCACAGAACAGAAAAGTAAACGAAAAATATGTTAACCGGTATTACCGACAACACGTTCTTCATAAATAAAACGATACTTCTTGGAAACACTTCAAACAGAAGAGAAGTGATACATTAAGTAGATGAAAATGACAAATTTTTGAGCAAATAAATTAATTCTGGCGTATTATAGCGAGTCTTTAGTCTTGCAATTGATTATGTATCAGCGACAAATATTTGTTTAAAGTCACCCCAACCCAAAGATTACTCCAGCAGCATAGATAACAGATAACGCGAGAGTGCATGAATAATTGAATGAATGAGAATAGAACAATGCGATGACTCTCTTTGTAGACACGCGCTATTCATTAAGAAATGGTCGTTAAACGGTATTTTCAATGAATAGGTACATAGATTTATTGTAGGTACCTTATATGAAAACCCATTATATCTCGTGTCGATCCGTTCTTCAAAGGCATTTTTCAGAGACATTCTCAAAGACGCTCGCGGTGCCACGTGATTACGTCTACAATTACAATGTTACTGGCGTTACTGCAGCCTAATTAAATTACAAATTAAGTTTAGCGTCTCCATTTAATTAAACAGCGGAAGAGCTGCTGAAAGAAAGCTTCAATTTTTAAGCGTGGGATATTTGCTTCTTCAAAACGTTGATTCAAGATCCAATTACCGGGATACTTAAAGCCGAAGATAAAAGAATTGCAACGGTGTATTCGTCTCGTGGTGGCAGATGTTCTTAAAATTAAAAGTCTTAAAAAAAACATGCTAGAACTATAATCAAGGCCTTTTCTCTCTCTCTCTCTCTCTCTCTCTCTCTCTCTCTCTCTCTCTCTCTCTCTCTCTCCCCCCCTCGTTTTTCTTCCTCCCTTTTTATCTCGCTCGGCAAACACTAGGCCGCGATTCGTTGAAACACGAAGAGCCGTTACACTCGCTCGCGCGCGCGCGCGCTACGAGTTTACTTCTGGTCTCGTGGGTGAAAGTTGATGTTTCCCACGCGGGGTTGGCATCAATTTGCCATCGGCCGGAAAAATCCGCCGCGATCTCTCGCCGATATGCAGGTGACCCTCGGCGTACGGTAATTCACGGTAAATGGAATTATAAAAGTCATCCGCCAAGTGGAAATGTACCGTTTCAACGTCCGTGCCCCGGACTACGCCGCTCAAAATGTATCGGCATGAATGATACGATCGCGAGGGTCTCTGCGGCTTCGGCAGCGAGTAGAGAATTCGGGTCGCGAGGGATGCATCGGGGATAGCTTCCTAAGACCCAATTGCGTCAGCACCGTGGAAGAAAGCAGATGATTTCAATGATATATTCCTCCTCAGAGAGAGAGAGAGTACAAATGATGATTATATTATGAGATTATTATTCGATTTGTTAATTTTGTTATTTATTTTTTACATCTGTCCATTTTTTTATTTTTTTTTACACGTAATTTTATCAGATTTGTTCTTATTGCGTTCTGAAGAAGACTAACAATAAATAAATCGAAACTATTGATATCTATATTATTCTAATAAATCGGTTTTTATTTAAACTCTCTTTCGTTGTTGTTCGAAAGCTGGCCGTTTATCTTTCACACTTATAAATGAGTCGTTTGTTCCACAGATTCTTTAATCCTTCCAGAGGTAAGTATCTCGCTCTCCCGCAAAAAGAGATCTAGATCCTTTTTAAAATAAACTCCGGAATTATACGCAAGCGGAAGATATATATCGGCAACAGCGCGCAACAATGTATTGACTATCAGACTCCGTTACCTTGTACACGGGCAGCCTGCGAAATCGTTCGGCACAACTTGATAAACGTTTGTTTCTCTCTCTTTTTTTTTCGCGATGAACCATCCGACACGTTCCTCTTTATCGGGCAATTCCGCGATACGCTCGCGCGTGCTTCCTGCAATCCGTGACGTCGACTCAAAATACGCGCTGATAAAGTGCATGTTCAATCTGAATCTTCCAGTACGGAATCTGCAACGCGGCTCTTTTTTTCTCCCGCCGAGACAGATTAGATACTGCAATATATAATCACGGCAGATTCGTTTTTCGACGTTACCGGCGCGGAAAAAAAGCGCATTTTACGCCACGCTCTCTGTCGCAGCTGTGTAAGTAGCGTAAGGTAAGAATTTATTTCTATACATTTATATAGAGTGCCGTAAAACTTTCTTTCGGTCGTAAATGAAAGATCAGTCAAATTGTACTCAATTTAAGTCAACTAATGAAGTTAAAGATAATAAATTTCCATACATGATGGTTAAAAATAATAAAATGTTATTTAACTCAAGTTTATCAATGGTTTAAATTTCCTTTAATATTTAACAGTGCAGAGAAAAGATAGTAAAATCGCGATTTTAATTATTTCAAGATGACCCTATTCACGCCAACATATTTTCCGCCCTTTTTAATCCTCGCATCATAACTCACGAACGAATTGACGAAATTTAATGTTCCAAAGCGCAAATTAAAGCTTCTACTTTTAGCTTTAATTTGCGCTTTGGAACATTAAATTTCGTCAATTCGTTCGTGAGTTATGATGCGAGGATTAGAAACTCGTTAAGACACGAAAGGGCTGGTTGGAGTGAATAGGGATAATTTAAGATTAAGAAAATTTTGGCGGATTTCCGGCGCGTCAAAATTGACATAGATCGCTTAATTCGTTTATCCTCCCGCCGTTTCTGCAAAAGAGAGAGAATGAATTCGTTGAGGCCCCGTTCGGGCTCAATTAACGCGGCCAATTAGCTAACGGCCCACGCCGACGAAGGAGCAAAAGCCGCCGCGCCGGTGCAACAATATAATATATGCGCGCGGAGAGCGCCGGAGGAGAGTGCCACGCCGCGCCGCGCACAGAACGGATACATACGTTTTTCGCAGGTGCGAAGGTGCACGGATATATAGGCGCTGGCATAGGCGTGCGGACATAATTGTGCGAACGTGTTACACGAGTACGTATGTATATACTGGGCGGTACGATTACGACAACGACGACGACGATGACGACGACGACGACGACAGGCGACGAGGACGACGACGACGAGCCCGGTGGAAAGCCAGGGTCCCGCTATCCGGTCGGCCGCTAGGCCGAGGTGAACGAACCTGAGCCCGCCTACTGACTTTACCTGCCAGCCGCGAGGAGAGCCCAGGCTATCTCTCCTCGCGAGCGAACACGAGGAGCAGCAGGCCGGGAAGAAGGACAGCATGTTCGGAGAGAACGCGGCCGGAGCCCTCTCGCTCGCTCGCTCGCTCGTTCGCCCGGAGAGAGAGGGTTCCCTCCTCACCTATAAATTTATTTCGACGCCTCACGTCTGTCCACGCCACGCTGGCCGCCCGTGTTTTCCAACCGGGCACTCCCGAGGGCTCACCTCCGACAGCCTTCGAAGCGTACAACACGTTGTATCAATGAAAGTTTTGCTTAGCGGCGAAGTAGCCTTCGCTAGCGCGGTTATTCGCGAAGGCGGCACATGTGCATGGGGAAAATGCGAGTAACGATCCTTCCTCGCCTATCATTCCGGCGCAAATAAATTCTAATCCAGTTAAATATTATTATTTCTTCAATGGGATCTCCACGTCGGAAGGAAAGTTCATTTTGGACGCACGATTTTTCTCGCGGATGAGCCGAAGTGTAAATACAGCAACGGGAATAAAACCCCTTGCACAATGCCAGACAACAGGCAATAGGAACAGGAAATAACCAAAACATCGTTAATTACAACCTAAAAAGTTTGAATGCTATGATTGGTTGGCAACAGGCAATAGGCACAAAATTTCCAACGTGACGGAAACTCTGTGTCTATTGCCTGTGTCACTGTTTATTCTGCATTTATACATGATTTCTGATTTCTATTCCCTGTTCCTATTGCCTGTTGCCTGGCATTGTGCAAGGGGCTTTACGCTCTCATTTGAGTTACTCCGAGGCGGCCTGATGTAATACAAGATAAATATTTTAACGAACGTATATATAACTGTCATCTCTTTGCCTTTACTATAGTCGAGACGATAAATCCGATACGTAACGACGGCCGATCGATCGCACGTGACGATGTCATGTCTAGACTCGCAAATGAAATCACCAGCGACCGCGTACGTGCGTAATCACTGTTTAAAAAGACACGGGGCCTCTCCGCTGAAACTGTGTAATTCGATCATTTTCTATAAATAGAAATCGATCGACGAAGCAGCCCAACTTTTAACCGGAGGTCGTTGATCGTCGTGATTCTTTTTTTTTTCTCTTACTCGCGACATCGCGAACGTTGTTGTTTGCCGTTTCTTCTTCCTCGTTTTTACAAGAGTTTGCGCTTTCGGTGGCCGCGCGCGGCATCAGGCAGCCCCGTTTGCCTATCGGCCGATCGTGGCTTCGTGAGTTTCCGCCGATGCCGCTATTCGATTTCGTATTCAGGAAACGTCGTTTCCTCCGACCGCAAAAAAAATGTCATCGCCCCGAGGGAGAGCGACGTGAAATTTTACTCGGGAAAATTTCGGGAAAACCCGCAACGCGCAACGAGGTTAAACGTTTACGGGGGCTAAGCTCAGCTTTTTTTCCATTTATTCCCTTGCTTTTGACATTGATCGTAAATTTGAGTGCGGCTTGTCGCGAAAATTTCCACAGATATCGAGCTGAAAAGTTTCGTGAAGCAGAGTTTGACCCTGAGATACTTATAAGTAATAGCCGTTAAGTAAATACAGCGTTTGAATGTCGACGAATGTCCGACTGAAAATTTCTCAAATTTTCCTCGAACAACAATAACGTGATATTTTGACAATTAGTATAAGGCCGGGTTTGGTCGGCCTAATTAATGTCGAAAATTAAGAAGCCGCCGTCCAATCGGATCTTCGCTAAGGAGAGATCGGCTCTAAATACGTCAAAGAACCGCCGACTCTTCGAGGGGAAGGGGGGAGGGGGGGAGAACTTTCTCGCCTTCTTCGCGCGCGTGTTGCAGGAATCAGAGCTTGCAAACTCTTGCGGCGCTCTCGAGTACGAAGGTCGTTTCGTTGACCCACTGATTCGTCCCACTTGTCCCACCCGCGGCCCACAATGATGTGCATGAGCTTTTTTTTGCAGTGGCACGGTGGTTTGCGAGGTGTGAAAAAGTTGCCGGAAGATCGATAAAATGACGAAGGCGCTTCCACATTTTACGAGACAATTTGTTATGAAATTTTTATTAAGACAGATGAGTTGTTTGCATTTTTGAGTTATCTATCATGCGTCTTATGAGATTAAGGATAAATGACCAAGCGTGCTTGTTATTTTATTTATGATATTTGATTTCATTATGTTTCTTTTACAGAGAGAGAGAGAGAGAGAGAAGTTGACATATATTCGAAATTTTCAAGTAAATTACTGTTTGCGCTAATTATTTAAGGTGTTTTCTGTAAAACAAAATCACAACACAACAAAAAAAGAGGTGAAACATCGATAATCAGTTTATTTAACAAACAATCTAATTTAATAAAGATTCTTCGTCGCTATTGTAAGCGCGTAAACGAAGAATAAGGAAAGAATGTAAATGAGAAATAGATAAAAAATACAGAATCCACCTTTCAAGCTGTATAGGAAAGATTCGCCGATCAGATTGATAAGTTTTAAATGGTCGATGTACTCCGGATTGAGTAACGAGTTCATCGTGGAAGGTCAGAGATTTAATTTAGCCAATCGTCAACATATTGATATTTATCCTCCGCCGCTGCCCCGGCGTTATCTTCACGATTGCACGTATCACGTGTGCGTGAAATATGTGAACGTGTGTTTTCGTGTATATGCGAACGAGAGAAAAAGATCTTTATTTATCGCTCGCGGAATGACTTCACGCGGATCAATAAGGTATAGGTTGCATTGTGCCATCAAGGCACAACGTTCCATTTGTCTAGCCAGAATTGCGTCGTTAAACCTCGAATCTTTACGGCGACAAACAGGTGATCGTTTGATCGGAGGATAAATCAATATAACGTTCGAAAAAACATCTTATATGTCTTCCGAAATTTATAAAAATAACTTTCACATCATCGTATTTTTATGCCTTCTTTTTTTTTATATAATAATTCCGTGTAAAAAAAAAAAACAAATATGAATATTATATTAATCTTGGCAAAACAAATTAAAAGTTTTTCGCGGGTGTTGATTAAGGCTGCAATTTGGAATTGATATTACAAATGAAGAAGAAAAGCGCTCGTTGAAGTTAGATTTATATTTCTTTTCGCGCGGCCTTTTTTTTCTGTGCTAGGTCAAAGTAGCCTGAGCAGAGTCAACGTAAACTCCTACTTACGATATATTTCAAACGCATGTCGGAAAGGCTAATGAACATTAAAGTCATCTCTCATTTCTATTTGGAGCTTTTGAATCCCGGTGAATTATTTGAAACGCGAGAGGCGATCGTATCGTTATCGAGAGAAAACTATTTTCTTCAAACGCGTCCCGGCGTCTTCTCCGGTCACACAATCCAAACACGAACATTGTGTCATACCTTTTTTTGGAGTCATACGAAACCGGTTTCTTATATGGGAAGTGCGACGCGCCGATCCTGGGGAGAGGATCACTCGCTCGATAAGAAACAAACTGGAAACTAGGAAAAGGATCTGGATAGATCTGTTCGAAAAATTCGGCACGGCCACCGGTTTTTAATCTCTCTCCACACCACGCGCGCGAAACCGGTTCCCGACTTTTCTATACCATTACCCACTTGACTCTCTCCCTCTACCGTGATTGCAAGAGAGAGAAAAAAAAGCAAACGTAACCCATTACACCGCGATAACAATAGATCAGGCAGTTCGCCGCGTTGGTGTTCAAGGTGACGAAAAAGAGACGGGCCCGGATTGACCTTGGTTCCGCTGGTTCGGCTCCCCGAACTTCCAAACAAACGATATAAACAGGTGGGAGATCCCGGCGAAATAAGCTTCTGTATTCATAATATTAAGATAATTCACCGTGCGACTTGGATTTACGAGAAAGGTCGGCTTCAAATTCGGAGCCGAAACTCGAAAAGCTCTCGAGGCTGTCTGATTGCCACTTTTCACCGGCGAATCAAATCCGATCGAGAAAGATCGGCGCACGTTCGAGGGGTTCGCCCGGACTCGTCGATACTCGGGATACGCGAACTGTATCATTTCGACGATCGTTTAAGAGAGATTTTTGAATCTTCTTTTTTAGGTTCACGTATTCATTAGCAGAGGTATTCTTTGCAACGCGAGCTCTTTCTAGCTCGCATGGCTAAGGTTTTGCATTGTATGCCTCCTTTCCAAAACTTTCGCTCGCGGCAAAGCGGAATATTTAGGGAAACAAGGCGAGAGGGATCGGGAAGTCGTTTCATGGGGCAGGACAGCGGTGGAATTAATATATGTGTGTGTGTGTGTGTGTGTGTGTGTGTGTCGCTTGCAAGAAAAGGAGAAAGCAAAGTGAGAGAACAATATCTTCGACGGGTTTTAAAATCCTCGATAAAATCGACGTGGTGGGCCCGATCACGTATACGGCACACGGGACTACGGTACTTCGGCAGAAGTGTGACTGCCGATGTGATTAACGGGATAAACGGAGGATCCAAAAAGGATGAGCTCCGACGAGCGCTCCGTTCGTTTCTGTGTTGCCGCATTTTTCTCGCACGATATAAACAAGTGGCGAGTGTACTAGATGGAAAAAAAAATTTGCAAGTATACGCGAGCCGGAGAGTGTCGCGAGTATCCGAGACGATCGGACCTCAAATCTCAATTACGGCTGAAATTCCGAGTGGACTATCGTTCGATCTTGGGCTTGGAATTACATAACGAATGCAATTGCCTCGCACATCTTCGAGATAAATCGCGCTGCGGAAGCAATAACCCAGATAACCACAATGTCTCAAATCGGGACATAGACGTCTTAAAGACGTCTTAAAAATGTCTTAAAGACGTCCGAATCGTATTTTTCCATTTAACACACACCAAGACGTCTTACGTCCCGATTTTGGACGTTGTGTCGTCTGGCAATTTGCTGACCGGCGTTTTCGAAACGAATGGGGGGCCCGCTGGCGAAAGCGGGGCGCCCCCCTTCCCCCCCCCCCCCGGGCGGCGGGCAGAAGTCGCAGATTTAAAGTTTAAAGAGCCCCGGGATTCATAATATATTCAAATAAGCGCGCGGTGAGGCGGAGGATTTTTACTCACCCGATCGGATGGCCACGACGTCGGCGACGCCGAGGAGGACGGCGAACGCCGCGGCGGCGACGACGAGCGTGCTCCTGGCGGTCCATCGCACGGTGGGTATCCCGGCGAGGTGGTTGCCGGCACCTCCGGAAGCGCGTTCACCACCGGAAGGGCCGATGCGCGGCCGCACAGCCATCGCACGCCGCTGTCCCTCTCCCCCTTTCCCTCCTTTTTTCCCCCCTTTTGTCTTCTCGTCTTCTGCACTTCTCTTTATCCTTCGCTCTCTTTCACCCGCGCTCCTTCCAAGAGAGAGAGAGAGAGGGAGGAAGGGAGGAAGAAAGAGAGAGAGAGGAGTCACCAGAGGTTGCACGCACTTTGCACGCAAATATATGTTTTACGCGTATATCCTCTAGATCTAGAATCTCCGCGGCACTTTCCTCCAAGATTTTTCCCGTTCGAAGAACTCGCGAGTCCCGCGCGTGAGGACGTAGGGTGAAATAAAAAAAAATGTGCGCGCGCGCAACGGGATAAAATTAAAAAAAAAAGGTAAAACGACGACGCGGCACGAGCGAACGCGAGCTCAATTCATGGCTCGTGCGTGCGACGTCTACACGGTCGCAATCATCGGGCGACTGACGCGAGTGACGCGACGCGCCGCGGACGGACCCAACATGGCGCCGTCTTAACCCCTTCCAATATCTCTAATCATCGCGGACGGAGGTGGGGAGGGCCCGTCGCCGAGTTTGGTAGAGGAGAACTCGCGCGAGACTCGCTCCGATTTCAAATTCTCCGGAGTACCTATGTCGACGGCCGTTTCTGGAGCGAAGTGCGTGGAATTGATTTTAATTTCATTAGATTGAATTAACAGCTGCGAGAAAAGATTGAGACTCTAATAGAATTTAATTTGAGACGAAAGAAGATTTTCATCGCAAATTCAAATCTTCTGAAATAAAAATCAATTAATTTTGGTAAATTAATTAATTAATTAGGATAAGGAATTAATCTACGAAATTTGTCCTGTCAATATTCTCGCGAATTTTAATTACAACGACGTAATATTTTACAGTATTACAACACGACGCCCACGTGAGCGCTTGGTGTGTGTATTTGGTTCTTTATATTTAAATTTACAAGAAAAAGCTATATTTTTGTTTAAGTTATATGTCGATCTGCTGTAATAGGAGTGGAAAAGAATATTTGTTAACCCGTTGAGGTCACGCACCTCCTAAAAGTAACGTAGAGGTCACATAGGGTCCAATGGACCCCAAACTTTTTTTTTATTTTTTTTTTTTAAAGTATACTATTTTGAGAGTAAAACGCAGGAAGTTTTTTTGCTCTATCTCAAAAAATTTTGATAAATATTGACCCCACAACAGTTGCCATTGGCGTTCTTTTTGATGTATCGACTCAAACCTTGAACTAGAATTTAGTTTATGACTTCCTCTTTATAACCCAATAATTCTTTAAATTTTTTTATGTTGAAAAAACGCGAGAAAAAAATTTTTTTTCGAGAAATTTGACTCTTCACAAAAATATTCATCAAAATTTTTTGAGATAAAGCAAAAGAACTTTGTGCGTTTTACTCTCAAAATAGTATATACTTTTAAGAAAAAAATAAAAAAAAGCCTGGGGTCCACTGGACCCCGCATGTGACCTCAACGGGTTAAGCGTGTCAGCATATTGTTTGTCCTGCCGACCTTCTTATACACTTTCAGTACATTAATTTTTGTTCGAGTATAGTCACACAAATGCCAATATTTGATATGAAATTCTTTTGAAACAATTACAGCGTATGTTATGCGTACAAACGTGCGTTTTGCGATATCGCGTTTCTTGCTTATCGTCGATCTTCACAATGACACGTACGATCGATACACTATAATGACATTCGGTGCATTATCAGCATGTTGTCAAATAAATTAAAGGAGCTATTTTTCACTGTAAAAAATAATATTTGTAAGAAATTAACGAAAATGTATAAATAATAAGAATACTAACTTATAATAAAATACATCCTTTAAATACTTAAAATAAAATATAAATAATTGGATAAAAACAATAGCAGATGATTTTTCACATAAAACAAATTATAAAAATAAAATTGAAAATTAATTATTAATCGTAATGTTATACGTTTAAACAATGCAAGCTGTTATTGTAAAATAAATATGGGCATAATGTATGGGACATGGGTATAAAAATAAGAAAATTATTTAGAAAATACTAGCGAATAATTTCTGTCATGAAAACTTAATCAACTGGAAAATTGTGAACAAGCACGATTTCAAGCGTGCGAAACGAAAGTCGGAAGGGTCGCGCGCCGGCTTTTCATGGGCTCATGTCAGTCCCCTAATTCAAGCGACGCGTTTTATGCGATTATGCGTCAAAGGAGAGAACGATTTCCGTGGAAACTTTCTCACGTGGACGGCAAAACGCGCAACGCGCAGTTCCTTTATTTGCGATAAAAGAAATTTAAGTATCGCTGTCATCGCTGAATTCCAGTTGTCAGAGTTACTTAATTGAAAAAATTATATCTACTTATATATCCTTTTATTTCATTATTTATACTTTGTTTAATTTGACGTGGTGTGTGACATATATAAATTAAATACGACGTATAGATAATATAAAATGTATATATTGGTCAATTACATGTAGTAAGTCTCAAAATAGGAGATTATCTCCAAGAACTAATTTTTACACTTATAATTAGCGGTAACTCTCCATGATCCGCATCGCTGATTTGTACAGCTGAACTTGTACGTAGAAATCCAAGAAAATTGAAATTATATAATTATTATTATTCACTTCAAGCAGTTGTTAATACTTTGATCGTTTTATATCTACTCTGCAATTTGCATTATTATCGACACGCAACACTTGGTGTATTGCAATTCTCGATTTTATTATTATTTCCAAGCGACTCTGGAGCCTCGGAGCTCTTGAATTTTTTTTCCGAGGGTTCACCTTGAATCGTTTGTCACACGTCAATTATGCGAATTCGGAAAATTCCGCTCGATGTAACTGAAAATAACAGCGTTGCCCCCTCCCACCCCCGCATGTGAAGCTTCATCACGAGTTTGTAAGCGGTTGCGATGAAAGATGCGTACAATTCGTATGATGATTCGACCGTTGGCGTTCGATGACCGTCTTTAAATCGCAAGGCGAGGAAACGCGAGGAAAATCGTTGGATGCGATGCTCCACCGGTTGGCCTTGCCGCGTCTGACGAAGCGGATTTTCAGATAAACTGGCTTAATTGACGTCCAATCGTATCCGGTCTCCGTTGTATCCCGTGCTATTAGGAAAGTCGAAGAACTTTGAATTAACAACTGTAGCAGCAAATCAAACATTAATATAACGACAAATTTATTCCGTTTAGATTTGTCTTCTTTTTTTTATCTTTATCTAATATTTGAGAGAATGTACCTTAACTATAGCTTAAATGCAGAAAGTGTAAGAAATGCATTTTAGATAATTATCAAATACCTATATACGTAATATCTTGTATAAATATTTAATGACGGATAAATTGTAAATATACATTTGTATTTTAAGAGGTTTTTGAAATACAAACAGCGATATATAGCTATATATATTTATTATAGCATATCTCTACTATAATCTCATTGGTTGGTTGATCAAAGACACCGCTCGTCAAACTTCGCTGAATTTCTATCATTTCCTTCGCCATACTCAAACTGTTGTTTGTATTTTTGAATTTTTAGATTCCGAAATTTTAATATCCCGGAACTTCTGAAATATTGCTCGTCGTTATTTGCTATTTTTAAAGCTTCTATATTGTAGGTGACTATGATTCGGGTCGTGAATGAGGGATATAATTTGAAAATATGAATAAAGCATGCACGTATAATATTTCAACGTGCAGATTAAGATTATCTTCAATTAGTCGCACACAGCTGTGCCGGAAAACATCATCAATGAGCGCGCAGTTATACAGATATATACAGATACCTACACTCCGTTCTTTCACGGAGAATTCCCCCGCCCCGTTCCTCCTGCGGGAAGGCCCGTACCCATCCGTGCCTTTTGACTCAGTCCGATACGTTGCGCATTTTCTCGCGAACACGTTTATTAACGACGAACGCCGCAAATGCCACAGCCGCGCGCTGCCGCGGCGCGACCTTTTTCCATTGTCCCGCGACGTATTAGATGCGCCCGCTCGCCGCGATGTCATGTGCCATGGTACCAAAGTGGCTCCGGCTTCTGAGACGTTCCGGATTTCTCCGAATCGTACGTAAATCAATCTATCTCCGCGGTCCTCCCACCGCGCCGGTTGCATGCGCAGTGCATTTTGCAGAATCGAGTAACAGTTGGATAATAGTGTCGAATAAATCTACATGTACGAGCGAATAGATTGCTACATACGTTCTATTTTTACTTACCTTTTGACGAATATTAAACTAAAATATATTTTTTTATTTATTATAGCAGAAAACGAATTTCCTTAATTGTTGCTAAGGAAAAATTGACTTCTCTAAGGTATTTTACCACATTTTCCTGTCTACTTTTTATACAGATCCAATCCAACTTTTTCCGCATTCTTTATCTCATCGGAGCAGAATTAGCTTATTCATGTATCCTTAATTTCTCTTTCGCTAATAATAAACTAATACATAAATAAATATGATATAATGATATAAAGTTGTTTTTTACACTGATAATACTTGGCTATGAGAAGAATCTAAATAATCAAGTCTGAAAATAAGTGAATATTATGAATACGATTATTTTTTATATGTGTAAGTAATTTATACATGTTGTGTATTGTGTCTGCCGGTTTGAATACACTTTGTTTATTAAACTTGTTATTCAAACTTATTCTATAAAATTAAAATTAAATTAATTACAATTATTTCAGATTCTCCTTGGGTCAGGAAATAATGAATTTGACGAAACATAGGAAAGATTTAAAATATCTCTACATTTCTCAATTTGTTTTGATTAAATTACTGTAACATATATTCAAAAGTTAATTATAATAGTTTAGCATTTTTTCCACCATATATTTGCTACAAAAATATCTTTGACGATCATATTAATGTAATGAAACTCCACCGCCTTATAATTTATTATCATATATCATAATAACTTCGCAAAGTATATAACTTTCTTCACTTTATCAGCCGAAGGAGAAGAGAGTAAGTCTATTTAATGAGCTGTAAATAAGTTATGCATATTCTTTACAAAACGGTCAATAACCCAGCTTAGCCCAGTTATTAAGCCGTGCATTGTAAGAAACCGCGGGAAGGAGCGTTATCTCTTCCACACCGCTTCCGATGGCAATCAGGGTGTCCACGGCGAAATCAGATCGGTGCCGGCGGTGCCGGTCAAAGGTCAGGTCAGCTGCAATTTCGCGATGCACGAGCATCAGCTTTGTTACCGTCGCGTCCCCGTGTGGTTTCGTTCGGTTGACGTCCCCGTTACGTCGCCATTAGGGCCCGGCGCGGCGCGGCGCGGCGGTGTACGCGTGCGCGCGCGCGAATTGCGTGAGCGAGCGGAATAGAGGAAAGGTAAGCGAGAGAGAAGAGGAGAGCGGAGCGAACGAGCGAGCGAGCGATAGAGAAAGACAGACAGAGAGAGAGAGAGAGAGAGAGAGAGAGAGAGGGGGGGGGGCTCGAACGAGAGAAGGAGATGGTACTTAGTTATTTTGCTCGCGTGCTTGTGGGATTGGGTGTGGAGTTGTGTATGCGCGTCGGCTGGTACGGACAGGTACCAAATGCCACAAGGTCAAAACTCGCATACAACGCAGAGAGCTTGGTGCGCGCGCGATTCCCTCTCCTCTTTCGGTCTCCGGAGAACTCCAAGGATCACCGGCGATAAGATATAGGGAGGCAAGAGGGAGATGTGCCTCATGACGCCGCGTCTCCGCGTGGCGTCGCGTCGCATCGCCACATCGCCAGGCGAATGTAAAATTGCTTCATCGGCGACGCGCATTTCTCCGTGTTGCAAAACAAATAACTTCCGCAAATTCCTCGCGTGATACGGGAGCACGAATTTTTACGCCGCTCGAAGCTGCGATACCTTCGTCGCGATCGCGATCGAGGGAAAGGATGAAATATACTCTCTCGTCGATCTAAGTTGTACGAAATTATATTTAAAGACATGATTTACGTCCCTATAATATGTAATGATTAATTTGATTATACATTTTTTTCTGGGAAGATTGAGTTAAAAGAATTTGTACAAAACACTTTTTAGTGCTGGTGTATTAACCCAGAAATCTACTCGCATAGTGCAAATTAAAAATATTTAAACGGTTTTCATAATTTATTTTTATTAATAATTAAATACTTAAAATTGGTTTTATTTCGCAAACAGTATACGTATTGTAATTGGGAGAAAATTGAACTGGAACGTTTAAATAATTAATTGTTGCAAGTGAAATGCGTATATAAATGTTAGTGTGCTCAGTCAAGGATGATAGAGGCAGGTATTTACTGGCATCATCGGAAAGTAATATCGACGCCGGGCAAGCGTGACGTCAGGAGATTTTAATGCCGGGTCATTATAGCCGGCGCGTTATTTTCACAGAACGTTTAATAGCTTTGTCGCTCGATTACGTTGGAAATCGATTAATAAAGCGTATTCTCGCATCAGATTTTATATTATATTACCAATATTTGTTTTTATAACAATTGCGATGCAAATTATAATTATATCGTCATATATATGATTGGGTTTGAAAAGAAGATCGATAAATTTCAAAGGTCATTAGTTTTTTATTGACATGTATTTATTGCAGAAAAACAAGAGTTAATTAATGGAACTTATTAAAATTGCAAAACAGTTTAGAAATAGATTTACAATTAAAATAATGTTTTTTTTTATTTTAAACTTATCAGTGAAAGCGAAACAAAGAGCGTAAATAGAGATTATAATATTGCGTATATAAAATTAAACAGTTTTTTGTGGCCTATCTTTATACAATTATATCATTAAAATTTCGTTATATATTTTGTCATATATATTTTCTGTTAATATTGTTAATATTCTTAAGTAACTGCATAGAATATAATAGAATAGATATAATATAAAAATATAAGATATTTTTAATCAAGATCATTTTACTCCGAGTAATTTTAAAATATCTTGATTAAAAATATTTTATATTTTTATATTATGTCTCTGGCGAAAATAGTTCCTCGTAACGAGAGAAGGCTATATCATTGAACATTGATATAACGAATCTGGAGAGTCTCTCTTCAAATGCTGCTGAAACAACTTTAATAACTTCCTTTGTATTTTTGGCTACGACATCGTCGATAATTTTATGCAAATCAGCTAATTCTTTTTTGTCCTCAGTGAATTTATATTTGAATGATTTGATGTCACATTTGGCGGTTGCTTTCGACGCAAATATATATTTTTTGTCGTTTCTGGTTAACACTTTTAAGTCCAGGCCTACTTTCAATCCTATGTTATCTGCAAAAAATACATTCTAATAATAAAATAAAATAAATACTTTAAAAAAGTAATACTTTAAATTTTCTATGCTAAAGGAAAAAAAAAGTTTTGTCTTCTCTCTAAACTTTCCTTTTATTTTAAAGTAGGATCAATTATTTTACCTGAAGTAACGTCAGCTGGCCCCTTATGACCAACGGGCACCAACAGATGTATATCAAAATCATACGTGACATTTACAAAAATATGTCGTAATGACAAATCAATATCGAAGTGGAGCTTTTCAAAATCTGCATTAACCGAATTTACGACGAAATCACATAAATCATATATTTTCGTATCTTTGAGATACAATTTAATATTATTTGCGTCAAAAATAACTATTTTGTCGATGGTTAATGGCTCGCCTGGTGGAATGTTCATTTCTGGAAATCCTGCGCAAACTTTATCTTTTACACTATCGATGCTGTTTGCAATGCATTGATTGTAGTTGGTGTCCTTGTGGCTACAGGCGTGAAGGTAGGAAGCTGCAGTGTTTAAATCATTTTCTTTAACTAGCGACTTTAAATTAAACTGTTTACGATTGATATTTATACATTGATAATAGATTTAAAATTTTGGACGAAATGTTTCCATTTAATTTTATAATCTTTAAATTTCCAGCAAATATTTATTTAAAAATATTTTTATTTAAGTTAATTTACTTAAAACGTATGTACGCAAAAAATTATATGTTGGTGCTTTTCGAAAGATTTTATACAAGCCAACTCATGCCTATATACTAAACGTCTCTAAAATAAATATAAATGAGAAGCACTCATAATATAACAAGATTTATGTGTAGAACAGAATAGTTCGTGAGTACATATATATAGCGATGGAAATAAGAACACATTTTTTTATTTACTTACGTAGTTTCGCTGTAACATGTGTTGTTATAAGTCCAAAAGCAAAAATTATGGCAAACATCTTCCAAACAAAAGAAATTTACAAACTTTTACTTTGTTAAGATTGTTAAGATATAGGTACACTAGGTACACTAGATATAGGTATGTATATAAAAAACAGCCGTATTTTGTCGTCTCAAAAGCAACCAAGATTCTGAATTCACGTAAACTGATCGCAAGCTTATATATATTCGCCTTTCACTTCCATTGATTAGACTGCCAAATTAATTTTGTTTCAGCGACATTGATCCTACAAATACGCCTACTTTGCATTTATAGGATTTCAGTAGATTCGCCGAATTAATGAATAGAGTATAAACAAAAATTTCTTTTAAGAAAAAATATAGTTTTATTCTAATAAAAATACATAAAACTATATTATTTTATTCAATTATTACATGTAATATTAAAGCTACATGTTTCCACGTATACAAAATTCACTAGTTTGCAATTAATAAACATAATTTTTTTAAATTGTTTGTATGTAACTGATCATTTATGCTTTGTATAAACAGTTTCGTATCCCTGTTAAATAAATGCTTAATTGTTAATGTAATAATTAGTAAATTTATTATTTCATTAAAATGCAGAATATATATGACGTATTATTGAATTAAATAAAAAATTTCATTTACATAGAAATATACACATAGTAATATAATCTGCAATCTTTTTAAATCGTTAAATTTCTATTTGTCTTATTTACAATTTCTTTTTAGTATTCTTACAATAGACACACGCGATTAAATATCAAACATTTTATTAATCAGCTTGTTAATATCAGCTTTTACTTAGATTTTGAGATTATACTGTAACAGTACTTAATACGTAAGAATTAATAATCGCGCTATAATTGCAATAAAACTCAATTTTCTTTGGATTTTCCACGCGAAATTACATGCATAATGTAAATTTAGAATCAATCTTCATCGAATAATATTGAAGTAAATGAAGCCTGTATCAAAAATATTTTATTTCTATGTAAAAAATGTATTAAAATCGATGTTATATTTTTGTTCGTATCAGAAAATTTGTAGATAAAATTTATAAATAACAAAGAATAAATTTACAAACCATGTGCAAATAAAAGAAATTTACAAACTTTTACGAATTTGTTAAGATTTTTAAGATATACACTACATGTATATAAAGAACAGCCGTATTATCATCTCAAAAGCAACCAAGATTACCGAATCCACGTAACCTGATCAAGCTTATGGGGTCAAGCTTGGGGTCTACTTTGACGGTCCAAAAACTAGGCTATTTTTAACAATTTTTTTTACAGTAAATACACCATATAATGAAGTGAATCTTTTTGGGATTTATTAGGGCACTCTTAAATAACACCAAAAAATTTTTGTCATAATTTAAAAAATTGTTTACTTTATCGTTTTTACAACGTCAAAATAGCGTGTCAAAAAAGATGCAAGTCCGCTGCGTTGATCAATTTTTTCATTTGGGCTTACCCCTGAAACAAAAAGTCAAAAAGATTCTTAATCTGTATGAGTGTCGCTATATGTCCCGAACCTCAATTAATAATTTTTGTTTAAAAGTAACAAAATGGCGCCAGTTTGAAGAAAAGTTTGAAAAAAATCACCTTTTTGGGGGGTATTTTTTAATATAAAAAGTAAGATAAAATAAACATTTTGACCTGATTTTGGTTCGGGACATAGCGACAGTCATACAGATTAAGAATTTTTTTGACTTTTTGTTTCAGGTAAGCCTGAATGAAAAAACTGATCAACGCAGCGGACTTGCATCTTTTTTGACACGCCATTTTGACGCTGTAAAAAACGATAAAGTAAAAAATTTTTTGGTGTTATTTAAGAGTGCCCTAATAAATCCCAAAAAGATTTATTTTATTATATGGTGTATTTACTGTGAAAAAAATTGTTAAAAATAGCTAGTCGTGAAAAGTAGAATGACCCCTTATATATATATATATATATATATATATATATATATATATATATATATATATTCGTGTTGTCTTTCATTTCCATAAATTCCAAATCAATGTTTAGTCTTATATAATGCTAAAATAACTCGGTGACCTTGGCATTTTACAAGAATACTCTCACTGGTTCTCAGAATGCGCTATAAAAAGTTGTAGAATTTTTTTATTCTACAGTAAAAATTTAAATCAATGTTAAAAATTAACATTAAATATTAAGAGTGCATTGTCTATTTCAAAAGGTAAGAGAAACTATTTGTATTTCGTGTACTTTAAGGCTTGAAGAATACGTCTCCTAAAAATTTAAATTTAAAAATACTATAGTGAAAAAATATATCTCTTTGCCTCCAAAGAGATCCGCGCGCAAGTAAAAAATATAAGTAGTATGTGACGTATTTTCGATATATACAAATATATAAAAAAAACCTTAAATAAACATCTGGCCCTTAGATCGAATATAATTAATTTTTTTTTACTGTAAAGTTCCTATAACAAATCATACATTTTCGGGAAAGAATTCTTCGTAATTATAGATTGAGTTATGTTGTTGCATATATATAGTTCGGAAACTTTCTTTTCCAATACTGGTTTAACAGCGTTGATAATAATATCTTTATTTCCGTCGAAGACAGCTCTAAAAATTTCATTTAATTGACCTAATTCCTCTTCTCGTTTCCGAACTGATATTCAAAATCTCTAACCTTGGAATTCACGGTTGCTTTCGATGCGTATATATGTTTTTTACCATTTTTTTGGTTGCCGTTTTCAAGTCCAACTTTGTGTTTGTTTCCACATTATCTGCAAAAAAATACACATTTTGATTAATTTAAATAAAATCAAATTTTGAATCTTTTATGCTAAATTTCATTAAAACTTTTGTTTTACTTTAATATAAGATTAATTATTTTACATACCCGTAGTAATAAGTAATATTCTTTTGTGAGCGACTGGTACTAAAAAATAAAATAAAAACGCATCCTGCTACAGTACAGAAGTAACGCTCGCGTAAACGTAGCATGTGATTCCCACTTTGCCGCCGCCGCCATCTTATAATTGTACGCCCTGCTGTCTATTGGTCTATAACCGACCAATCAGAAGGAGAAACAAGTTTGCGTTTTTCTACTAATATAGGACTCTAGTTACAGACGGCCGAATCGAACAACGCGATTGGTCGAAACCTTACTGTTACGTTCTACGAAAAGTGTGTGTGCCCTGCTTATGCTAGGTCTACAATGCGAGTCGTAAAGTCGTGAGTCGTAAGAATTGACCATGCACAATCGAATTTGAGGAGAATAATCGACTGTGATTGGTCAATTCTTACGACTCACGACTTTACGACTCGCATTGTAGACCTAGCATTAAGGGCGAATCAGGTTATGCTAGGTCTACAATGCGAGTCGTAAAGTCGTGAGTCGTTTGAATTGACCACGCACAATCGAATTTGAGGAGAATAATCGACTGTAATTGGTCAATTCTTAAGGCCATTGCACGTAACAAAGTTTTAAATCGTAAGGCCGTAAGAAAATAGACCAATCACAGTCGATTATTCTTCTCACGCTTGAAGAATAATCGAGTGTGATTGGTGTATTTTCTTATGGCCTTACGATTATGACTAAAACTTTATTACGTGCAATGGCCTTAAGGCTACTGCACGTAACAAAGTTTTAGTTGTAATCGTAAGGCCGTAAGAAAATAGACCAATCACAGTCGATTATTCTTCTCACGCTTGAAGAATAATCGAGTGTGATTGGTGTATTTTCTTATGGCCTTACGATTATGACTAAAACTTTATTACGTGCAATGGCCTTAAGGCTACTGCACGTAACAAAGTTTTAGTTGTAATCGTAAGGCCATAAGAAAATAGACCAATCACACTCGATTATTCTTTGAGCGTGAGGAGAATAATCGACTGTGATTGGTTTATTTTCTTACGGCCTTATAATTATGGCTAAATCTTTGTTACGTGCCTTTATAATAGCCTTTACTGCTTATCCAGTTCGAATCTAATTGGCTGTCGGAGGAAGGAGTTCTCAGAAATTCCCTATTCGACAGCTAATCAGCAACATCCGAGACATGAGAACTGAGAAATCATCCTCAGGGTGTCACTGCCGTCACTGGTGTCAGAGACGATCATACGGGACGCTCCTCGCTTTCTCACGCAACGTTTGGGGTAGACCGTTCTCGGCAACGTAATCTGCAGGTCCGCACTCCGCTACTCCGCTGACGAGGAAAACTCTCAACTCGCCTCGAGATTGCATGACGTAACGAAGTCGTCGTCTGGCGCGGTGTTTCTTAGTGGCCATTTTGTTCCCAACCGCATAAGGTATTAACGCATACAGATAATTAGCGTTACTTAAGTCGGTCCAGCGAGACGCTCGACGGGACGGTGGTCCTGTCCGCACGCGCGGGACAGATTAAGCCGTAGGAAGGGTATCGCCATTCCGGTAGTAAATCTCGAGGAAAAGTCGCAGAAACGGCTCGCGTTCCCCCCTTCTCCCACCTCTCCCTCTTGTCCAACGTCCCGAGTCCCCGAGAGATCCCGCGGGAACCGTGACTTCCCGTTGTCTTCGAATGGAGCCCGGTGTTGGGTGTACATCCCCCCCTCCATTTTCCTGTCTTCATCAATCTTCTTGGGGGTGAGGAGTTCCTGGGACTAACTGGCGACATGTGCGGTTTGATTTAAAGTCTAAGCTCCTTTCAGGATTAATTAATTTTTTATCCTTCTCTCTCTCTCTCTCTTTCTCTCTTTCTCTCTTTCTCTCTTGAATATGTTTTGCATTTCTAAACAGTTGCAAAAGAGTAGATAAAGCAAAGTTGCTCTATCAATGTCTCTCTCTCTGTTTGAGACGCATCCCCTCTTGCCTCCTCGAGACACTGCCAAAACAGTGCGATTACCATGCTGACACTTTGTTCGTTAAATCGCAGCTTGATAAGTATCCTCTCACCTATACGTTTACCACTTGTCACATGTATTGGGCTACCTGACTACGTTACGCTCTCTCGCTCGAAGTCCGCCTGTCTCTCTCGCGAATGCACATTAAAAAAAAATTATCTATATATATACGCGCCCAAGTCATATGAAGGCGAGAGGATCCGGAACGAGCCGTGTACTCATGGAAGGCAGTTTCTATCCTTATAGGTCCGTCCTTCGGCCCTCCCGTTCAGCGTGATGGACTCAAAGCGGTACGAACGCAGCGCCAGATCGAATACCGAATCGCCACCTGCTCCGCCCTCGCCTCCCATGTATAGCACAGGTTACACCACGACACACGACAGCCACAAGAGCAGAGTTGGCATGCGGCGTTCGCCCTCGCCTTTGCCCTTGGACCACCATCGAAGCAGTAGATCCTCGCGGAACGACTCGCCGCCGCCGCCGCCGCCGGAGCGTCGCAAGCGCCGTCGCAGCGGCTCCAGGTCGTCCCCGGTGCGCTCGCACAGACGGTCCAGATCCAACGACAGAGACCGGGATCGCGACAGAGAGAGATCACGCAAGTACTCCAGAAGAGATAGATCGCGATCGAGGTCGCGCGGCAGGTCTCGCTCGAGGGACAAGAGACGAAGTCGCAGTCGTAATCGCAGCAGAGACCGGCACAGGTACCGTGAGAGCCGCAGGCACCACGCCAGGGCAACCTCCTACGAGTCCGACGCCTTGGAGGACGCCCACGGAGAGGGGGCGGGGATGGTGATGCGTCAGGCGGCTGTCGTTGCCCCGCAACCGAATGCCTTCAAGAACGACGGTAGCTTTATGGAGATGTTCAAGAAGATGCAGGAGCAGATGCAACCCACCGCGCAAAAACCCACCACTTCGGTGCTGGAGGAAAAGCCGGTGGTGCCGCCGCCACTGATGGTGGGCAAGAGGAGAGGTGGCAGGATCCTAAAGACTGGTATGGTGGCGAAACCAAAGACAGAACAGACGGTGGAACAGCCGAAGGACGCGTGGTCTCTTTACATGGCGGAGGTGAAGAAATACCGGGAGGTTTGCTGCCAGGAGGAGGATAACACGCGACCGTTAGTCAAATAGGCCCTTCGACACAATTCGCGTCGTCCCGTCTTTACGTACTTTGGCTCATTACTTTTCTTCTAAGATGTCTGTAGTTTGATCGTTAATCCTTAAAAAAAAAAAAAATCTTGGAACAAAATACCTCTCCTCCAGAAGCATCTTTCGTTCATTTTGTTCTCGCCGCGAGCTTTTATGTTTATTTAAGCTCAACGCCATGCGATCTCTTTGTTAACGAACTGAACGAAAGAGAACGGAGAAGGGAGGAAGTGCCGTGAGAAACGGACTCATTTGTGATATAGTGTCGTGCGTGCTTTGAGAGACGAATGGACGAGAGCGAGAGAGAGAAATGTAGAATTTACTGGTAGATAAAGGGGGTAAAAAAAGAGGGAGAGAGAGGGAGAGAGAGAGAGAGAGAAGGTGAAACGCAACGCAAATCCGTGCAGAAATTTAGAGATTAAGTAATTTATGGCTTGTTAAGCAGTGTCCTATATCGTCGCAAGCATGACGAAGCTTCCGAACGTTACTGAGTGGCAAACCGCACCGTACGATCCTAGGTTCCCTAATCAGAACCAGAGCAGGTAAGGGTCAAAATGGGATCTCGCCACAATCATTATTAGTCAAACATTGTAATAACGATCCATTTTTTACATCCAACGTATCCTCGAACGATTTTTGTGTAATAAAATGCAATGCTATTGCTTGTAAATCCTTATCATTGAGTTCTTTATTAAAATGACTCTATCATACAAGTATATTAGTTTAACTGTATTAAAATTTGTCAAAAATTAAACGTGAAATTCTTGTTGCATCTATAAATTCAGATTGATCTATCTAACATCAGTAAAACTCATAATTATTTAAATTGTATTTTTCATGAAATATGTGCTAGGTGTGTGTACATATGTATACAACACACGTATTATAAAATATTTGTAAAATAAAAAAAACAAGAATTATTTTTATCCCAGAACCATGATAGAGGCGTATTTGCAAATCGTATTTACCATTTAGGACAAGCGAGCTGACGAATGCCTCTAATCGAATCTGATGATCTGTAGATACTGTTATCAGAGCTACGTAGACTTTCACCGGTGCAAGAAGAAGCACAACGAAAATTATGAGGCTTGCCAATACTTCAAAAGGGTCTACACTTCAATGTGCCCGAACGCCTGGGTAGAGAAGTGGGACGGACAGGTCGAAGCGGGCACGTTCGCCGGTCGCATCTAGAATTTCCAGCGGTCGATATACCACATCTGCTTTTCACCTTAGTGAACTCTTCAAACACTCGAACAGGATTCTAGGACCGTGTCATTTCCTGTTTGTAAAATAAGTCAATAATCTAAATAAATCTAATGACACTTCAATCTCTTATCTCTCCCATTTATATTAAGATCTCCTGCTACGTTTCGGCAGACAAGATTTGCGTGCAGAGAACTTGCTAGTTACACTTCTGATAATCTTCTTTCTTTCTTTCTGATAATCACAATTGTAATGATTTAATCTGCGAATTGTGTAAGTCAAAATTTTACCTACCTATACTTATTATGGTATGATGTGTGCATAGCTCGCGGCACGTTTCAATAAAGTATAGCAATATTGTAAATCTATATAAAATATTCATTGTCAGGGTCTCTGTGTCTTTTTGATAAATTTACCCCTTCGATTTAAACGACGTTTTTCTATTCTTCGACTAATCGATGTTAATTACTTTAATAAAACATTCGTTACAAATAAAACTTTATTAAGCAAATATTAGTCTTAAACAATATCAAGATATTGTGGCGTATCAATGTGTCAGATTCGTGATAATCGTCAATCATTGACAATAAAGTATAATTACATAACATTGGACCGTACTGATAACATTTAATATTTGATAGTAGATAGTCGATTGTGACAATTGATTCTGAAAGCGATTTCCGAGATCGAATATAAATTAAAAATTATGAGACATGAGGCGATATTGAAATGATGATAGAAGAATCGAGACATCGCTCCTTAAAATTATTTGTTGACAATTACTTATCCATGCTGTTGACAAACTTTGCGCGCGAAGTCGAAAGATTACATTTGCGATAGCCCAAAACCATTAAAACGAATATAAATTATTTATATTGGTACCATATTGTTGCTTAATATGTATTTATATACATTAAGTTGCAAACATAAATATTGCAAGATATCGGTGACGTTGGGTAATGTCATCTTTACTCGCTTTATGTTCTTGGACATCGTCTCACTCTTCAGAAATGTGTCGCTATGTTACAAATATGCTACAGAACGTGATTTTCTAATGATTTACTTAAATAAGTACCTACTTACACACATGATCGCACAATATACACGTATTTTGTACCACTTACAAATATCTCGAAAAATCATAACGAAAATAAAGTTAAAGGGGAAAGTATGGAGTGTCGTCAATGCAGGCTGGCCATCTTTAGCTTCTTCGGCTGTCGAATCGTTTCACCAGTCTCGCTGTCGGAGGACTCGGACGGAGTGTACTCACATATGGCCGGTGATTCAGACTTGCTTAACCCCAAGGATCTTTCTAAGTTGTGAACTGTAAAAAGATAAACAAATTAGAAAGAGGAAACGCGTGACGTCCTTTGCTCACTTTACGGTCACAATACAAAAAGTTGGCTATTTTACAATATAGCAAATTAAATTATTTATAAGACTCGAAAAGTATCAAGAAACGGATATTAGGCGATAGGAACTAAAAAGTGCAGTTAATGGAAAATAACATAATAAAAAAAAAACTAAAATTATGACAAATTTAACAATTTTAATACTTTTTATGCTTGCTTAATTGATATTTTTCTAACCAGATTTATCATTACAATTATAATAATAAGTTGCTTCGTTATTATAATTATTTTAGTTTTTGACCTTATGAAAATTAAATTATTATGAAACGCGCTTGAGGAATTGCGAGAGATCACGATCCGAGTTGGAGCCTATATGAAACTATATAAAAGAAGAGATAGTTACTTTCGTTCTCCAGATAAGCATTCTGTTTCCTGAGGTCATCGATGTCTTGCTGATGGGATCCATTTCTACGCCGCATGCTGACAATGTAATCAGCTGCTTTCTTCAAGATTTGCGCCCTGCTTGCGACTTTTTCCCCTTGCAAAGTCGGTACGGCATCCTTAAGACTGGTAAAACTGTCTTTGATGTGGTCCCGTCGCTTCCGCTCCAAAGCATTGTGATGTGCTCTTTTCTCTGCCTATCATCACACAAAGTATCTTATATAGCCACTAAAATTTTTTTTATTTTCAACAGAAGGCAACAGTAAAAGATAAAGCGCTCGTGAAAGCTTTTATCGTTATTTTTTGTTTTATTATTATTATTGTTTTATTTATTATATTATTTCCCTCTTCATTTTTACATATTTTATCACTACATTTCTGTATCTTCTTCCTTTTCCACGGGCCTGCTGCGCCAAATCGGCTAATCTTTTCGAAAACTTTTTAAATTTTTTGAGAAAAATGTTTGCCCAGTCAACTACGTAATGAAATTACGTACGGGACCTCTACTCTAGAAGAAAACGGAACTTTTCGAAGCACTAGACCAATAGAACAATAGAATAGAAAACCATTAAACCCGGCAAAATTCTCTGGAGATAGAAATGGTGCTTAACTTGAATGCCACACCTCTCAAGAATCTCGTAAATGACACATGGGGGTCTAAAAGACCCCAGCATGAAAAATGTCTCTACTCATTGATTTTTTGATATTTAGTTATGAAAATTATTTTCATTGTTGTTCAAGGCTTAGAAAAGAGAATAAAATGCTTATATTGTTAAAATTACAATTTCAACATAGTATAAAAAATTAAGTAAACTGAGTACTGCTAAGTGTACAACCGGGTAGGTCAATCACTCAACTATCATCAATGGGAGCATGAGCTCCATTTTTGGGGGGAACATTTGAAAATATATCATTCTAAAGGATCTGGGGTCCGGTGGACTCCGGGTAGCATTTAAGGGTTAAAAACCCTTCTTTGGTTTGCTCCCCGGTAAGCATGCAGATAACATTCCAGTATAGTTCACTGGTTCGAACGTATATGAAACGTCTAGAAAGTTCTCGACGAAAGTTAAAAATGTGGCAATCGCCAAACCGTTGTTTCACATTGCGTCTTGGAATAGAATGGAATAGAATCGATCTGTTTATCGCGAATATAATTATGATGCGTTGTGAGCTGATTAATTAAAGAATATTATATAATTATATTAAATTGATTTATTAAAAAGTTAATAGTTCATAACAGTTGTCCATATTGAAGGCTGAAAAGATATCATTTTTATTGATTACACCGATCGCACACAAGTATCCGGTGAACAACAACAAGCAATACTACTTGGCAAACAGAATATCTATACAGCATTAAGGAAATGAGGTTAGACACATCGTATCCTAATACTGCCGATAGCCGTACGAGAGAACGCGAAAAGGAAATTGCACGAAAGAGATCTTTCTCGGTGTGTGCAAAAAAAACACGATCTGATTATCGGTTGTAGTGAAAAATGCCCCCCAGGGCCGCGAATCACGGAATCTCACCTGTGAGTAGTATTGCGTGTTGTTGGAGTGCCTCAGTCTGGAGTCCGAATCGTCGCCATCCTAGAAACATTGCAAGTACGGTCAGCGTGCTCCAGCGAGTGCCAAGCTCGCCCGTGCGCGATACTTACGTCGCTCTCGATATCAATGTCACGATCGTCGTCGCTCATCATTGATGCACCGCGAAAGTCCGTGAGGAAAAAACACACCGAAATGTACGACGATAGCACGAGTGCGTGGTATGCAGCGGCGGGGGGTCCGGGGTCCGGTCCGTGCTACGCGGCAATGTGGTGATAGGCGTCGAAGCGACTGGACTGACTGGTGACTGTCTAGTGTCTGTGAACTGTGAGTGTGTGAGTGTGAGATGAGAAAGTGAGACTGTGGGAGTATTGTAAACGCGTGGAAACATGCGTGCGTTGTGCGCATGCGCAGGGATTTCGTGTAATTCATCTTTTTGTAAAATCCCTAGGAAATCATCCACAAAAATCTCTAATGGTAATTATTTAGTAACCAGGGGCCTCACCTCACAAATCACAAATATCGATGAAATTATGCTCGATCGACGCGTTTTTACACGAAACGAAAGAATCTGGCAGAAAAAAGTGTCGCTCTGCCCCCGCGACGCGAGAGCCAACAATTATCACGTGTTGGTAAAAATTAAGACTCCCAAAATAACGTATATTCTTCCTTATCATGCGTCAGTAATATTAATCTTCCATTTTTTATTTACCAATAAAAAGAATTATTACAATTAAAAAAAGAACTGGATTTTACTTACCAAAAAATTAATTATTTGTATATTTTATATCAGAATTAAATTTTGCATTCATAATATTAATATTTTATAATATTATAGAGAACATAGAGAAATCGAAATTTTATTCCTATTTAAATACACACAAAAAATTGATTTATATATCTAATATACATATACATATGTGTGTAATGTGTATATATATTCTTAAAAATTATTCATTTTTAAATAAAATGTACATAATATCGGAAAAATACTGGTCCCTATTTTTTGGGAGAGTTATTTGTCTCAAAATATCGTTTTGTTCTATTACTTTGCAAATTTACATATTTATAACAATTATATATAAAAAAAAAAATTTTTTTTGAGACGTTTTTAAGGTAGTCAAATTCTATTTCCAAATACGTTTATTAAAATAATAATAGCTGCTCCATATTTTTGTTTAATTCTCATTTACTCATTCGTGAAAGTTTCTCCTCAAACATTTTATCGGCCAATCCTAATTATATACTGTTATAACACTCACATCAGCATATAGCTCTAAATAGCTTCTTTTTCGCAGAGAGAGAAAGAGAGAGAGCGGATTAGTCTTCTCATCAGGACAGAAACGGCCATCCCGCGCGAACAACACTGGGCGGTACCCAATGGTGTGTCAAGACGGTAAATTATTCATGACCGAGACGAATGAGTTAATAAGCTGTAGTACGAGCCCAGGTCGGGGCAGAGATGAGTGATCGTAAATGTAAATCAGCCGGAGCTACGGATACTCGGCCTCTCGTAACACGAAAGGGGCGCGGTGGTGGCGTCCGACCGCGCCGGCCACCCCCGCGCGCTGTCCATCCCCCTTTCGCGGGGTTTCTCTCTTTCGCGCTCTCTCCGCGCGCTTCCGTAAATATATTTATCCCAAAATCCGCGCGCATCATGCTCCCGCGAACGAGCCCGCGTATTGTCCGAGCTGGCGCGAGATTCGTGCACGTATATTAAATTCTCTAAAGATCCAGATTGTTCCAGATTTCTGTCCGCGGACTTATTGATCCATAGCGATAACAAAGAATGCATATCATTTTACATAAAAAAAGAAGAGTGTGGTTTTTTAAAGGAGAAAAGCTGAAATTTAATAAGGATAATTGCGAAAGATTTTAAAATTATCGCGATAATTCCTTTAAAAATGTGCACTGTAAAAAAATTTTGTAAAATTACAGGTAATTTTGAGACCCACTCTAATAGGTGTAAATTTCCACACATTTTTAATTTGTGTAATTGTAATACAAAATTACTTTTTCCTTCCGTACTGTAATTTTGTAAAATTACAACCATTATATTGTATAATTACAACTATTAGTGGGTCTCAAAATTACCCACTATAATAGTTGTAATTTTACAAAATTTTTTTACAATGTGATCATTGGAAATCTTAATGATTGTAATATTTATTAATTATTGCTTTTTCCATGACTGTATAATTTTTCCCGATTGTTGCTCTCAAGAAATAAAATTTCTCGTAATAGGGAGAAAAATAATAATCTCAATTTAAAGCAGCTTCCTGAAAAATTTCCACAATCTTACAACTTCGTAAATCGAGATTTTTATTGGTTTCTACTTGTCCGCCCCCTTTTTTTGTACGATTATTTGGATAACTTAATTGTCCTGTCCTCGTAAAACAGCAATTGCTCGGCAATACCGTGGACTGTAAGTGCGTTACACGTTTCCTATTACGCAAGCCGTGTTTCCTATTGCACCCGGTTCGAGTTATTGGGAATAAAAAGAACAAAAGCCGGCATTCGATGAATTCAATGCCGGTGGCCGCGAATATTGGGCCAATAAAGGACCCTCTATAAAGCGCCGAGGTTGTGTATTTCTTTCAGGATATTTTGTCACAAAGCGAACGCGACTCTATACTCCGTATACACTCGCTTAATTTGTCCAATTGTTTCTATTTCCTTTGCAAACCTACCAAACTTTTTTTCCGTGAAAACGGTATTCAACGCAAAAACGCGATTGCCGCGTACCGGCAAGTGCACAACATATAACGGAACATTTATCGCGGTATTATTTCATCCCCAGCGGGGACGGACGGGACGCACCTTCGATCACACTGATTACCGCCGCTATCGGTGGTCCAGTTAGTTTCAGTCGACCTCGTCGACGATGTTTCGCGTGCACGCGGGCGCGCTGATCTGCGCCCTCGCCGCTCTACCTGGGCGTGCGGATCGAGTGGCTGCGCCGCGGCCGACCTCGTGGACTCGAACCTGGTGGTGCGAAACGTCGAGCGACACATCGACCTGCAGTCCCGGCTGACGAAGACCAGCACCCGGGTGGTGCTGGACAACAGCGGCCGGGACCGTAGTGTCCCGAGCTTCCTCTTCTGCCTGGACGACTCCCAGAGCCAGTCGGTCAGTTACGTGGCGGCGCGGGTGGAGCCCGATAAGCTCGAGCTGAAGGTGAAGGTGGCCAATTCTCTGTCTTGCTGGAGCACGACACTTACCGCAAAGACAAAGACAACAGAGTCCAATTAGCACTATACTAACACATATAATGTAAAGAGTAAAATTATCCATAACGAATCACGTCCGCACTGCGAGTCCGGCGGATTTGATATGATTCGTTATGATTTCGCGAGCCGGCAGCTCCCTCCACTACGCACACGTAATGCTGGGTCTACAATGCGAGTCGTGGGTCGTGGATCGTAGAAAATTGACCAATCACATTCGAATTTAAGGAGAATAATCTTCTTCTTCTTCTTCTTCTAGTTATTAGCACAGCTATTTCCTTTTCGGTTAAGTTAATGAATTATTCAATTCGTCTGTGAAACTGCGTAGTATGGTAGAAACTGGTTCGATTAAATTGTTCTTCAAACTCGGAAATGTGTATATGTTTTTGTGTGCGTATAATTGTGTGTGTATGTCCGCGCTGTCGGGAATTCGGGTTGATGCCGTAGGTTCGTTAAGCCCAAGGAACTGCGCGGATCACTTCCCTCTGCGGCCAAGGAGAATAATCGACTGTGATTGGCACTGATTGGTCAATTTCTTGCGAGTCTCTTTTCTATTTTCACAAAAATTGAACCTTGACATTTTACGTACCAAAGTTTTAGAATATTATACGAAATTATGCAAACTATATTGAAACTAATAAAATAAAGTTTTTAATTTCTCAAGAGCTTTTTATACCTGCGTCATAAATCACAACTTTCCATATCTCATTGCAGATATGTTTAAAATAATGAATATAATTAAGTTTCCTATCAACGACAATCCTTTCGCGTTTTACCTTTCTAGATGCACGACTTTACATCGCCCGCTTTTCTTTAGATCTTTATGTGTGCATAATGCGTCATTTCGCCACATTTATAAATATCACATTTCCTTTTCATAAACACATTAACTTCTCATGAAATATAACGCATCGCACATTCGCACAGTTATTACGACGAATAATTTATTAATTTTATTTTTATTTTCAGGTTTCCCGTTACGCTTTGGATCATAATAAAAGATAAGTACACCTATTACGTTAATTAATCGTAAAACTGAAAATATAACGCATCTTTCGCCGGTACAATAACAAAAATCTCGAATATTGCGTTTTCGAACGTAACAATTAAGTGACGAGTTGTAATTATCAAATTATTCGTTTTGCAGTTGTTGAATTTTTATTATCAATGTGGTTTGCTCTTAGTATTAAACGTGTGTTATGTTATCTTTAATTACAGTTCTATTTTAGCTTCAAGTTTAGCTTCAAGTGTAATATGAAAAAGTATTAACGTTTAGAATTTTTTCCAATAATAAACTAGGCAAATCTTGAACAAGTCAAATACGATGGAACCGAATAGTAAAGCAAGAAGTTATAAATATTCAAACAATTGTTATGTTTATAATCTTTTTCACGAAGATGAGCTCACCGCAATGTTTGCCAAAAAGAGCGGGTGTAGCTTAGTGAATAATCGCACGTACCACTTTTTTCCAATAAATTAACGTTTCAAAAATTTATTAACGCTATTCAATTCATGTTTTTGATTGCATGCTTGCATAGAATTATTCGTAATTTTAATAATATTTTTTAACGGCAATAATTAAAAACTGGTTCGTTAAAATAATCGAAAACCTCATTGAGAAAAATATGACGATGCTTGCAAATTTAATCGATCAGTCGGAGGACCGGAATATGAAACACAAAGGAATTCATATTTAAATAAGGAGTGAGCCCCACGCCGCCGGATTTCTGGTATATTCTCGTGTTTCATTGTATTTTTCAGCTTTGACTACCGGAGAGACGGTTTCAACATTATTTTCTTGCTTCCGCCATGACGACCGCCCTGAGCGAAAAACTTTCCGGAAGTCAAACCAACTCATGCTGGCTCGATTTAACTCGAAACATAAAAGCTTGTTCAGCTTGTTAACTTGGAATAACTGTGGAAGTTATTTTCGCGAAATTACGATTTAAGCGCGCAAAAAGGGCCGGTTGGCGACTGAATCTCTTTTGTGTTTCGTCTCCCATTGTTTATTAAATATAGAGACCAATTTTGACGGTAAGCTTAAATCGCCGAATAAGAGAAGCGCGTTTCTCCTTGGCGTTTTTATTTCATCCCTCCCTCTCGCTAAGCTAGGTCCAAACTGAGGGATTAACTCGGATTTGTTGATCGCGGTAGCTTAAACAAATTCGTCGAGGTAGACTGCTAAACAGTCGGGACACTTTCCGTCGACAGGAAATTTGATGAGGGTCCGGCTGACAAACAAAAGAAATAAACTATATGCAAGGGAGAGAGCGAGAGAGAGAGACGACGAATCGTCCTGAAGGCGATAAAAGCCCTCGGCGCTACCCTCTCGAAGTGTCCTTCACGAAAGTGCGCCCGTTTGTCCCTCAACCCTCATTCACGAGCTTTCGTCGTGACGGCAGCCAAACGTGTTTAGGCAAACGAGCCTTCTCAGCCCGGAGGGTGTGTATCGCCCCGCATCCTCTCGAGTCCCGGGGGGGAAAATTGCTGATGGGTTGCGATGAGAGCGATCAACGATTAAGTTTATGTGTTTCGGTTTGGGAAAAGTGGATGGATCTGTCTGGGGTACGAAATGTTGGGAATTTTAGGACATCAATCATCAACAGCAATCGTCAAAGCCACGAGAAGGAAAGCTTGATTACTTGAAATAATTATAGAATTTCAAAACTAAAATTCTAAATTTGATGTCTTTTTAGGGAACATATAAATAAAATAAAATAAATATAATAAAAATAGAATTATTTACCGTTGAGATAAATTATCCTATTTGTAACTTGTGTAATTGTTTAGTAACTTTTAGTACGTGAAAATTCACTTGCGTCTTCCTTTTTCTTCGTAAAGATATAATAGTTGACTGCCAGCACTCTTGCGTCTGCAATAAATTGGAAAATGTTCTCGCTAAATCAGATACATTGGAGTTTAACTCAATTAACAGCAACATTGTAAATGTATCCTGGATGCTGTATAGGAATTCTAGAATACTTGGAACATTGTACGGTTGAATTTTCAGAACTTTCGATAAATATAACATATTGCACGGTTCGCGCATTGAATGCCTAGGACATTGAATGTTCATATAGCTTACGGCAAAAGAGCCTTAAAGTGCCAGGGAATCCCGAGCGCAGTTAAAGAGGTTTCAAAACGCTCGCAGTTTTGGACGGCAGTAATTGCAAAAGCTTGCAACGTTATATACTCTTATAACCGCGCATTTGCATCCGCGCGTATAAGCGAAGGAGGGATGCTCTCGCTCTGAGCATCATCCGTTTGTTTACGTAACTCGCTTTAACAGAATTTACTGCAACGCGATACCGCCATATGCGTTACGCCGGTAATTGAGCCGCGCGAGAGGAAAAGCGGAGAACGGAGGTAAAGCGAACAAGGTAATGGCCGCGAGATTACGAGAGAGAGAGAGAGAGAGAGAGAGAGCGGAGAATCCTTTCCCGTTTCTCCCGATCCCGAAGAGCCCCGGTCCATTCCTCGAATTTCCTTCGGCGGTAGACGCTGGGATAACAATTTGCAAGGGACGTAAACGTGCCAGATGCCCGCGAGGGCCCGAGGAACGCTTCGCTTCGATGGGAATCGATTCTCTCCGCCGCGCGCGAAGACCACTCGTCCGCTCGCAGAATCCGGGATACTGCATTCAGCTTCTCCGTAATGGCGGCGAAGTTAATAGACCGAATGAGATTCATCGACTGAGATCGTCTTTCCTGGGCCATTGATTCTTTTAGCTCCGGACGCAGGTTTAATTGTTAACATCCTGCAACCGCGTTCAACCGTCATGATTTTTTGATACCTATAGAAAAATTACGCGACGATAATTAACTTGTATAAAAATATTATAACAGTTGTATATTATAGCAATAAGTTACCATTATAACTTTCAAGATACGTAAAATATATGATTAAAAATGATGAATAACACAAGCCTACGATTTAAAGGTCGGAGCAACATAGAGTTTTATGTCCATAGGTTATTATAACCTTTGAACATAAACTTGCCTTTAAAACTGGATCAAATTATGAACTTAGTCTCCGTTATTTACAATTTTATAAGCGTGATAATTTAATGTAATGCTTCGAAATTGCTTTGTTAATTATCTAACGTAAGAAACGGGTGTAATTTCCGTTAAACTCCTTGGTAGATGTGGAAGGCATAGTTTCAGACTGTATCTAGAGGGCCGGTTTATTGAGCTGAGAGAAGAGGAAATCGATTGTTCATGGAGATTCCAGAATGGAGGGCACCCGAAGGATTCTCCAGGATCCCGATGGTTAGCACCTACCCCCGTAATAGCACACTCTAACAATGAAATATCATTGTGTAATACGTTTCAAGTTACTCCGAATAGAACTAAACGAGGCTTAGAGCCTCCTCGCACTCGAATAATAATCATACCCATTTTATTTTCGCGACCCCGATCCAATTTCCGCGATTATTCGAAACTCTCGCGAACTGGACGAAATCTCTGATGAACTTACCGGTAAACTCCGATTCGACGTAGTCCTGATTGTTAATTCAGCCGCTCGGTTTCCGGAACTTAGTTACAGAACATAAATTAAGACTTCGGGAAGTCGCCGGCTGCGTTGCTCGATCATTAGCGGCTCTCCTGCAATGGAAATCACAATTAATAATATTCAAAAACCTTTTCGATTGGAAAGAAGAATCGACGTGAATACAAATTTCGTATATGTATTTCAATCAGTAAATCAATCTTTTAAATATAATTCTCTTTATCTAATCTGTAATTAAGAGTTATAAATAATTGAGACAGTTCTTCTATTTTATAATAATAAAGGCTCACAAGATTAAAAATCAATCGAAGAAAAATGGAGCATTGAGCCGTAACAAGGTGTTTGGTGTTCATATATTCTATACTTAAGTAAAGAAGTAACAAATTATATACATACTTTACATATACAATATTCCAACTTAATACACTGCGCGCCGCAAATTTGTCGGACTTGCAACATAGCTATCTTGGAACATTATATAATACCCTTCCCTCCCCGGAATTAAATCGACGCGATTTAATTGCTTAAAAAACTGTAAAGAATTTATTGCGAAAAATTAATCGATTGACTTCTATTTTATATTTTACATTTATTTGTTTTACTTTACAGATTATTAATTATCCAAAGTGTTATATATATATAAATTATCATTAATTTTTAATTTATATTTTTTTATGTCGATTATTTGTCAGTGTACGAAAATTAGCGTGCTATTATCGTAATACATCCGTACATATATATATATATTTATATTTCCTTTTCACCGGTGTCTCTTCGCGTCTTGAAAAGATATCAGGCGATGGTTTATCAACGAAGGAAGGGAAGCACGATACGGTGCGGCAAAGATCCTGAAGCCTCACAGATGTGAAAGAGTCGATCGTAAAATATCTCGTTTCCCGACAGAGAAATATGCGTTCTTATTTGATATTTACTACGGTTTACATTTCAAGTCTGACATAATATTTGTTGAATGTCGAACGATAATGCAAGAATAAAGTCATCTCTATTTTCGTGTATAATTCGTGTGCAATTATGATTGAGAAAAAGTAAAGTGAAAATACATTTTGATTACTATTATATCATTAGCATGGTTTCATTAATTAATTAGCACGTTAAATTAATTAATGTAATAAAATATTCTTTAAAAAATATATTTATTATTATATAGATACATTTTATGTTACATTAAGAATTTATATATTTTTAGATGAAGTTTTATTATAATATAAAATTTAAATCCATAATATACATTTAATTTATAATGTAGGTAAGTTTTTTATTATTGTAATTAAATTATGGGATAATTTTAATAAAACCGCGGTTGAGAAAGTATCTGAATAAATATCTGTTAATGCATGCACATTATTTGTTTCCCTTTGTTTTTCTTATAATCAGGAAATTGATTAAATTTATTTATACTATTATTATAAAGTAATAAACAGCTGTAAATAAAATAAATAAGAAAAATATTTATTTATTCATTTACCGCTGATTATATTTTTTGTATTTAAAGCATCAGGCTTTTCTACTTAGGACATTAGATAAGATGATGGTGAGAGTTTAAGTCGGTCGATATTATCCTTACCATCCCGGCGCGTAATGATAATTAATAACCGAGGAATGTTGAGGATAATTAATTGTCGGGAAATAATTAATAGCGTGCCGTGGTAAAATAAACATGATTGAACCGTAATTTATTATCTGCGAGCTCTCGACTGGATAAATATTAAACAGCGAATTCTACAAAAGAGCCCGTTAATTACCCATATGACTATATATATTCTTTCATATATATTTCACACGTTGACAGCGCATTCTGTTAATGAACAATTTTTGTTGAACTATATGTATAATATATTTCTGAAAGGTTCATTTCTTGACTACATATGGTATCAGTCACGTTTGGATGAAAACGTACGAGACACATTGTCACTTGAATCGGTATTTTTTAGGCTCTAGAATGCGCGTTAAACAGAGCAATCGTCTTTTTTTATTTTTACAAGGATCTAAAGTATATCGCGACTTTACGAGCGCTTTCATGATCGCGCGAGCGTAACGCGCGACGAGATGTTAAACATAAGACGTAATATTACGCCGTCGACGTTGACGTCGATGTCGATGTCGACATCGACATCGGCGTCGACGTCGACATCGACATAGACATCAACGTCACCCTCGTCATTCGGCTTTAATGCACATCGTATTATACGTTTATACGCGCCCTCATTGCCGCATTTATGGACGGTCTTGCAATTACACAATAGCGAACGGAAAAAGTCGCTCCGGTTAACGTTGTACGATAATTCTCCTTGAAGTATTACGATTTTTTTCTATCTTTTCTTTTTTTCTCTTTCAATATTATTGAGAAATTCTATTTAGAACATTTTATAGATGTGAACTTTATAATAAACAAGAACATATACATTATTAGTAGAATATGTGTTTCTATTAAAAAAAAAAAAAAAAAAAACAATTACAATTTATAGTCTATACGCCAGGTTGATTGAGCATTTTTATCGAGGTTGATGGCTTAAGTTAATGTTTTTTTATGTTTTTTGGGTCGTAGAACAAGAATCTGTAAATAGTTTTTTCGTAAGTCAATGCAATAAAAAGTTATTAACAATTTATTTGCTTAAATTGCCCTAGCGATCAAACTATATATACATCCTATAAAAAAAATAAGCTCGAGAAAATTTGTTCCTCTTTTCACGACGAACAAAACTGGCGTTTGAATTTTTCCAAAATCTTGATTATTGACGGAAATATGTCATTTTTAGGTAATTACTGATGCCTACGCGTCGCGGAGTACCCTAGGCGTGCGCGCTCGCGCTCAATTTTATTGTTAAAACAATTGAAACTCTGAACTTGTCTAAACTTGCAAAAACACGTCTACGTGCGTGAAAGTCCAGTACTCCTTGCGTATGGTAGGGTACTCCGCGACGCGTAGGCAGTAATTACCTAAAAATTAACATATTTTCGTCAATAATCAAGATTTTGGAAAAATTCAAACGCCATTTTGTTCGTCGTGGAAAGAGGAACAAATTTTCTCTAGTTCATTTTTTTACAGGATGTATGTTTGATCGCTTAGAGCAATTTAAACCAATAAATTGTTAATAACTTTTTATTGCATCGACTTATGAAAAAGCTATTTACAGATTCTTGTTCTACGACCCATAAAAAAACATTAACTTAAGCCACCAACCTCGATAAAAATGCTCAATCGACCTGGCGTATAGACTATTAAATTGTAATCTATATATATTTAATATAAAAATAGAAAGGATTGAATTTTTTACATATATCTTATTGAGTGCCATTTCTTGTTATTCATATATTTTATAAATTTAGCTTATGATTAGATTATTGTAATTAAAGATTGGTTTCTTAATTTATTTGAAAAATTTAAATGAAAAAGTTATTTTCATCTTCTAAAGGAAGCAGGAATTAGTTATTTTCTCGTTTTTGCTTCTCAGAATTACGTTTCTGGCAGACTGTACCTTACCCAATTTGATGTTCGGTTTGATTGGTTCGATTTAGGTTCGCCCTAATTCGATCCAGCAGTTACCACGCAATCGGCATAACGATTGGTGTTGGCAATGTTGGCATGCCAACAATTGCATCGTCGAATCACCCGCCAGGATTTTGATCCTTCATTAGCGCGCTTAGTGCTTTTCGCGATCGGGTGACGTCACGATCATATTAATTAAGAAGGCAGCACAGATGAATTTCTATAATTCATCGATTTAACATTATAGCTGTTAAATATAAACGGTCTTAAGCAAAGTTTCAATTTTACGACAAACGAGGGGAAATCAAACCACTCTCTCTCTCTCGAGGCCGTATTTAAATATCTCCGTAATAATACAAATGCCACTAATTTGTATTTAAGAGAGAAAATTTCCAGCGACGACTTATAATAACAAAATTGAAACGTGGCCGCGGGCGACCCATTAAATAATTCCGGCCGGGCAAAACAGCGCTTTCATCGCTCAGTTTCCACATCGTCCGCACAGATATTATTATCCGAAGAATGGTCGTTCAGGTCGCACGGGGCGGGGAGGGGGGGGAGGAGGAGGTAGTAGTTGTCGGGGAAGGTTCGGTTCCCTGAGTAAACCCGAGGCTTTCCTTTCGACGAGCTTTCGGTATTGTACCCGGGCGAGCTCGCGCACGTAAATACCATGATTGATGGGATAGAAACAGCTCTTGAATCGCCCTCCCTTTTCCACTGCCTTCCCCGCCCCCCTTCTTCGCCTATCCTCACTTGCCGACCATCCGCGAGAGAGAGAGAGACCACTCTCGTACGAAGTTTACAAGGAGGCCACAATGGGCCGAGCAGTGCCGATTTTCTGTGCAACCCCTCGCGATGGGCACTTAACACCCCATCCATCCCCGGTATTGTTTGATTGTTCAATGGCACGTGCTACGATCCATCCCTCCGGCCACATCCCCCGTCCCCTCGGTCGCTCGCTCACGGGCGCCTGTTCTTCGAACGGTTCTCTCGCGATTCACCGTTAGTGAAGCAGAGCTCACCCTCGGAGATCCTTAGAGACTCTCGAACATTTTTATAGGGATTCAGCGGCCCTTCAAAGACGCTTCCAAGGTATCTTCGGCGATTTTCCCAGGGGGTAATATATATACTACAGTTTCCATAAATTCTTCGAATAGTATATAACCAGTGTAATTAATAATTCAGCAGTGATAAGAGTTCTTGAATACTCTCTTCTCCGCATCGAACCGAGTATTTTTCTGCGCCGAGGAAATCTAGATCGGAAAATTAATTGCAAACTTGAAATTTTCTTTACGCATCGCAAACGACAGAAATAAGAGAAACAAATAAGAAAAGATAAAAAAATCTCAATTACAGGGCGAAGTCTTCCGTGCTATCGAGTCCGCAAATTATATATTGAAGTTTTCACGTCACACAAGGCGAATAAATTTTACAATTTTTTTTATCTGCAAAAAGGTCGATTTGTTTATGCAAATTCTTTATTTCACTGTTCATAATGCGTTAAAAATTGGTACAATTGTTTAATTAGTTAGATCAAGATGCGAAAAGCGCGTCGCTTTCTCGAGACGGACTAATTGCTCGACTTTACCAGGTGCATCAACCGTAAAACTAGGTATATACCCAGCCCGCAGGTACACCCGGTTAATTGAGTGGGAACAGACTGTCGCGGTTGACAACGCCCACAAAACCACCTCCACTCTTCCACGGGATGTCGATAGAATAACTGCCAGGTGTAAATACACTCCCGGATTCCCTTACAATCGCGAATTAACGTGCCTTTGCACTCAACAATCTGTCGATTATGAAAGTACTTTTGTTTTCGTTTTTTGATCCCTTTGAATTAACTACGTTTGTACGTTATAAGTGACTGACAAGTGGCTCAATTTAAATGGCATTGTGACATATTTATTAAACTCGAAAGAAAAAAACATCCGAAAAAGTACTAATTACTGAATTTTTAATAGCAATAGTTTTAAACCTCTTGGTTAGAAGTTTAGATATTTTTCAAATCTGAAATAATTAAAACTTACATCTCATAGTGCAAACATTATGCTTAATAAGCTGCTTGATAAATAATTGTTTGCTATCGTGTAAGTACCTATAATAACATTTATGTGAAAATTTGGGAAATTATTTGTGTAAATTCATAATTGTACAAAAAGGTAAATTATAATCATACTAAGTCTAATGATGAAAGAATCGTTAGTGTTGTGTTGCCGGAAAAGGGTTGAGACGTTGAGAGGAAGTGCGAGTGCTCGGGGACTTCAATTTAACTGGCGGGGTTCGATGGCCACTCGAAAGGCCGAGTGGGAATAAAACGTATTGCGGTGGGAGATCAAAGATGAAGGTCGTTGATCGAACATGCAGAAGGTATGTAGGTATATGTATGTGCGCGACGCATCGCCATTACCGTTCGAAATCCAAAGCGCCTGCTGGGACATCGCACAGAATTTTTATTCAGAGAGCATCTCTTTAGAGATGCGAGAGATCAAATTAGAACTCGAGACGTCAGATCAAAATATACTTACTCCCCTGCGCGTGAGCTCCTCGTTCAAATCCTTCCTTTTCGCGTTTCTTTATTCCGCTTCAATTTTGACAGCAAATATCGCGGAGTCACTGACGTTAAAAATTACCAGAGATTGTCACAATATAACAATACAATAATAACGATATTGCATTTAGAAAAATGTTATTTTCATTATTTTTTCGGATGTCAATTAATGTTTAAATTTTTGAATGCGCGAATTTTATACCGATGGAAATAGTTGTCACGAATATTTGACGAAAAATATGAAACATTTCCCAAATATTTTATAAATAAAAGCAAGTTTCGTGTACAGCGACGTACACAAACGCACATACACAATTGCACTTTTAATTTATATTATGTCATAAAAATTTATTATTTAATTACATTAATTCAAACTTTGTCGCTTTATTATCGATGCATGTTTAAAAAGTATCCTTTTATTTTTTTTATTACATTATACATATTACTCGTAGTAAAAGAGAGTATTATAAAGTACCTAATATCGCAGAAACATACTTCAACAATATTTACACGTCATATTATTTCCTATGTAATTTAATTAGAAAGCGAGGAAGACAAAAAGAGAGAGAAATTTGCGAGGAGGTATAGCTGAGGTGAGACGGTGACACAAGAAATGCGAGGAAAGGGGATGGGATGTGGGATGGGGTCGGGGCTGGGCTCGAAGCTCCAAGGGGAGATGGCAGGAATATATCCGTAGAATTGCACGTGATGCGAAAATTCGTTTACATGCTGCCGAGGCTGGCATCCCTATAATGTCTACCAATGCCGCGCATTCCATTCCGCTTGGATGACGCGTATTCCCCGAGACTTTATGTGCGTGTACGTGTATTTCGCGCCGCGAGTAGAAAATGCTGTCGCGAGACTCCGTGCCTACGAGCCGACGATTTTTAACAAACCCGTCTGGGATCGATATCAAAATTATATCTGCGATTCCCTTCGGTTTCCGCCGTTAATCGCGCGCTTCGAATAAAAATTCATTTTTTTTATAATAACAAAAACACGTTTGTGCTGTATTTTTTTTTCATTATCCAAGAATAATCTTTCTCGAAACTTTTGTAATTAGGTTGTTATATTTCAGGAACGCAACAATCCGTATTAAGTTCTCTTTTTCTTTACTATCATTAATTTTACGTGAAAATGAAATTTTTCTTCCGCAGCTCTTAAAGGATTTTTTTTTTTATAAGAGTATCATCTCTCTTTTTTTCGAAGAAGTTAATGAAATTGTGAAGAGCTTTTCAACTTTCATTATTTCGGTTTTTATTTTCATATAAACCATATCTCTGTAACATACTACATTAAAGAAATTAAAAGAAAGGTTTATGAGGAAAATTATTACAATATGCAAAGAGACATTTTGTATTCTTTAAAATGAAAATTCTTTAAATAAACTTTAAAAGTCTATGATATTTCACACACACACACACACACACATACTTTTCAATCGGAATTTATCCGTATTTATTTAATTTATCATGGAAGCGTAAGATTTCGAATATTTCTGAATTTTTTCTCGTGTAAGTTTACCTAATAAGTTTTCGTGCTCGCGCGCATCTTTCTGTTTTCCCGAGAAGCGCGAATATTATTATAATCAAATTCCGCTACCGACGTAATAGGTGGATTTTGCGTGACTTGTCGATCGTTCTGTATCGCCCTGCGCGTCCGGGGGATGAATACGAATGGCGAGTCAACGGGGCGTACCTGTTGGTAAGCAGACGCGCAATATGGAATATCGAATGCACTGACTCGGCTGTCTCGGCCAGACATCCCCGCGTAGTTCGACCACCGGATGCATCAAATGCACCAAATGCAGCGTGATAACGTCACTGACAGGACGTAGGGTCGGTAATTCGGCAACGACGTGAAAGGGGGTGGCGACACGGGGGGGGGGAAGGGCGGAGGGGGTTAGAGGAATAGTTCCATCCCCGCAACCCTCGCCCAGTCTGTCGCGAGTAATTTTCGAAATTGGCCTTCCAGGAACGCGACGGTTGATTCGACGCTCGTAAAAAATCGAGAGAGCGGTAGGGAGGGGAAGGAAGGGAGGAGAGGGTTGTGCGTTCGGGATGAATGATCGTTTCGATGGATGAAATACGGCGCCCCTAACAGGAGACTCGATGTGTACCGCGAGGAATAATATTCGCCCGTTTTGCGAAAGGCGCGTATTGAGATTTGTAATACGGTAGAAGTTTTTAGAGTACTCCGGCGCGCGCCATCGGGAGAGATACCGGTTACCCTCCGCGGAACACCCGCCGCAAACTCCGAGACTGATGTTTGAATTTCCGGAACTCCGCTGTTCTTCGGAACTTCAAATTCATAGACCTGGAGAGACTTTATAGAATTTGTTACCGCGGATATATGTCTGACGAGCGGGCTCTACTCCGAGGTGATCCCCCTGTACTCGGCGAGACGTGTGATCGGCGAGGTTGTATATATAGCGTATCTCCCCAAAGTTTGACATCGTTTTTGTTCCGGGGCTACTTATCCGCGCTCCATCATTCACGGTCACACGGTCTGCTCGGCGAGTGTATATACCTATACGGAGTAGGTTTACGTCGTTCCGTTGATTACGGTAAGTGTTCGGATGTTGATACTGCGAATGGTCAATACTCATCTTATCCTCGGCTTTCGCCGCGGAGACTTGTTTGCGGTGAGGGTCGTGCCGGAAAGCTCGCCGCAGAGCTTACCGGAAGTCGCTTCAGGAACAACAAGCGACGCTATACGCCTCGCTTTTTTCACTTCCTGTTGATCCTGTCCAGCGATCAACCGAGGATTATTTCAGTTTCAGATTTCAAGAGATAATGATCGTAATTTCAAATTGTTCAACTGTTCCTAGATAGTTAAATAAATCTTATATTACGCAAATAATACGTAGTATATTATATATTTTCAAAAGAGAGTTAAAATAATTTAATTTTAATTTCATACGTACATTTAATATGAATAATGCAATTACATATTCCAATTCAAACAGAGCTAACACTGCCGCACGTGATTTATTATACATTCTGTAATTAATAATTCCTGAGACACATTAAGCGTGTTAAATAAATTATTCTATTTCAAGGACTGAAATCTTTGCAAAAGTTATAACAATAGCCGCGGAAGGATTTCGTCGACTGCTTCACGGTTGAGATCAGAGGCTCTTTTGTTCCTTATACTTTTTAGCTTCTTCGCGAAGGAGACATCCCAAAGGAAGGGGCGCCGTGCAACGCTACCGCCCGGGGAGCCCTTTTATTGACGGTGATAAACATTTTTATGAACCCCACGCGAATTACTACTTTTTATAACTCTGTCGCTCGATCTGTCGCTTTCTCCAATCCCTAGCGTTTCCTCCCTCGGATGTGTCCTCGGAAAGTTTTCCCCCCTTTAAGGAAATTCAACATCGCGAGAGCTTGACGTAGCCTCCGACCGCGAGAGCTATGACTTTAGAGAGCGAGACTTGAAAACATAAAGAATTTTGCGACTTAAATATTTACGGGATCATAAATTTAAAATTAAAGGTAATCGAGTCATGAATTTAAAGAGCAGATTGCTGATATTGAGAGACATTAATATCACGATTAAAAAAAGATGGACTCAGTAAAGTTTGAAACATTCTGGAAAATTTGTTTGGTTGACAATAAATTACAATTTAAGCTATTAATACTCTGAATTGCTCATTTATTGTTTTTGAAATTTTCTACTTTGCAAACACGACTGACCTTAGTTTATTATTTTGGATTTTCAAACTTTGTACTTTTAAATCTTTCTGACAAAAGTGAAGTAATCGCGGCTTAAAGACTTTGGACTTCCTGCAAAAAGTGTCTCTTCATTATTACGATAGTTTTTGAGATCGTCAGTTTGCAAATAAGGATCTAAAAAAACTCATATTTTATTTATTTTAACCGACGTCGTTGCAGCGACAATGTTGCTGCCGTAAAACAAACAAATTCAACTTTATTCATTTAATTCAACTTCATGACATGTAAATCCCTGGTTCCCGGGATCCTTAGATCCGGGTAGGATTATATTGTGCCGCTCGTAGTCCAGACTGGCGCGCGCGTTCCATATAATTGCGTTATAATAGCCATCGCAGATGTCGGCTCGTTAAATTGTTAATACGGGGGGGAGGGGCGGCCGGAAATTCCCGGAAGTTAATTCTGCAGCCTTCTGGCTCTACTAGAGGAGAAGTTTAAAGAAGTTTCGCTCGATCATTTGCTCATCAGAAATTAATAACGTCCACCGGACACACTTCGCCTTATGCTGTCTCCCGATCGGCGGATTATTATCGGCAATTCTCTCGCTAATCCTGCCCTTTACCCGCGCAAAGTTTGAAAATTTTCGACGATCCCGTAACGAGTACCTTTGTCAAAAGGATCTCCGTGAACTCATCCCTTCTCTTTTCGATCTCCCTTTCTCCTCAGTTAATCCTGATCCCTTACAATGCGGTATTCCGAGTTTTCGTCATTGTTTGCGCAGCGAGTTTCCAGAAATTTCAGAATTCGGAGGAGCTACACGACAGCAGACAAGGTTCAACGACCTGAGATCCTAGGATAGACAGCGCGCCAGGAAGATCTAGGAAAGGAAAATGTAGACAGTCTCATCTTGTCACTCAGCGGTATCTCCGGAGTCTGAGGGAAGGATGTTGGATAAGGAGAGAGAGGCAAAAGTTTTGCAAAGATATTGTATTGTAATGGCGTGTTATATCTCCGAACGCTTTCACATGTAAATTAGCGTTTACAAACCGCGATGGTTATCGATATGTGCATTTGCGATATCTGTCACCGCGTACACACCGGTGTGTGGGCGGGCGATTAATTAAATAAACGGTGTAGACACCGACGTTAAATTCAACTAATTATATGATAAATATGACTTTTCTCCTTGTTTTCGCTGGAATTATTTAACGCATATTGGAAATCCATGATATAGCGTGCCAATTACAAGAGAATATGTGTGTGCGCTGGAGCCAAAATTTGCGCCTGATAATAAAGCGCACTAACATAAGCCGACAAAAATAGCCGTTTGATATCGGAATATTAAGTATCTGTGTATACATCTTAATTATTTCAAGTCAGCCAAATCAATGTGGGTGGAAGATAAACGATGAAATGTTGTTCTCGTTATTTATTTTAAAATTTACTTTAAAATAGAGAAATTTTACTCAAACTTTATTACTTAATTGCTATTTCTGTCAATTTGTTAAAAAAAATCTGTTATAAAAAAACCGAGGATGTAATAGAAAAAAAAGTAGTAGTATTGAACGAAATTGAACATCTTCGCGAGTGTGCGAGTATCATTAAATGTCAATGATCGATTAGACGATTAGAGTAAGCGGGGGGGCTTTCTTGGGGATTGACTTTGAACGTCTATATCGAAATTCAGATACGGACGGCGCCGGCGCTTCGATCTCGCGTGATAGGGAAGTTTTGTCGCGCCATTAATAATAATAAACGTCGCGACATCGATAATAACGCGTTTCTATAACGGCGCTCGTCGACTCGACGCGAAACGCGAAGACAAGGACGGACGGTGGGTAGGAAGAGGGGAACCGACCCCCCGGGGCACATACGTCTTCGCTTACGTTCAACGGGCGTTATTTTATTACGCCGTCCTAAATTTGCTCGGGTGTGTGTCGCGTTCCGTCTACTTCGAAATTTTTCTCCCTTACGACAGCCCACGTGACGCGCTCTATACCCCGATACTTTCTTTTACTACTTTCTGAAATTAACCCTCTAAAATCGAAGTGCTATACTTAAACGCCAAGATGTTGCCAGCTTTTAGTAGCTAATTCTTTAGTAGCTAGTTAATTTTCAGAAGCGAGAAACACACAACGAGAAATACGGATAAATGTCGGAGTGTATTTAATCCTTTTTCGGATACAGCGAGATTAAAATTATAGTTAATGGTTTATATTAATTAATTTTATAGTTATAAAGAAGGTCTTCAGACTTAAGTCAAGAGCAAATGAAATACGATTACAGACCACTTTAAGCTTATTAATTTTCAAGGTAATAAAATTTCATGGTAATGAAGATTGCAATGTCTTTCGCAACAAACGTTCTTTAACCCTCTCACGTCCGAAATATAAATATTCCTGATAAATATTAAATCGTTAACATCAAATAAAGCGGTGTACAATGAGAATTTAAGGAGTAAAATTTGAAGTAATTAATTCCACATATCTGATTTCTTCTGAAGAAAGCTGAAAACGTGTCAAATCTTTCGTGGCTAGTCCAAGAAATTTCAGATTTCGTTACGTAAATAATTTTTTATATTTTATAGTACTTATTATAATATTTTCTGTTAAAATCCAAGCAATTCTTTTAAAAACGAGCCTTAAGCGGTGTCTTTAATGAAAATTTAAGACGTAAGATTTAAGCTTTAAGCCTTAAGCCATAAGTTGACCAGCTACAGTCGAGTATTCTTCTCACATTCGACCGTAATTGGTCAATTTCTTACGGCTTAGGCTTAAAGCTTAAATCTTGCGTCTTAAATTTTCATTATGGACACCGATTAAGGCTCGTTTTTAAGAGAATTGCTTAAATTTTAACCAGAAAATATTGTAATAATTATAACTATAAAATATAAAAAATTATTTACGAGAGAAGTAAAATCCGAAATTTCTTTAACTAGAAAGATTTGATAAGTTTTCAGCTTTTTTAAGAAGTCAGATATGTGCTTCATCTTTATGTATAAAAATGCGCTTTTTTTTTAATTCTGGGCCGTTCTACAAGATACGCGAGGTTCCAAAAACAAAACTGAATAATCTGAAATGTTTTTCCTCGCGGGATCTGTGACAAAAATCGTCCGTAAAAAATCGCGCGGATACAGACACACGCGGCGAGACCCACACCCTCTTGGCTCAGTCACGCTCACCTACCCTCGGCGCCGCTTCCGCCCTCTTCCGCTGCCGTCGCGACGTTCGCCACCCCTCGTTCGGTGGAGGCGCACGTTTACAAAGGGCCAGTACGCCTCCAGCCGTCGGGCGGATCGAACGCGACGGCTCCGCACTCCTCGCGTCGCCGCTGAATCCTCTCGCGATCTCAGATTCGACGATCGGCGAACAATTTTCGCGCCCGACGCCATGGCCACTCGAGGATCGGGGACCGTCTTCCTCGCGATATCCTTGAGAGACACGTGCGCGGCCGTGCGCGTGTGTTACTCACAATGAGGCTCACAGCGACAATCAAGCGCGACTCCTGATCTTCCCTGTAAACGCACTCTCGATTACGAGCGAGGATAACGAGCAACGTGGACTGTCGATGTTGTTAAGATCGAGTTGAGCAACAAGAAGAACGACGCTTAAGGTGTCCTTGTATTGTATCTCCGGAGGTGGGTCCGAATTCTCAGAGCATTGCTTTCTTTCGAACGATATCAGCTCGTCTGCCACAAAACTTTTTTTTGTTATATTTTATTATCGAAGATAATTATTAATATTGATATCGTTAATATCAGGAAATGATAATATTTGAGCTGTGTGCACGAAATCTCCGAAGATAGGTGCGAATTCCTCCCCGCAGGATCATATTCCTAATCCCTAAATTCTTCGTCGACCACAATGCCTGCGACGTGCTCGGCGACGCGATATTCCAGCAATTCCGCACTGTAATAACTTGCGGTGTCCGATTTAGTATAAGTCCGATCGTAAAGAATAATCCGATTGTTAATGCGAGTCATTAGTATTAGGAACGGCGTTAAGGGACGAGGATTTTAGAGAACGCGTTTTCAAAGGGTGTTTCGCGAATCGGTTTGCCTCGGTGGATCTACATGATTATAATTTTCGTGCTTCCTATTTGTGTTTTGAATCGGAAAAACTTTGGCGCCCCAGGCCATTCGATTCGTATACTTTAAATATTGGCTGATCGTCCGACTTGACATCGAGCCGTTTCCCTCAGTTTTTCTCCCAAATATTTACCAACTGTTCGCAGTTTTTCGGGTATATATCTTTGGATTTATCTACAAATCTTTTCCCGAGATGTTTAATCTCGCATGATCGGCCGACCGTTCTTCACGTTTTCACATTCTTTTCCCGAGATCTTGAGATTATGTTAGTTTTTTTTTGTTCTTGAAACCAAGAGCTTGGCTATCATTTTATGATAACTGAATGATATAAAAAAATAATGTAACAAGATTTATTTTATATTTTCTCAAATATTGAATTCTTTAGGGTTCTTTAGGCCCTTATTCGGATCTTTAGGTCTATCTATTTTTAATTCGATTTTCCGTTCTTTCTTCAAAGTTTTAATTATTTCATTCATTGCGTTCTTGTATATTTTTTGTCCTCGTAACTCTATTTTACATATTGTCAGATCTTTCTTAATATTGTTATTAAACGGGCTTTCTTAGATTAGATAGATATATTCGCGTCACTAAACGCTGACACCCTTAGACACGGATAGGATTTTCCCGCATAATCTCGGGGGGTCGGGGTCACACCCCCTGGTCCGCGCCACTATTCACCCATCAGGACCTTATGGTTCTGTCCAGGATTTGGGACGCGAGCGGTCGCTCGTGACAGTAGAAAAATATCGCGCACGGCGCTCTCCGCTTTTTCCGCTCGGAGGGCCGGAGGGATGGCCGTCTGACACTGACACGTCGGTAATGACTTCAAAGAGATGTACAGGGCGGTCTGAATTACGGATTTGCCGCCGAACCGCCGCATTTTCAATCCCTCCGTCCTCGGCGCTCTATCGGGCTTTAAATTATTTGTTCAACGGCACAGTGCCGCGTGGTCCGTCCGTACGTCTTGCCGTAATTATTAAGAGAGAAGTAGAAAGTACAATTATATATTTCGCAAAATGACACCGTTGAACAGAGTGGACGTGCATTTTGCGACACAAAAATGCCCCCGCATTGTGCTCCGTATAAATATATTCTATCGTGAAAAAAAAATGCCGTGCATGCGCCCAACAAAATGTACATTACGCGGGCAATATATCCTCTATACCATGGCGTTTTAACTGCGTGCCTCTCGAAAACGTTAAAACATTCGTCCACCGCGAAATCGTTCTAATGCAAGGTAAATATTTTCCCGCCCGACGGGAATTGTTTTGCGCGAAGCAAATATTTTTCCGGGCGACGCAATCGTTTTAAATTGCATTCTTCTCTCTTTCCATTCTTTATTCGGTTCTCTCGCTCTCATTCCATTTCTCTCTCTCTCTAGGAATTTCTCGATCGACGAACCGAAATTTTCACATCGCGCCGCGCCGGCATCTCCCGGCGGGGACGGACGCGACTTGCTGGTTTTTAATTGAAAAACGTGTAATTTGTAATTTCCCACGGGTCGCCCCGGGGAAATGCGCGGGCGCGACACCGCCGAAATTACTTCGTCGGAAGCCAGCCGCGAAATCCTGGACGAGATTTTAACGATCGTTCGCTTTCCCCGTCGTCGTCGCTTCGGGTTTGATTAGAGCCCATGAACGCGGAAATCGCTCGTCGTCGTCGTCGTCGTCGTCGTCGTCGCGACGCGGAAACCGTAAAAAAATTGTCGCCCCGGCTCGCTCGCCCTCGCACGATTTTACGCTGACTCGTTCCGCCGTAACCGAGCCGTGCCTGGATCGAGCTTAATTAGCACGGCTGCGTGCCCCGCTGCCGTTCGTTAATGAGAGCTACCCAGGGGTGTGGCGCACGATCGCGTCTAGATTCTGGAGCCACGCCGTTTATTTACATGTCGATTGGGTAGCGTTGAGAGAATTTTAGAGCAAAGACTCAGCCTCCGCAAAATCTAGGAATTTCGGATGGAGCAAGTGCGGGTATTGTGAGATAGTGGGGCAATACGAACCATCACGATATCTAGCCTGTTAAATGCGTGTCAAAACTGGGTTCAGTTATTTTTAACGGTTTTCAAGTTGTCTAAAAAAAAAAAAGATTAGGGTATCCCATAATATCCGCATTTGCTCTATACAAATCAACGACGCGAACTTATTTCTCGCGCGTAATTTCACGTGGACATTCGAGCGGCAGTTCCGGATGGAACTGAGTTTGAGGTACCGCGTCCCTGCAGTGCGATTTGAATACTCCCTTGAATTCTCTTCACCGGGACGTTCGCTCATCGCTTATCCGTCTATTCATCTCGTCTCGCCGTCCTCGAAAGCTCACAGCGTCAACGGCGAATCGCGAGAACGCGTCGCAAACGCGCGACTCGCTGTTACGCTGAAAATGGAGGGAATAAAAAAGAGAATATATACGCTCACATATGCCGACCGTTTTGTCCGCCGGTTCCGCAACAGCCATTTTTATCGATGATCGCCGCGCCCCTGATGTTCGATTCGACCGGATGTTCCGACACCGGAATGCGTCCGCAATAAAACGGCGCCGGGATTGGCAGGGGCTGGTCGCTGGAAGTGTCGATGGAATGCGTTTTCAAACCCGCTGGCAAGGACGCCCGCGGTCCAGCCAATTTATTTCGCCGTTTTAACTATTTTTTGGATGCTTGAAAATACAACTGACGTTGACAGTAACAATGGTTATTACAACATTAATGTAACAGTTTTGCTTGTAACAGATATATGTCAGCACGTTTTAAGTGCGCGTAAGAGATTTACCACATGTTATTTATAATATTATGTTTGCAAAATACCATGCGTTAAAACAATTTCAGTGCATGCCTTAAAAATTTATCGAGTTCCCTTATTAGTATGAAAATAAATTATATTCTATCAGAGCGAAGCGCTGGTGAATTAGTTTTGCTAAATTATTTTGGCTTCACTATAAATTATTTATCGACATGTACGATCGAGAGAATTAAATATACGCGTGACACTAATTAGAGCGTTTATTGTATGTGTGCTTATGCTGAAAACAGACACGCAGGATTGACAAAGGATCTTTAAACTATGTCAGAACTTTTCTCCGTTACTCCGTATTCACGAAAAAGAGAGAGCAAGAGGTGGGAGGGGAGAGAAGAAGAAAGTGCAGAAATCCCGTTATGGAATTCTGGACTCTTGGCCGGCCAAAGTTCTCAAGGAGTAATTATAAAAGGAAAAAGAGAGAGGGAGCACGTCGCGGGCCCCCTGTCCCCCCTTTAAATTACGTAGTACGGGAAGTGTCGGAAAAGGGATGGAAGGTTTCCGTCAGGCGTGAATCGCGGTCGGTTCGAACTTTTAATTACGTGATACTCGGGATAGGTCGGTGGAAAGAGGGGGGCGGGGGGTGAGAAAGGGGACGGCGCGGGACGAGCGGAAAGAAAAAGACGCGGAACAGACTTAAGCAGCACTCGAAACTCCTTCCTAACAAGACCGGAAATCTGTCGAGGGCCCTTCGGGAAATGCCGGCGCGGCGCGGAGGTACGCCGTTTTTCAATTAATTAGTTCGAAGCGAAAGAATGACGCTGTAATTGCAACTGCCATCTGCAGCGAACATAAATCGCGCGCGGGCGCGAGCGCCTATTACGGGGTCGCGTCGATATAGATATATATACATTGCTCCGCAAAAACGGATCAGATACTTCCGTGTTTTTGTGTTTTTTACTCTTTTTTTTTTTCGCGGCTCGCCGCTCGTTCCGAGCTCGAGCCAGAGAGCAATTATTGCTATTATTTCGTTGTCAACGAGGGCGGGCGATTTTTATCGGCCTGCACAGCCGCGCGGAGATATGCTCTCGGCGCGGTTTTTCAAGTTCCAGCGGCGAAATCGGCGAGTGTTCCAAATGTTCTCCCGCACCCCTCGCACCGACGATGATCCTGCTGCTCTAGTCAAGAAAGACAAAACTTTGGAAGAACTACGTGGCTGTATGGTCGAGCAGCTGGATTTTTTTCTACAGCACGAAACCATAAACTTTGTAGAATTGCGCTCTTCAAGACGTTAGAGACTTAAGAGTAAAGGAATTCGGGCGGGGCGACGACTCGAAGAGGATCCTTCGCATCGAGGAGGCGATTCGCTAAACGATGTCACCCTGAAGACCGTTTCGGGAAACGAAGATGTGCTGCTCAGGTGGCCCAGGTGGTATCAGACTGACCAGATGTGGAGTCGTATGCGGCCTCGCCGCCCTGGCGGCCCTCGGCGTCGCTCTTTCGGGCCCGACCTGGCTGCATACCGAGGAGAGGCTCGCCGTGCCGGACGTACCGAAGAATGCCGCGGTCAGCGTGCGATTCAAGCTGGGGCTCTTCAGAGTCTGCTCGACGATCGTGAATCCCTCCAACCTGACGCTCCGTGAGTAACGATTATTTTCTTTATAGCGATTCGAGAGCGTCGTAAATGGAGAAAGTTTGAGGAGGACATCTCTAAAGGCCCCCGTATAATCAAAAATATAAGTAACGGAGAACAGATAAGGAATAAGAATTTAGGAACGGTTGCGCTTCAACCTCTTTCTTTTCAATTTTCCAGATTATGTAGTGTGTACAAGCTATAAAACTCATGTCGCTCATATTTTTTATTGTGCGTTGAACTGTTTTTTATTCCTGATTTCTTATTCCTACTCGCTAATATCTGTCCCTTGTTCCTTACATTTTTAATTATGCGGGGGCCTTAAAGAGACACCAGAGAGAGATGTTGCGTGGCTTCCGTTATAGCTCTGCACTGTAAAGCGGTGTCTACAATGAGAACGTAAGGAGTAAGATTTAAGCTTTAAGCCTTTCGAGTATTCTTTTTAAATTCGACTGTGATTGGTTCAATTTCTTACGACTTAAAGGGCTCAAAGCTTAAATCTTACTCCTTAAATTCTCATTGTAGACACGCTTTAACTTGCATTACTTTATCTTATTTTTGAAACTTTAAGAGATTATGCTGTTTAAAGATTTTTATGAGATGCACACATAACGGTTACGGTTAGAACCCTGTAACTTTAATAAATATTCACATTGTGAAAAATCATGGTTTTCACGAGCGCCCGAGGAGCTTTACAATTGGTTCCGCGAGAGAGTTCCGTCTCTGCCGTTTTCTTGACGAAATCTCGCAGCGCGACAGGATTTTCAGGAACGACGAGGAGTAAACGTAAAAACAAATGACAGCGGTTGTAAAGAGCGCGGCAGAAGGGAAGAAGGAAGGGGAATTTGTGGGAGGGGAAAGAAGGAACCAAGGGAAAAGGGGGGGCGCAGGGGAACATCCACGGATGGCGCGGTTACAAGGGTGGGTTGCAGCCACCCGGACGATGACAATTCCTTTTTATTTCCCTCACAGCCTCGTCTCTCGCTCGCTCAAGGCTTTCGACTTTTATTTCTCCCGTCGTCCTCGCCATTTCTTCAATCCCCGGAGTTCACTCCCGCGCTCACCTCCGCGCCGCGCGCGAGGGTGTGCCACCTGAATGCCGTTCACCGCCGTACGCGAGGTGTACTTAAATGTATTCCGCGATCGGGCGATCCATCCTTATTGTTCCGCGTCCTCTATCGGGTTTCAGTTCTTTGCGCGAGCCCCGTCGTTATTTATTCACGGTGATGGGCGTCGCAGCATCTATCAAGTTAGTAAAGGTCCATCGCGCCGCGAGAAAGAATTTTATCGCTTTCTTTCAGTCTTATTAAGATTTGTCGCGGTCTAGCGGACTTTGTTTCGATTGAATATTTAAGCTACTGTACCACGCATTTAACGCACTTTACCTCGTAAAGTGGGTTAAATACTCCAACTCTGTTTCACAACGTAAACTTGACCGAAAGTGTAGAGTAAATCGTTAATTTCTGATGAGTCACAAGTTAGTTCGATCGCAAAATTTCGACATTAAACTTAAAATTTATGGTTTTTAAAAGAAGAAGGCAGACAAGTTCTTAATTGTTTTTTTTTAGCAGAAGACAAAGCGATGAAGAGATTAAAGAAAAAAAGTGAAATTGTAAGCCGGAGTCAATCAAGTTTCGATATGTAAAGGTTGAAATAATTCAAACTAAAAGTAAAATGGGAAACTAAGATTAGTAAAGAATTTAATCGCCAACTTCTAGATAAAACCTAATAAACTCGAATAAAATCTAAGTGAATCTATGATTACGGTAAAATTTAATAATAAACTTTCGACAGATCGCGCAAGACTAAATAAAAGTTTTGTCAAATTAATTATCAGTCTGTTCTTTTTTCTTTCAATTTGATGGTATGGCTTAACTGTTTGAAGTTTTCACGCGAAATAGAAATTAAAAATACTGCACTCATACGTAAAAATTATGAAAGCGAGGGAATTCAAGCTAACAGCTTGGTTGTTAATTATCGGTTATTTACGCGGGCAAAGCCAAGCGAGAGATTTATATTTCGGCGAAACGCCATTATCTGGGTTGCATTGGAAACCCGTACACGCAGCGTTTCCATAATGGAGCCGCCATTCGTGCGCGCGTGGCCGTATTATTCGACGATTAATAAACGGTTTTATCTGCGGCAATCTTCTCCGGCGCGGCTAATAATTAATATTAAAGCTACGGAAATAGCGCGGCGGAAATCGACTTTCATCGAACATTCACCCGCACGTATCGCGGACGAGTATTTCTCAGTACATTTTCTAAATATAGAACTTGGTAGCGTACGCGGCGTATGATCTAAAATTTTATTCCAATTATTATATAATTATTTTTACGCTTGAAACGACTTAACGACGCGCGATATTTTTGCGTCCACGAGCGTCTGCTAATCTCGTTGGGTGATGTTCGTTATTAACACCCAACCTTTGAAGCTTTAAACGCGGAACGATGCGACGCGATTTTGGCGTTATTTCATTTCGATAATTTGCACGTGCTCCGGGAAAGCCTCGGAGATTGACCCCCTTTCGCGTCAACTCCGCTAAAAGCCCCAGAATATGTTACGGCACAGACAGTAACTGAATTAAATTCGAAAGTTCCGCTCGGGGAAAACCGTGGGAAAAGCCGGGGCTCCGCGCGGGGCCGGGTTGGTTCACCTGCAAGTAACCATGCCCTCAAGGCCGTGCCCTCCTCCTCCCCTTCCCACTCCCTTAAGAGAGATTGCGCGCGAGTTATTAGTTCAAATGAACGGTGAGAACAGCAAGGAAATACTTTTAAGCTCCAGATGGAGAGAAACGAGCCGACCGTCTCCGCGGAGACTTGTGATTTAAAGATGGCGAGCTATACCCAACCAGCCCCTCGTAAATCTCCGGCGCCCTTCGGAGTGATTTTTGCGCGTGGTATTTTGCTCGCCCGATAAGCGATCTTAACGGGCGAGAGAAATTTGATTGAAGTGCAAAGCCATATATAATTCACGTTGTTTTGCAAAATCTTCTCGCGTTTCTCCTGAATTTTTTAAAAGATTCGTTTCAAATTGAAGTATTATATCCTTTCATAATTTCTACCCTAAATTTCGCGGTTTTAATTTTAATGAATCTTTCTGTCTGCTGTAATTTCGATATTTTGTGACATAAAATTTTTAAATTCATTATTCTTTAATCCACAGTTTTCTATATCTAGCTGTGTTAATTATTCAATTTATAATACACGTGGGAAAAATGCCAACATATAATTCATGGCTTTAATTTATTTTGACTCATGTTGTTCCAGAAATGTTATTTTAATTCACATTAATTCGACCATCACAAGTTGATTCTGATAAACTCCACGTGTCAGTTAATTTAGCTGTTAGATTGCCGCTTTATATACGACAGTTTGCGCGCAGTGGGTTGCTTCTCCATCGTCCGTAACTGTAATTCACATTAATTCGTAGCGCTTTACTTTTTTGAGACATTCCGAGAAGAATGGGAGCTGAAGCGAGCGCAATCAAGGTAGAAAGAAACCGACAAATGGGGCGACTTTCCCTAGCGGTATCCCGCTGAATCCGCAGGACTAACGAGTCTTTATTATCCTTGTCATCGCGCGGTATTCGTTTCGTCGACAGAGGACTCGAAATCTCACTCTCGAAATCTTCCTCGACGTCAATTGGGTCAATTGGTCGCTTTGATGGCTAATGGCCGTGATGTGAATAGATTTAATAGAGCGATCCCCCGGAATGATACCTACTCCGATAAGGAAGTTCGATAGATCCCTCTGAACCTTCATTGATTAATTCGAATTAAAGAAGCGATATAATTTGCAATCATATATATATATATATATATATATATATATATATATATACACATATGAAATAGATAATTTGTATGTGCATTTGCGGCACGTGTAACATAATTAATCAATTAATACATCCCCAGATATTGCAATACAATTAATTACATTATTTATAGTTATTGTGATGTAATCAATTACATATATTAATGTAATTTATAATATATCTCTCACTTATCGGCATAGTTTAATTGTGCGAATTTAATAAATAAATTCATAAATATAAATTTGATTCAAATTTATGTTTATAACTTATGTATTATTGTTTTAATTGCAGTCTCTCTTTTCCTGTGAAAGAGAAATAATTATTTTAATTAAAACTCACCTTAATATTAATCTGTGTATATATATTAGAACAGTCAAACATAATTAAAATATTAACTTTTAAGCTGTAAATTAAGAGAACAAATAAATAGTGCTGTATTTTGTTTCATTATATTTGTTACCAGTAACTCGCTCTTTTATTTATTATCCATTATTATATTATTATTATTATTGCGAGAATTATGACGATAAAATTACTCGTTTAGTATATGCTAATTAAACAGGAATTCTGTATCGCAGAGAAGTCTAACGGAGAGGGATTTGCCTAAATCGACGCGTGTCGATAGTCGAGGCAGGTCTCGTTACGCGATCGGCAATTAATTACTGTCTTCGTAAAACTGCGGGACGCCAACAATTTGTCTTCATTGCCGGCGCGAAGACTTACCGAAGGGTCGCGAGCGGAAAGACAGAAGGGTGAAAAATAGGCGAAAGGGTGCATGCGACAGAGAGTGGAAGGGAAGGCGCGGCAGATTTTTGACGACGCGAGTCGCGCGAGCGAGATTTTATTCGAATGAAGTTACACAGAGTACAGCTTTTTTTTCTAATAAAGAAAAATTTCATTAGTACACGTTTTCGAGGATATGAATTATGGATGGTAAACAAAAATGGTAAACAAACGCGACGTAAAATTCCGCGAGTATCGGCTGACAAGATCGGACGGAATAAAATTATATAATCAACAAGCTGGAAGAAACGGAAATTCGTTGTTAATGTAAAATCTAAAGGATCTGACGTAGCTTACCGCGTGATCCTCATGTAAATCACCTAATCGCCATGCCGTTCAGTTTACGCCGGTTAAAAAGGAAATTCGGCACTCGGTATAAATCGCGAGCGGCGTGCGGCACGATAATAAGGTTATTTGTAATTCCGGGACTCGGGCTGATCAAATCTTCCTAATTTCCTGGATCTGCTCGCTTAAAATTCCGCTCGTAGGACGCGCCCGCTCCTCCGGCATTGTTGCGGAAAGTGTCCGGAATTACCACCGTGGAAGCCGGGTCCGGCGCGGCCGTAAAGGACTCGAAATAATGATCGGCGCTGTATTACTTCCTATAATGCTTTTTGCTGCTGCGAATCTAATTGTCGCGAGACGCTGCAGGAAACTCGAGAGTAACCAATGCGCGCGGCGCCCGCGCCGCTCTCCCGAGGAACGTCCTCGGGACGTCGTCAGACGTTATTATCGATCAATCTTATCTATTTTACGTCAGCTTCGTTTATTTTACGGCGCCTTGTCTCATTTTATTTTATCTTCTGTAATCTCCATTTCGTTTAATCAAAAATAATGAGCGCGTAAAGAAGAAACAGATAATCAAGTAGATATATATAGACTGACAAGAGCGGCGGGATTAGAATATATGGAAAATCCAAGTAGAATAACAAAGCTAAGTTCACAATTCTGCAGCGGATTTTGCGGCAATTAATCGCGCACGACTGTCGACTACTTTTGGCAGTGAACTGAAAGCGAGCTTTCAGGACGATTAAACGGGAAGTGTCCCTGAAATTCTGACCTGGCGAGGGAAACGCGTTCGCGATTATTAATAACAAACAAAGTCGTCAATATTCCGCACGGTTCGCTCAAAACGTCGTAATGTTTCGCGAAGCGTAAAATTGCGGCATTATTTTAGTCGCACGCTGACATTGGAAATGTTACTCCGCGAAATAATCGAACACGAGAATTGCACCAGATAATCCTTTTCTTTCATGTTTTCTTATTAGATTATTTTTTTGTAATTTAATTCTAATAACAGTACGAAAGTTGTATAAATTGTAACATAAAAATTCTTTTAAGATAAGTGCTCATATTAAAAAAGCAAATTAATTGAAATAATTAATTGAAATAATATTTAAATTATGAATTAAGAGAATGAACTATCGCGTCTTGTTGCAATTATTGGTTCACACAAGATAAAATTTATAATCCTGTAGCAGTAAAACCAAAAAAACATCTCAACGTGATATCGCCTTGACGCGAGAAAAACGAAGAAACTCGGCGTAAGCTCTTCGGAATTTATGCGACGATATTTCTACACGTTTGAAAGGTAGAACGAGGCTAGTCGTTGATAAATCAAGCTTTAATGCAGTCCGTGCAATTCCATAATTTTTCTCCGGTATTATTTTTCCTATCAACAAACCGCGCGACACGTTCCAAACAGATCTCTTTTTCGTGAATATATCATCTTTACGATTATTTCAACAATCGCATATGAAGTAGTCTCTTGCAACATAAAAAAGTAACTAGAAAGTTTGTTAAATTAGAAACCAGAAAGTATATAATATTTTAGTATGTGTCCTGAATTATTTCCTAATTATATAAGTGAAATTAAATTTAAAAGTACACGGAAATCTGAAAATTGATGATTTAGATGACATTTAAAAATATGGTAATTTATTAAAGCAAAATTACAAGTTAAATAACTAAAAATTGTTACGTATAACATTATAATTCAGTGTAAAACCAAAAAAGTTTTAATTATTTTATTAATTGTAGCTTTTTTTATTTAATTCATTAAAACTCTAATTAGTAACTTATTACTAGAATTAATATATCAGTAAATTGAAAAAGACAGTAATATTCTTTCAAGTACGTTGAAAGTTATGAATAAATTTTCATTTTTATGATTTCATATTATACTTCGTATTATATTTCATATTACATATTTATTTTCGATATACCATGAACATATTGTAATACTATTATTGATCTTACGAGGGATCTCTCACGTGCACACATATGGGCACACAAGCTTGAGGGCGTCCACCTTTCGACGTCTCGCAACCCCGAAGTAAATTACACATCCCCTTTGATCTCCCTGGCCGCGAACTCGCTCAGACTGTGAAGCTTCTGATACATTTTTCTCATCCCACGTTCTCGATTAGACTTTCGCGCGTCAAAGGGCAAGCCAGCTTGTGGAAGGGCAAGGGTACGGTTCGCCGTAATTTTCGAAAGGACGAGAAGGCGAAGTCATTTAGCAAAGCAACCTCTTAAAGCGATACATCAGATGTATTATATACCGCGATATTAAATTATGGACCTCACAATATCTTCAAGGTACGAAGAATTATGGTATGCTTAATTGAGTGTAAAGAATTTAAGTAGTTTATACAATTGCGAGATATAACTCAGAACTGGAATAAAAAAACTCGTTTCCCATAAAAACATCCATTTCTTCTTTTCATTTTATAAAACATGTAACATGAAATACGGTGATAAGAGAGTATAGGTGTCTGATGTACAATATTATTTTATTATTTTTCCAACCATTATCTTCTCTGATCTGAAAATCTTGTTTTTCTATCATTATCTCTTCGAAACGTTAACGTGGATAACATTCATGAATTAATTATAAACTTAGAAAAACGAAACGAGAGACGGGCTGAGATATGAGAAAGAAAGAGGAGATGGAAGAGAGAGCGGGGGAAAGCACGTAGGCGAAATAAAAGAAGAAATAAGAAAAGTATAGAAATTGGGAATTTTTCGGTGGGTGGGCTTTTGCAACGCGATTGATCTTACGAGACGTACATCGCATCCCCGCGTTTCCCACCCCTGTGTTAACACACTCGACATCGTGGCGCGGCGCGCGATCGACGTGCTCGGCGACTTTTAGGAGTCCGTGGTTTCGGGAGATCCGAAGAAAATCTCAGGGATTTCCCGGCGGCGGCGGCCACGAGTAAAAAGGGAAAGAATGTCGTGGCAGGGTGCTACGAGGGGTCCCCTGGATAGAAAAGGGGAGAGTCGAGAGGAGAAAGGGCGGAAAGGGGGGGTGAGGGCGGGGGAGAGCAAAGTCAGGGGTATGGGTAAGCAGTAAGAAACCCGGATCGACTACCTGATGGGTCGGCGCCATGTACCAGATGTTCGGTCTGGTTCGCGGCGCCATGGATTCTGGAATCGACAGGATCAAGACGCGCAAAAAACTTTTTTCGATTTACCGCCCGACAAGCGCGTGCGCGCGCACGAGCGCTTCGTCCTGTCGTTGATGTGTATATATACCGCAGGAGGGTGAAAGAATCTTGAAATTGTGATGCACAAGTGATTTTCTTGCTGAGCCGCCCGCTATTGAATTTGACATTGAAATCGCGCGGTTGAAAGTTTCACTGTTCCGGAGAACTGTGCGAGTTATGACAGTCGAATTATATATTTTCAAGTTGGACTGAAAAAATTCTAAGCACAGAAAAACCAAATTCTATATCTTGAAAATTTGAAAGGGTTCATAACTTCGTTATAATTCCGCAATTCCGCATTGCAAGGTTTTGTTTTAATTTTCTTATTTAATTATTCGTATTATTTCAACAAAATTGAGATTTTAATAATTAAATTATTATCCCATAAAAATCGAGAGTTATAATATATTATTTTTATATCTTGGTAATCTTGTTATCGATATGTCGATTTAAAGTTAGGTTGCGATGGAAATCGCAAGTTAGTTGACTTAAAATTGCATTACGATGAAAGATATAATAAAAACATAAATGTTCGGGTTTTAATGGAATTTTGTTTCGAGGATTTCCTTTTATTGGATAGTAACGTGTTGGAAAGTTACTAAAGTTAGACGGATACAAAGTTACTGAGGACGAACGACATGTCGACGCAGTCGCCCGCTATTTTCGCCCGGCTATTTTCTTTTAATCCTCTCTCGCCGCCGTTTTTCCGCGCTAATAACGAGTGGCGGCCTCGATCGTCGCCATTAGCGGTCCAGCACCGTCCTCGTTTCCGTCGCAGACACGAATTAATACAGCTTTCCGAGGGAATCGTTGCGAACGAGGGAGCGCCGCGACAGAAAGCCCGAAGAATTTATGTTTCGTTGGCAATTAAGAGCTGAAACGAGCGGATTACGCGAGTCTACGATCGTCGCGGCGTCCGCGATTATCCCAAGATGAATCGAATCAGTCACTACCGAAGCTACGTAACCAGACAATTACTTAGATTAATTTATTATATTAATTATTTTACTTCAGAGCACTTATACTAAAAAAATATTGCATCAATTTTGACAATATATAATAGTTAATATTAAAAACATATTTTAGTCATTGTAACATTTTTGTGAGAAAGGTTTTTGGAATATTATAAAATTGACAATTATTTTTGGCATTAATTATTCTTTTGCAGATTGCTGTATATATTTATATACTCTTTTTATTTATTAATTAATTTATTTTTTTGTATTTATTTCTTTAATTATTTTATTATTTTAGGAATATTACTATCCTGATTAATATTCTAATAACTTTTAAATACATATAAAGAAAAATTGCAATAAATAAAGAATTATCTAAACGTGTTTAAAATGATGACAAGTTATGAATTTTATTCTAATTAATTTTGCCGATGCTTAAGAAATTTGTTCCACAAGGAAAGAAGAAAATATTCGCTGCGACGATGATTTTTGTATTCAGACATTTTCATAAACGCGAAGCGGAGTTTGAGCACGTCTCTTGATTTAAGTACAAAACCGGTATCATTTTGCAGCAGAATATAAAGGAAAAGGAAGAAGCGCGGATGTAAAGCGAAAAGGGTGCAAGATGGAAGTAGTTCGAGAAACTTTCATTAATCCTCCGCGGCGCGTTCAAAGCGTTTTAATTTCGTGTAGGGTACAAAAGAATTATTCGGATCGCCAGTTGAAAAACTGCATTATACTATTCGCTATTCGTACAGATGGAATCAACGTACAATATTGTTTCAGATTTAACTATCGAAGTTCTTTTCAGCTATGTATAATTGCACAGATTTTAGACATTTTACTGGAAAGATTAAGAACTGTTTAATCTTCCAAAAAATACACAACGTATCTTGAACACAACTTATCTTGAAAATGAACTGTTCATTTTCTTACTTAAGCATTTTTAATCTGGATATATTTCAAAATCCATTAAAAATAATTGCTAACAATAAAAATATGGAAAAATCTTTTTTTTAATTAAGGAATTCATACATAGTAAATGTAAATGTAATAATAATTTATATACGAGACATTTATTTACTTATTATGATTATGTTCGTTTTTCGAACGTAAAATTATTTTTCTTATTTGTAAGAAAAGGCATATCGATGCAATTTTCATTTAAAAATATAATTTCGTAGCAACAGATAACCGTGTGTATGCCAGTCAATAAACTGTCGGTCGCGCGATCAAAGCGTAATAAACGCTTGCGACTTCGGCATTCGGTAGTTGGTTTTTTAAGGATTGGATTCCGATATCGCGCTGACTGCGGATTGGCCGGGCATAGTAGGATTTTGCGGAACCGCGAAAAATACCCGTTCCTTAATTGAAATTCCATCGCGTATTTTTTCGAAACGGCTCGGTTATCGGCTCAATTACGCGTTTCAAGCATATACCCTTTTTCTATTCATCACGTGTCAATTATCATCATTTGTATACAATTGTGGAAAATATAATAGTTTCAAAATTTTAAAGTCCCGGTGTCATAAAAGCTCTCAGCGTTCAGAGGTATCGAGATTTAATAATTCAAAAAGTATATCTTAAGACGATTATGTAAAATATCGTGATTCTCTTGATAGAAAAAATCCTGTAATTTTAATGTTGAATTTGAATTCTCGTATTCTATCCAAAGACAGTCTTTTCACTGAAAATATATTTCTAAAAAATGTTTTTAATCGGGCATTAAACAGAGCTTTTCTACGTTTGTGATGAATTTCAATCTCGCTCATACGCGACCATGCGCGCAGTGAAATATACAGGAATATTATAAATAAACAGCACTTTTTTATTTTTCTCTAAAAAAATAGTTTCATTTCATCAAGAGATTATTAATAAGAATAACAGTTCCTTATCGGGACGACAGCTGAAGCAGAATCCACACGTTAATCATTTTCCACCGTATCGCAGTTCTATTTCTATATATATGTATATGTATATCTCCGCTAATTCACCGTGATTGCGTGACATATCCAGCAGATCTATACGATCGCAATACGCGATAAACAAAATGATGCGCGCGACATATTTCACGCGAGCTATGTCACGTTCGACGTTCAACGGCGAAGTGATCGATCGTCGTCGCGCGATCGATACGCAATACGCGAATCCCCAGATCTCCGCACCCCCGCCCGTTCTCCGCCCAGCGTTTAAGCCGGGAATTTAATGCACGCGCTCCCTTATTCGCTCGCGCATTTACTTTGCAACCCAGGTATCGGTAGGATTTCCGCCTTGCGTCCGTTGGGTTGACAATGGCTATATGGGATTTGCTTCGAATCAATAGCGTCGATCAATAATACTGTGCAAAAATTAAATCACGAATGTGTCCACAGCATGTCGATCGGTACGCGATTCAAAAGCATAAACGTGGAATGTACTCGCATGTAGAATTCACAAAAATTGTTTTACAAGATCCTGTGCATGTTTGACGACCTCTATAATATTTGCTTATTCTATGCTTTATACACAATATATTAGACATACTTAATAAAATTTTATTTAATAAAATAGTAACATATCATATTCGCGAGAAAAAAATATGTCCTTTATATAAAAGATTCGCTTCGCTGTGTCGTACGCTGAAAAAAATAAAATATCACGCGTTTGCACAAACCGACCCCTGAATATTTCTCTTGTTTTTTTCACTCGAATTATTCCATTCTCGATTTCACGGACAGAATCCTCCTCCTCCCACTCTCCCTCTTCGCGAGCTATTACATCCCCGCGCAGCCGGCGCGCCTTTAATGGCTTTCTCGTTACAACGAATGTGTTAATAACCATCAAGAAAAGTTCTCGCAGCGGCACGAACGCAGCGTTGTCTTTTTGTTCGACGGAGACTCGCGGGTTTACCTCGTCACGGCTTATTTAAATAATTTTTTTTTATAAGAAAATTTTATGAAATAAAGAGTTTATTCGATCTTAAAATATAGTAATTTAGATAACATTGCTTAAACCAGTTATTTAAAAAACCAACTACGAAAAACTTAACTACAAATTTAATAACTTGTAGGTAATAATTAATCACAATGCGAATAATGGTGTGCAAATTTTGCAACCATTTGCCGCCATTTAAATACCAAAGTTCGGAAAAAAGTGATGTGAATATAATGTCGGTTATTTCAATATTGAAACTTTGCACAGGATAATATCGAAAATGCAGATTTTTGTCAAAAAGATCGGCTCGATACTTTTCATGTTTGTTGATGTAAAAAATTGATGTAACAAATTAATAAGACTTGTTTGTTGACGTAAAAAATTGATGTAACAAATTAATAAAACTTGTTTTTATCGATATCGAGCTAGAACGGATTTTCCCGGACCGGAAGTTCTGAAGTGGAAGAGCAGATAAGGCAGATTCGATATCAGAAATAATATCTCGCGCCCAGACTGGTAATCAAGTGACTCGACCTTCCGGTGTGGCGGCGCTTCCGGTTTCCCCGCCCGTCGCGGTCATTAAACAATGCAATTCGCGATTGTACTCGACCGAGAAATTAATTTTCCGGCTTCGTTAGTGCCATAATGAGCTCGTCGGCGCCGATCGTGCGGCAAAATGCACGACTCATCGCGCTTTTCGCCAATACGTTCGACCATTGTCAGCAGAATTTCCGCGATGCAATTTCGATTGTCGGTTATTCTTTAATAGACCGAAATACCGAAACGTTCCAAATAATAAACGACCGTTTCGAGTATCGCGAACATTTTAATTGTACAACTTTTGAAATCTATTCATTAATGAATGAGTTCAAAAATAATAAATAACTAATACACCATATTTAAAGTAGGAGAATTTTAATTAATCTTCAAACAATTTTATTAAATATTAGAAATTTGCATTATAAAATATTTGTTGAAACTTATAAAATAATTATAAAACAATCTCCCTGATTTAGTGATGTCATTAAGTCAAAAAGGTCATAAATATTGTAGACTGTTAAAGTGTTTAATTTTTGCTTTATGTGTGGCAGCTTCATATTTTATTATTAAACTCCCGCCAGGAGAGATCAACGGACTTCATAAATGCAATTAAATATTTTATAGCAAGTTCTAAATCTGCGAGAGCACCGATATAACTCTTTCCCAAGTCACGTATTAACATTTCCTAGTCAAGTTCCGATCTAACGGAACAAAAGTAAGAAAAGTACGCAACTTTATTTGTACAATTACGTTTTTGTTTTTGCCCGCGCGTTAAACAGCGTATAAAAGATCGCACTAAATTTCTGCGATGTCAAATTTAAGCAAATGACAAGAGGAAATCGAGTTTTTCGATGAAACGCCAGATTCGCGAGTCGATATTATTTGAATGGCGCCTTGTGCCGGATGCAAGAAAGCGTAGCATTTCCGCTAAGTTTCTCTATACAGATGATCATTAACATGTTAACTTTATGTAATTCTGAATACACATATTTTTCAATTTATATATATATTTTTTTAAACTTTACAGAGTTTTTTTGTAACTGTTGGTATAACCAAAAGGGAATTACACATGAAAAGATAAATAAAAACGTAGAATAAAAAATATGGTTTCTCTTTTTCGAAAAAATCAACTTTAAAGTTTAGACGATTAATTATATATCTTTGCTTTTTTAACATGTAAATTGTAAATAAGACAGCGCAGGCTTCTCTGTTTCATTCAATTTATTAATATCTTGAAGCTTCCTGGTGCACGGGCTCGAATTTCGAATAAACGCCGTGAATTTCAGCGCATTGAAACTAATGCGATATCCCTGTTGTGTGACCCGAAACGAGGACGCTTAGCGAAAAGAACGGCGAAATTAGAGACAGAAAGAGAGAGAGAGAGAGAGAGAGAGAGGAGGAATGGGGGACAGAATGAAAGAGACAGAGAGGTTGGCTTTTATTATGCCGCAATTCTACACTCGCGGGGGTACGACATAGGATATTAAATTTATTCGCAAGTCGACGCCAAGGGAGAAATCGAGCGTGCTCGAGCTTCCTACCCTGGGCCCTTCGTATATATATCCTCCGCCGCACGAGTTCCCTTTTCGATTTGCCTTGGCAGCGGTCCACCTACAACCGTAGTCCTCCCCCTCGCTTTCCACCAACCGATTTACATGATCTCGTGGAAACAACTCTCGCAGACGATCTTCTTGTCCGGAATGAGAAATCTTCGGTCTTTAAGTAAGCTTTCAGCCCGGTAAATTTGGAGGGCTCTGCCTCCCCATTCCCGACTACGCTTCATCATGTCGAAGAACGAGGCATTTCACGTCCGAACAGTTGAAGATTATAAGGCGGGAAGATAAAGCTCATGGAAATCACTAAATTACATTTAAAGTTCAGAAGCACGGAATTAAGTGACAGAAATAATTTTTAATATTAAAAAAATATGACTTTTAAAAAGAAACGTTTTAGGAAATATTACAAACATTTCCGCGTGTAATGAACTGTGCAGGATGTCAAACTAAAGTAACAATACAAGGCGAGAAGATAAAGCTCATATAGAAATCATCAGTTTACATTTAAAATTCAGAAGTTCGGAATTAAATGTAAATTAAGTGACAAAAATAATTTTTATTATTAAAAAATATGAAGACTTTTGAAAAAGAACCGTTTCGAGAAATATTATAAACACAATTGTAATCGTGCAGGATGTCGAACTACCGATAATCATGAAAACAGAGAATTTTAAAAAATATTTATTATTTTTCTCGCAGTAATCGTAGAGTTCAGAATAAGTTAGCAAATATTTACAAAGCTCAAATTATTCTTAATACGAGTGTTCTTATTTCACGCGTTACCGTAGTGCACAACAAATCTTGACCAACGTAACGTTGCCACACTGGATGTAGCATTAATTCCTGCAAAAAGTTTCATTAAACCCAGACGGCATCCGATAAAAGGAGAAATAAAAGAGAGAGAGTGAGAAAGAGAGGGAATCGCGGAGAGACCGTCACGATGCAGTTCACTGCAGTCGGCTTATAGCGTCGCTAACGTAGAAAACCCTCGGAGGATTCTGCACATACGTCCTGCAGGAAACTTCCAGATGGCGAGTCTTCCACGCCGGCGATGGCGGAGCCGGGGAAAAAGCGCGGAAAAAGCGCGGGCACGGGGAAGCTGGAGGGTGCAGGAGGGCGCGCGAGAGAGGGTGTGTAGCGCTGTAACTTGTCGGCATTAAGCCAATTAAGATGACGCATGGCTGCGAAACTTTCGCCACCGCCGGAACGATCAATTTCGCTGCCGCGCCGAGTCCTGCATGCAACGGCAACGATTCCATCGAAGAGCTGGTCGGGAGCGCCGGACTCTGCTGCGCTTGTTCGCATCTTACAGCAGAAAGTCTGTCCGGGGAGAATTCGACGCATTCAATCGGGGAATTTCAATCTGCAAAGATTACGAAGTAAATGCGTTTTAAACATATAACTGAGAAAAAAATATTTAGATAAAAAAAATTATTTATTTAGATTGTTAGCTTATTTATTTAATATAATACACATATTTATTTAAAATTAAATATTTTTATTCAATTTAAATAAAAATATTTAATTCAAAATAAATATGTGTATTATATTAAGTAAATAAGCTCTTGGCCACAATCTAAATAAATATTTTTTTGCATCTAAATATTTTTTTTCTCAGTGTACAATATACATATTAAAAAGAAAGAAAAAATATACATCTATATATACATACTATTTTCTTTTCAATTAAGTTTGAGATTGCGTTTTTCTCTCAATCATATGATATATATTATAAATATGTATTTTCTAGACCCAAGAAAATAACACAAGTTATACGAGAAGCAAGTTGCAAGGTTTTCCATTTTAATTGGTATAGTGAGTTATATTTAGAACATTTTTGAGAGAAATGTTTGAGACAAAAGCCGTAGGGTTCCGAGGGAGCAACAATGTGGCGTAATATATTGCTGGAAAAACCATCCCTTTCGAGAAGTGACAGTAATTTTAATTTCAAATAGCAATCTCTATTTTTTTGCATATCTTGAAAGGACTTTTCAAAAGCCTTTCAGCAGATACTAAATCCCTCGCAACATTAAAAAAAACTCATTCATCAATTCCAAGAAAAAAGTAATATCTTGCAGGAAGATTTTTCTTACAAAAATTGTGGTAACTTGAAGAGCCAATAATACAGCTTGTTAGATTATTTTCAACAAGCTATCATATATATGAGGTCGAAAAGAATATTTTACGCCATGTTGTTGCTCTCCGCCCCGGGAGCTACACAACTTTTGTTTGAAACATTTTGCTCAAAAATGCATTGTTTTCGAAATAATACACTACATCAATTATATCAAAATAAATCACCTTGTACAACGACTCAAATAATAATGTATACTAAAAATTTGTTCTTTATACAACTTTTAATTAATTAATTTTTTTCAGGGCCTATTGTATTTAACTATCACTATAAAGTATAAACTTATTAAAGAAAAGAAACGACATTAATAAATTAATAATAAATAAGTATATAATAATTTTTAGACACTCACAAACAAAATCTACGATCCATAAGATAACTGAGCGTTACAATTATGTACTCTAATGTACATTAACTAGAGAAAAGGATAAATATCGGTAATACGGGAATACTGATAACGTATAGGAATTCGAGAGTATTTCGAAATTGTTAAGCGAAGTATCGCGCGAGCGAGGAAACGTTCTGTGGTTAACTGTGCACAATGATGCTGCCGCCTGGTATTTCTGCATCGTGGCCTAGCGCATCCAGGGCAACCCGATCGCGTACAGCGCGGGTGTGTACTCGTTGATTTTCCGCGAGGAAAACGACGCAACGGGGTATCGATTGTCTCCGGCCGCGGCGGAAGTGTCTTTCGCAGCGAGAGACGCCGCGCCGCATTCCCGGCGCGTATCTCGAATCGAGTTCTCGATTCTGGAGCAGGTCGGCTTTCAAATGCGGTTAACTAACCGGAAGTGACGAGCAGGCAGGCGCGTTGAATGCGCCGGGAATCGTCCGTGAAACGCGCCGGTCGATTTTTCGCGCGAGCGCGAGAATACCGCGCGTTTTTTCTCCCCCGTGCGCGCATCAAACCTATATCGGCCGTTGCACGTCACGTTCCATTGCGTTAAAGAAGATATCAAGAAAATAATTTTATTTATATCTTGTATACGATGTACGAAAGCAGGTATCATTTTTTTTTTAATGTAAACTCACGTAGAGAATATTTTGTGATCTAATTGGGAATCAATTCAATTGTTTAAAATATTTAAGGTTTTTATTTTACATTAGAATTTAACGAAACGTTTAAAACTCTTTGAGTGTTCATCATTCACAATTACACAAATATTTAAAATATTTATTGCTAATAAATACTGTAAGTATTTAAATAATAAAAATATTCGAAATGTTTCAAGTGTTTTATTTAAATTTTTCTACATTATAAGTGAATATTTTAACTGAAACTATATATTATATTTACGAGTCAAATATGTTACTGTTATTGTTTTGCAACTGTGGAACATTTTACACATTTTTTAAATTTTATATTATAAATCCCACTACAGTAATTTTTGCTTCCTCATAGAGGAAGCTTTGTTTTTAATATAAATGTTTATATAATAATTTTTAATAAAATATTTGAATTAAAATGTTGAAATTGATCCTGTAGGTACATTTTGTGAAATAAAAATACTTTATATTTTAATTTAAAATATAAACTTCAACTAAAAATAAAAATTGTTTTATCTTTATTATATGAACAAAAATAATTTAGAATTATAATCTTAGGACTTCACCCTTTTTTTGCTTGTTTAAAAACAATTATATTGTAATTCATTTCAAATTTTATTTATATAAATTTATGTATTTTTTAATAATTTTTAATTAAATAAACAAATATTTTTCATAATTACTACTATTTTAAAATATAACAATTAAATAATATTGTGATTAATATATACGTAACTTTCATTTTTTATTCTGTTGAATTTGATACAGAAATGGAATTCCTCTCATTTCAGTCCATAAAAATATTTTATCAATTTCATTAGTGAAAAAAAAGATGCAATTTCTGCATTGTTTAATTTTAAAGAAAGATCCGTGCTTATGACAAAAATATATTCTAATTAGTATTTATTCGAGCCAAATTTTGACATTCTGTTCTAAACCTGTGATATATCTGAAAAGAAAATCACCAAATTCCACGAGTTTTTACTATAGAACAATTTTATCTAAATCTTTTTTCTATACGTAAAAAAAAATTTATAGACAGATTGTCCTCGGAGGACTTCGGTTCCTGAAAGACTCGGTCGGGGTGAACGTCCGACCGAAGATCCATCTCAGTTTAGTTCGTTTCTTTTTTTAATTCGTCTTTTTCACTTCGTATCCTTTTTAAAAGGCCTAATATCGCCGACACGTATCGCTATTCACTCGAGGAAGTCTCGCTTTCTTTTTGCCGTCTTCCTTCTTCCGTCGGCGCTCTCCTCCTCGCTCTATCCTGCCTCGGCTCATCGATTTCACTCCCTACGTCGCCCGCGCTCTTCTCTATACGACCACTTCCGTCAGCGCGAATACGAAAGGGACGTCGAAAAGTTTTGTTCTCCCGCCGCGATGTCTTCCATTTCCATCGCCGTATCCTCCCCTACCTCCAGCCGGTCCCATTGCACCCTCCGTCCTCGCTTCTCTTCGTTTTTTCGCGTGCAGATTGAACTTTACAAGCGCGTATCCGCGAAAGTTCGCCACGACGAGGGAACGAAAAGGTAAAAGCCAAATGGAAATCAGCTACGCTGTTCCTTAAAATCGTCCGTGAAATTCATCGAGCATTTGACTGTGGGAGTTCCCGCGCTGTTTCCCAAAATCGCCTTGTGTCTGACAATTTTCAAATCTGCAGCTCAAGCGCAAAATCTTCGAAGTTTACTCACAAAGAAATCTATGAGAAGCGCTTGATGGGAACAAAAAATTACGAAGATATATTGTAGTGGGAGATTCGAAGCTGAGATATGCCGAGAACTTCAATATTGGAAGATTGCTTTAATTGTAAATAAAGTAAAAGATTGGCAATTTTTAAGTAGCGATTTGTTTAATGTTGAATTAAAAATTTTTTTTAAACCTCTCAAAATCGTGGCATTTAAAGGTATAATAATTTCTAAAAATGAGAAAATCGAAAAATATTATCTATCACTTCAAATGTAAAACTTTCGAGAAGTCTGGTAACTTGATCATTTTAAATAAAAAAAGAGGGTAATAGAGAGAGAGAGAGAGAGAGAGAGAGAGAGAGAAATATTGCAATTTTATATCTAAAATTTGTAGAAATATGCGTATTGAAAATTTCTTCTGAACGCTTGCTCGAGTGCGAGGAACATTAACTGTGTTTCCGGTGCATCGCCGTTGCTACATTCCCAAGAAGTTTCATCTCGCTGGAGATACCAACGTACACGTCTCTATCGAGCTGAGACATTGGCTAACTTTTAAAGTGTCATTACGTAGATGCGACGAGGTATCTCTCTCTGTATATTCCGAGTCTCGCAACGCTTGGTGTGTACCCAACAACGAATATAAGCCTCGCACGTGTATGTACGCGAATGTTACGCAACGTGAAAGTTTCCGTTTAAATTAAAATAAACTCTTTGAGAAGTATAATTAAGTGAATATAGCACTGTAGAGAAAAAAAGAGAATCAACGAAGAAATAAAAATAAAATTAGAATATAAAAATATTCAGTTTTTGTGCACGCAAAAGTGAATTCTTCTCTGGAAATCATAATTGCTAATCTATTATAAAACTATTTTACCATTATTACGAAATAACGTGTGTTATTAAAAAATTTTGTATATATTACATTTATTAAATCTTTTGACGTGTACACTTTGAAATTGTTAAACAATTTTGGCGAAGTCTACTCTAAGATTTTCGTCCTATACTTTATGAATTAAACATTTGAATATTGCGAAAAGTCACCGGGTGCAGCTTTGAGCTCTTCCATTCCACGTACCGCGACACCTTATATTTTGGTTATTGCGAATTCCCCGGAGAAAGAATTTCATAACACGCGCAAGCGACGGCGAGAGCGACGAATGATAGAGAGAACGCTCGCAAAATTAATGGCGGCAATTAAATTACTGGCTATTTAATAACCGTGACTGTGTGTGTGTGTGCGGGGAAAAAAACGCGGCCGTTGTAACATCGTTGTTTAAACATAAAATTTAGTGCTTTCGTAAATAATGTTGCTCGCATTGTTTTGTTGTTGAGATATTTCAACGTCCCTGATGAAATATAAACTTTGCTGTTCATTTCGCCTGTCACGCACGATAATTCTGGTGTAACAGAGATCCGTCAGTCATTTTCATTGTGCAAACAAATCATTTTTTAAGCATAACTATTACGACTAATTTTGCAAGATTATCTCGTAAATATTAAAATTTTATTTTAATATTTATCAGATAATTAATTTTATTTTCTCATAATAAAATAAGAAAAGAAATATTATATTATTATGCAATAGCATCTTCATTATATTTTAATACTTGTTATGAAGTCGTCATTTAAAAAAGTTAATGCTAACAGATGTAGCCTGTGTTATATATAATAAACACAAAAATACTGTTTTATAACAGAAATAAATTTTTAGATAAATCAAGATTGTCTAAATTATTTACTTTATTCATTTATAATTTTATTATACTTTCGTAATATAATTAAATATGATATTTAATCCAGTATTCGATTTTATTTAATTTAGATATAGATGACATTTTTGTACGAAATTAATTATTTCATTGCAATTGATGATATCATACATCTGGAGGAATAATCATTAAAGTGATTAAACTTTTAGACGTCAATGCGTTTTGATCGCAATTTGCGTGGATAACTTCCAATTAGATTATATGATTTAGGGCAAACGGCTAGTAACGTAACCGCGTTTATTTACTTTAAAACTTAATATTAGTTCGCAACCAACATTTTGCTCCACGTTGACGCATGTTATTGTTGATAACATCGGCGCATCTTGTTCGCCGCTGCACATACAAATGCACACACATCTATATAGAGCTCACCAACACCGTGAGCCGAGACTGTCGGAGATTGCAGGGAACGGATAGGAACGAATGAGAGCGTGATGGAGGGAGACTTTGCTCCGAAAGTTTCCAAGGAACTCCACTTTTTTCTAATTTACACCTGGACCCCGGTATATACCCGCGAGGAAGTAGATCCTGGAAAAAGGAGTAGCGAAACGATAGTTTTTACGTCCCGCTCTCGTTGCTTCGTCTATCAGAACTCATATATCTAGCAGTATCCAAGTATCTCAATATCCAAGGATGTGAGAAGACCCGTGAAAGACGTGAAAAATAAAGAATTCAAGTTGAATTTACCAAGTTGTGTGTTAAATTAATTCCGGTTTCTCGAGAACTTCAATGATTATTCCTAACACGCAAAACGGTAAAAACAAAGCTCGGAAAGTTTTAAACTATTAAATGGAAGTCTTCTAAATTTTTATATGCTAAAATTATTTTTCTAACATCTAGTATTTTCCTAAGAATTTTAATAATTCGTATAATATAATAACACATTTAAAATACGCATTTTTTACGTTTAATCATCCAAATTCTTTGATAATATTATATAGAAATCGTAGAAATTTTGAGAAAAGATACATTTTATTAATTACTTGAAAATTCTAAAATTGAACTGCGAACAGAAATTTCAACATTTTGCAAATGCTAATCATTGTTTGTATAAACTTTAACTTTCTGAAAATTTGTAATTTTCAATATTTCTAATTCTTTAGAGATATGCGTGCGGCATATATTAGCACGGCTGGAGAGAGCGAATTTATGTGAACAAATTACAGGGGTTGCGCTTCAGCGATCGATCGTCCCTTTTCGAGCCCGAGCTTGCAAGTACTAGCTTGCGACATATTGTGCCGCGATAAATCGAGCTTCGACGAGCCTCAGAGTCTTATCGAGAAACCGAGGATTAACTGACGTAGCTGGGAAATGCTGAAGCTCGCATTCACTCGTCGACTAGAAAATCTTGCAGTAAACTTCGACGGTTTGAATATTCGCGAAAATGTCTACGACTATTGATCGGTATAAATTGCAAGCTCTATAATTGACCGAAATTTACGATTAACAAATTGTTTATAATTAAACTTTACTTGCCAAAAGTCGAAACAGAAATTCGCTGAGATACAAAATTAGAAAAAAAGAGTATAAATATAAATCAAACTCTTTATATTTTTCAGTCTTGAAATTTTCCATTTTATGCTGTTAATTGTATTACTAGGTACATTTTCAATCTTTCTTTTTCCCGAAGCTCGTTAAAGTCTTGAAAGTTTAAAAAATTTCAGACGTGTTTACGTTTGGAAACTTTGCGAAACGACTTTCAGTAATTTCTCATGTTTAGAAAGTTGAGCAACTTTGCGTTCCAAGATCGGTATTTTCGACGTCGCATCGGGGCGAAAGTTGGAATTAGCGAGCGGGAAATGTTTCATCGGGCTGAATTTTGCGAGAGCTGAAGCTCTTACTAATGCGAGTGCGCCCCCCGAGGCGGCTAACCGCTTAGACGGCGCATGCTAACAACGCGAGGACTTCCTTTTGGGAGATAACGTGACAAAATCTCAGGAAATGTAATTCGTCAGACGAGACCGGAGCGTGTCTGAGGAATCCTGAACCCTCGCCGGAGTAAAGGCATCCAGGATGCAAGTAGAACGGACCGGGGTCTCCGAAGGATGCAGCGGGAATGTTCTCGAGAAATTGCAACCCTGGCATGGTATTGCACATGAAGAAAGAGGAAGATAGGGAGGGAAAGAGAGATCCTCGAGAGAGAATCGCGCGGCTGGACCGCGACATTCTACCGCCAACGTGAATCTATTTTCTTCCCGTGCAGAAAAATGCAAAGCCGCAGGACGATCGGGAAACTCGAAGATTGGAAAATCTGAATATCTAACAAGTTGCGGATTTTTGATAGTTTGAATAACTGAATCCCCCGTTTTAAATAAATTGACCGATTTATATAAAATGATTGAACCGTAAGCGAGAGACGCCTCTTTACGTAAATGATAAAATAACTATACATGGTATTAAATCTCTTTTCAGAGCATCAAGTTACATTTACCTTTTTATTTCTTTAATTTGTTTATTTCGCAAATCCAACTCGAATAATTGGTAAGTTGCGAGCGGCGAGTCGAGATATTTTCAGTGAAATTCCCCGCCTATTACATATGGGCCATATCCTCTAAAGCTGTAAGCTCCGATCCACTAATGGCGAATTTAACTTGGTCCAATGAGTATGCACGATACTCGCGGACTCTCGTTCTCTCGGCGAATTCCGCATTAGATTTGCATTCGTGGCTTCGTGGCTTCGTGGCTTCAAAGACTCTCTCTTGACTTTTTCAAAAGTCTTCGCGGATATCACACGAATGGCTATCCGATCGGAGTTCTTTCCTCGCAATTCGGTCAGCTGACTTTCTCTACCTTTAAATTCTCAAACTTATTGTTAAAGAATTCCTGAATTCCTTAGCCGAGAGAGTTTCTGAGTTTTCTATTAAATATAACCGGACTTTTCTGGTCTGAACATAAAAAGACTTGAAGAAGATTTGAAAACAACGATAATAGAAATCTCCTTTTCTCAAATTTTCGGCTCTTGTCTTCTTCAGAGAGACAGCAAATTTCGGAGAATTGTTGAAAATTTATTTCGCAGATAGACGATCTTCCAAATTTTCATAATTTCTCGAATGGCCGGGCCGATTAGCCTGCGATCGGGCAATATCGCGCGCTCGCTCGCGCTTTGCGCGAGGGTGGTTGCGAGTACTCCAACTTAACGAGTATAATACGTGTCAAAGTTCTCTCAAAGCGGCCGCACCTGCAGCTCGGTATACGAGCACGAGCCTGAACTAGGCGGCAACTTGCCGCTAACTTGCCGGCAAAGTGCGTGATCCGGAGCTGGCGCTAAACTATGAGAAGGAAACGAGCTTACCCGTTTACTTACTTACATACCCCGGGAATGCCGTATATAGTCGTTCCGCCGAGCATTTTTGCATTTGCATTCCGAAATTTCGGCTCTTGACTACTCTTGTTCCTTGATGTGAAATGTAATCGACATCAGCTTGATTATACTTAGTATATATATATATTAATATATGAATAATATATACAATTAAAAAACGTATATCATGTAAATTAATATAAATTATTATATACATAAAATTATATAACTATAAATATACGTAAGTATATGCACATGTATGTTATACACACATTTCTATATACATGTATTACAAGAACGATTTATCTTGTGTGCTTGAAATGTTTAGTGGCGCTATTTCTGCCGTGCGCCATTATTTTTTGAAAATTCACGCTACTCGCGTACGTAAGGAGTGTAATAGGGAATAAACGATTCTCGAGTCATGTGATGAGACTACTTGCGCTGAAAGACTGCACTTAACCCACTCTTCCCCTCCTACATTAACCATCTCTTAACTTCTTACTCCTCATTGCTTTCTTCAAAGACGCTCCGTGAAATGCGTCGAATTGCAGGGAGTAGACGGCCGCCCCGGAGTGCATGAAATTGCCGCGCGTATATATGCCGGCGTATATGCTGCGTTTAGAAAACTTAAAGTGCCTCTCACGGGAGTCGATATTAAAAGTAAAGAATCTACTAGAAGTATTAAAGCTCGGAAATTTCTCAATAAAAGCGATTATGGGTATTTGAAATATCGACTTTTAATATTTCGTATTTCCTCGAATCCTCGATTTCTTCAGTATGTTTCTTCAAAGAATTTTCCGATTAAGTTCGTCGCAGAATGCAGATATATTTTCAAAATGCTAAGTCTCCCTTGAAATGAGAAAGCTTTTAAGGTTTAAAGCTCTCCCGTGAAATGCATTTATTCCAGCTATCTCTCTTCCTATAAATGGTAAATATTAAATCACCGATAGTTATGAGGCTACATTCGATAAAATTGAAAGGCCACTTCGAATCGACGATAAAAATGTCGAAATACAAATTTATAACCTCGCAAAAAAAAAAAAATAATTACAGCGCAATATTTTTAAAGAGGCATTTTAAATCTTGAAAACTTTACTCTCAAAGTTTTTCTCTAAGCGATGCTTCTGCTCCAAGTTGCACCATTTCCAAGTCAGCTGTGCAAAATTGACAAAAGTCTTCGACTTTGAGATCACGCGCAGAAGAAAGAAAAAATTATTTTCAACTTTGTCTTTAAAAGCTTTAAGTTTTCTTCTTAACATTGCTTCTTTGCCACCGATTTGAATGCTCTTTTATTTGGTTAAGGAGTGTATATTTAAAATATCAATTATTATTTATACCTTGCGACTGAATTCCGATTATTTAAAAATTTTTAATTTTACAATAATATATCATGTTACGCGTGTATTATCCCCGATCAATAATTTCTACGAAAACAATAACGAGCACAAGACTTCGAGAACCACTCGAATTTCTCGTAATTCTACGAGCTCGGTAGATCTGAAATTTTCCACATTCTCAAAGCTTTCCGAATCACGTTGCGTGTAATATGTAAGCTATTCCGAAATCCCGCGATTTGCTGGCCAACGATTTTCGACGAAGCGGACGAGCGAAGGGATGAAATTACGCGCGCAAACAAGCACAAACAATCGTTTTATCCCACAGATTTCAAGTCTTGATCTTGGTGGGGAGGAGAGAAGGGGTGGAGGGAGGGAGGGAGGGGGAGAGCGGTCTAAATGAATTTCTCCGGAAACGCGTTGAATCGATTAAACACGATGCGGGCGGTCGGTTGATTGAAATATCGAGTAAAAGCCGAGGGCCGATTCCCGCACCTGAGGCCGCCCGCGCCGCCGCCGCCGGGCGTCGCGTTGCGGAGAGCGCCCCGTTTACAAAAAAGAATCGTTACGAGGAAGTGTTAAACTATCGCTTAATAGCCGGCGGGTTCTGGCGCGCTTCCGGCCGCCGTTTACATAACGGCCGTATTTACGTGCAACGTGGCCCGATAAAAACAAAAATGGAGGAAGGGGGACTCGCGCATTCTACCGGTACTTTTACGACAGCGCGGATTAATAATGCGGAGCCGCAGCATGGTGAAATTTCAACTTTTAGTGCTTCGCTCTTTAAGCACTCTAGTTCGCGCGTTTTATGCCGCTGAAATGAGAATTGATGACGGGAAGCTGTGATGATATTAACTTTCACATCTCCCAATGTTTTTGAGGAAGAGTTAGGGGAGAGGGAAAAGAACTAACTTTATCTCGTAAATATCCAAAATACAGCGTTTGTGATTTGTTCGAAAGCAAACGGATAATTTTTTAATGTCTTGATGTCTTCGCGCAAAAATTGTCACGTCTGATCACTACTCTAATATTACTACTGAGAAATAACTAAATACAGAATTTCAAAGAAAGTATTCAAAGTTCATTGTTCGATTATTCGAAATGAGGCAGGTAACTTGGTACTGTCTCAGTTTTTACGAAAATTGTCATGTCTGATTACTGCTGTCGAGAAATACAAACAATTAAAATTTTCACTTACCATTGTCTTATTATAATTCATGAACAGCGATTTGTTCCAATTTGTTAAATATCCCAGTTTTGTGTTTCACAAAAAAACGAGACCACACGTGATATTCGCAGGAGCAACCAGAAAAATCTCTCTTTTGCCTTTTCAATGTAAAAATGTGAGGAAACGGAAAGTTATCACTTTTCTTTCTTCATCATTATTTTACGGCGCCTATGTCGTATTCGCGTTTCGAGCCGCCTCTCGTGGCGTTTCCGGTTGCAAGCGGGAAGCGAGAAGAAAAGCGAGAAAGAGAGAGGATCGTGGCGGGTGGTTGGAAGGGGGGAGGGAGGGGGACCGCGGAGAGCGATATTGATTTTGCAGCAACAAACCGGCGGCGGACGCATTTCATAGCCTACCAGACGTAGCCAGACGCACGTTCGACGTGGCTACCGGCGGGCTTACCGTTAAAAAGCTCGCGGAACCTTCGCCGGGAGTCTCGGCGAGAGATTTGATAAGCCACGCCCTGCAACCGCCGACCTTATCACCTACAAGGTTAGGCTTTATCGAAGTTTACAGGTCGGCGAATACGCGCTGGAGTCTTCCGAACGATTGCGAGTAATGCCGTCTCCCGCGCAAGATCATTCCTCTCTCCCTCCTCCTCTCTCTCTCTCTCTCTCTCTTTCTCTCCGCGTGTTCTTGGATATTTTTAAAAAGAGAAGAAACAAAGAGAAGAAGAGAAGAAGAGAAGAAGAGAAGAAGAAAAGAATAAAAGAAGAAAAGAAGAAAAGAAAAAGAAAAGAAGAAAGAAGAAGAGAAGAAGAAATAAATGTTTTCGAGGAAAATCCCGAAATCTTCATCTTTCCATTCCTTTATTTCTGTCATTTATAACTTTTGTTTATATATCCTGCGTGAGAAGGGACGGTATCGCAATTTTTCGAATTATTTTGGATAAAAGCGAGTGCGGGAGAGGTTGAGAAAAAATTCCGCGCGAGAGCCCGCTCGCGAAATGAAAGTTGATTCTTTCGCCCGTCGCTGTTTTGGATTGCCGGGAAAGCTTTTTCGACCGCATTGTCGGTGCAGCCGGCGACGTGACGTTGTAAAATGCATGTCAGCGCGGGCTTTATTAACGATCGCGCGCGCGCACGCGTGACGCGCGTGTATCGCACGGCGATACGCGCCATTGTCTCCCTGATACGCGCGATGTAATACAAATCGCGGCATAATGGAAGAATAGCGGCGCAGAAGTCGATGCCGACCGCTTTATCGCTTTATTATAAACGCTCAGACAAAGGGGATTTATGTGAAGACCGTCCTGTCACCGGCGGGAATTTCCATCCAAATGACGCGGAGCTATGTCAGCGCGACGTTTCATAATTTTTTTTTCATGCATATATATATATGTTCTTCAAAGAGATATATTTTTTCATATACGTTAACTTCAAAGTGCACATTTCAGCGAATAAAATTTTGTATGCAATAACGTGGATGTTTTTTTCGACATTTTCCTTCCCTAACAATAATTCCGCTTGGTATCTGAAGAGAGAAAATGATTTCACATGAGCTTCTACATATATTAGTTTCGTCAGAAGTCTTATAACTTTTGAGTTGAATCGGACTTAATAGAAGCGATACGCGAATGAATGAAATATTACGAGCGACAATCGATGTCATCAAAGTTGTCCGCGGATGTCGACAAGGAGGGATGATTACAGTCGATCAGAGGAGATCGCGTGATCAAAGGCCGGCTGGTAAGCGAAACACGTTCCTTCTGTCAACAAAGACGCTGGTTCACTTTGGCGAAGTCCTTGTCGATATCCTTGCGTGGACAACATGATGACACAAACACCGTCTTCGTCCGCGCAAGGCAATCGATCGTCGAGATCCCTTCTCGATCGCATTAGAGCCGCCGATAACGATGCGTTTGTTTGAATACACAAAGATGGTGGGTAATATAAGCACAGATACCATACACTGGAATTTTTCAATTCTCCTCGCGGCGTAAAATTCGAGCGCAATTAATCGCGCGCGTCGCTTTTAAGGCTAAAAAGCGACGCCCATCGGAAAATTATCAAGCTCTCTTAAATCGATTATCAGCTAAAAAGCACTTAGCGGCGGCCATTTCCACGCTAATAGACAGATACGCTTCAGCGCCGGCGAAGTGGAAGTGAAAAAAGAAGCTAATTATCAACAACTCATTTTGTCCCGACAACTTTCCATAATAATATGAAGATAAATAAAAAGAGCTGAAAGTCGTTTTCTATTTTCTAAACTCCGAATGTATCATATATTATCATTATAAAAAGAGATTGCTTTTCGAAACACATATGATTACAAAAAATTAATAATGTCTTTTAAATTTAACTGTGCCTATATCGAAACGTATAAACCGAAATTGTAAGTTTATATAAAACAACGTAATCGTAAATTTATGTGATGGAAAGAAGATTTCTCTTCAAGCGAAGATTCGTATAATTTTACGAATTCCAAAAGGCTCAAAACATTTTATCATCCTCGGATTCGCGGCGACCCTTCGCGCATCTTGGCGCTAATAAATCTTCGCTCGCGTGATGAGCCCGGCGGACTCCATTAAAATAAAACTACCGGGTGTGTGTGCGAGAGAGAGAAAGAGAGAGAGAAAATCATGGGCTCACTCGCCCGCGATGCGATGAGTCGTAAACGCGCGCGGCGGACCGGAAACGTTGGACCGGCGCCAAGAATCGAAGCTGCGCGCGTGTCTCGACAGATTTGTTGATGCTTCCTGATGTTGCCGACAAAAGGATCGCGAGCGAGAGCCGAAAAATGGTGGATCGACGAGGTCCTCGTCGATTTATTTCCCGTCAATACGCCGCTCCGTTGTTTATCATCCTATCCTCCTCGAGGATGCAACCCGTGCAAACTCGACCGGATGTGGCGATCTATTCTCCGTCGCGGGTAGGATGCGAAATGACTGCAAGAACATGAAGAATAGTTGCAATAAATAAATAAATAAATAAGCAAGCAGAGCGCGGGTACGTAATCTTGCAAAATGCAAGACTGCAGTGTATACGGATGCAAGACAAATGTCTTGGAGATGCAATTACTGCAGAAAATATTTAAGGTGTTTTTTTAAATCCTTTTTTCAATCTTTCTTTTCTCTCGAATATGTATAATATCAGTTTGTGTTGATTTTTGCAAATTTTAATATTTTTCTATATCTTAACAATTGAATTAATTTCTAGATTAGGAAATAACACGTTTAAAAATGGCCGTGTTTTTAAATAAATAAGCAAAAGTACTAATAAACGTTCGTAATCAGATAAATATGAAGATGGAAGAACAGCTCAGGCTCACCGAAAGAAGATAAAATGACAATTTGCGGGAAGTGAAACTTGTTGTGCGATAAAAACGAGGGCGTGTGTAGCTTTTTTAATTCCCCGCGTCTTTATCTAAATCCATCAAAAATGAATCAATGTCGGATTAACCGAACCGGAGACACCGCCGGAAGCATAGACGTAATCCCTTTTTATTCCTATCCTCAATCACGCCGTATCAAGCTATCCGCCCTCCCGCGCCCTCCGACTGCCCCCCCCCTCCTTTCCGTAATTTGCCGACTCGGCAATCTTTCTCTGATCACGGTATAGTTTGAATTTACTGCCTGATCCTGGGAGACGCCGACTTTTACGACGCAAGTAAAGGCGTGTCGCAATGCTCGACATCCCTCGACGAGTTTCCGAGCACTATTTTCGATATTTCTACATTTTTTATGTACGTCGTAAAACTCGAAAAATTCTCTGACGGACTCGAAGGTAACTTCCTCGCCGAAAAAAATTTAGCTCAAATTGCAATTACGGAAATATTGGCCGTGGGAAATTAGGGGTTTGCGGCAAGAAAACTTCCCAAGTGTGCAAGGGAATAACGAAGCGTTACCTTTTTTGGAGTAGTTTCGAGTGGCTCTTACTTCTCATGAGTTTTAATTTTACGAAGTTTCGCAAATTCGAAAAAAATTCAGACTGAAAACTTGCACATCAACGTATAGCTTAACGTATATTTAAAATCATTAATATTCGAAAAACGCTTTAAATAAGAAACTTTTATTCTTAAACTTTGCCACATATTTCTCAAGAAATTAATTTACTAAAATATAACTATTTTTTAAATGATGATATTTAAATAACTAAATAACGATTAATTAGAGAGGTATTCTATTTTTTGGTCGAGATTTCAGCGAAAGTCATTCGGTGTATCAACGCGCTTGGTGAAACATATAAGATCGTTGCCAGGGAACGTCCTGATGGGAAAGCGTATCAGGGCGGAAATGTTGAAAAAGGGGTGCGCGGCAGCCAATTTTTGTGAGTGCATCTTGAAATAATCATAGCTTCGGTAAGTGGAGTTCCTCGTATCTACCATATTCCGCGCATACAGGCCAATTCAAAAGAAAGCTCCTGTTTCGCGCCGCACAAAGGTCCAGATATTCCGAAGCTATTCATTATACGACTTTATATCGTCGGAACTTTTTTTAATAACACTTTGGCGAAGAACTGCGATTTTTGTAGACATCGTCGATGGAGTTATATTGCTGCACAACAGCACTCTGCCATATCTATATTAGATTTACTGCGATATTATACGTTATGTACAATTTTATATCACATGAAAGTAACATATAAACGTTCTAACAATCTCGTAAAGTAATATTGAATACGATAGAGGGTATTACACGCACGAGCAGAAAACATGGGCTGCGATCAGAAACATTGGTAACGGAGTTGCGTGAATTTCCGGGCCGTTCGAACCGGTGCGGCGATTCCTTTATCATGCGGCTTTTTCATTAGAATTACAAACAATTGCCTCGAGAATGCTTTTTAATCCCGGCCAATAAACCAATCGGGCTCGTTCCCGTAGCGGCGTCTTCCAGCCCGGCTGAAGAAGCTCTCACCCTCTTTTTCATCCCTCTCGCCAGAGTTCGACTCTCTTTTGTACTTTCTCTTTCTATTTCTTTTTCCTCATCTTTCCTCTCTTTCCCCTCTTTTTTCCTCTTTCTCTCTCTCTTTCTTCTTTTCTTTTACTCTCCCGAGACCGCCGATAGCGATGCTCGGCTCTCTCGTCGCTTTTTAAAACAATCGGCGCCCGTAAACAACGTCATTCCCAGCCTTTTGTTTCTGCCGCCATCTTGCAGCGAGCTGCAGTTAACATGCTGGTTGTTACTACACGGACAATTATTTTTATTGCTCGCAGTCCGACGTGTTTCCGGCGGCGACGGCGGTTTTAGACATTCATTCATCCTGAGGCAACGGGGTATAATCCGCAACGTTCGTTGCACCTCTATTCGGCTTTCAACAATAAATGTTTATTTTACTTTTCTTTACAAGTCTGTATGTACAATCGCACATACTTACATTTTAAGCGCGTTAACGATTTTTTTTAGTCATTTTACATTTTACAACCTTAACTGTTATTGTGTTTTATTACATACATAATTGTAATGTATTTTTTGATATTATTGTTATTTTATTACGTTCTCGTCACGTAAAAATAAGAATTTAATTTTAAATAAATTGTTGTTCCTAAACAAGAACAAATGTATCTTGCGATATTTAATATAAATATAAAATATTAACGAATGTATGTAATTAAAAAGTAACAGATTTGCAAATATTATTTATAATGACAATTTCAAATATTATTAAACAAATAGGGAGTATAAACACAGAAATAAATATTGTAGAATTTATAAATTTTATATTATATAAACATATACACATATCAATTTACTTTTTACGTTTGTGGTTACGGAAACTTCTGTTAATACTCTCTGTAAGCTCTCTTTAGTTGCATCCACTTAATTAATATGTTCTCATTATCTTCTTTTTCACTTGAAGCCATTGATTTTCTCTCATTTCTTGCTCACGTATGGCCGATTCGAGAAATTGTTATTACCATCGCTATTGTTGTTACTTGGAAACGACGAGAGATTTAGCTAGCGGTCATTCCGCGTGAAAGCTTTAAAGCCTTTGAAAGAGTAGACGAAAGCTCTTAGCATGTCGGAGTCGGTTAGCGGCGAGCGCTAAATGGAACTCGACGATTTAAGAGCGGTATGCAATCAGGTGAAACGCGATTATTTGTCGCAATATTCACGACATTTTCAGCGTTAGAAGGCTTCAGTAAATATGTTGGAAAAAACAAAAAGTTGCACAAAATATAAATCAAAATTTAATTTAAATCTGTATAATTCTAAATAAAAGTTTAATAGAATTTATATATATTCGTGTGTGTGTGTGTGAGTGTGTCATTTAAATTAATTTCTTATATAAGAAATTAAAATATATATGTAAGAAATATCATATACAATATACATATATGCATCAGGAATCTGTATAAAAAAATACGTAGATATTTTTGTTATTATTTTTTTCTATGATATATATTTTTAATATTTAATAAATGACACTGAATTAAATATATTAAAGGATTAAATAATTCCCTTTAATTTAATGTAACCCGAGGCACTTAATCAGACGCTAATTCTCAGTTCACGCCGTTGTCTTACTCGCCGTTTAGACAAACGCCATCATCCCGCGATCATCCCCTTAAGGGGGCTTGTTCCGGGCGCCGGAACGCCGCCCGCCTTTTAATTTTCGCCACGGCAAAAATCTCGAAATCCCGTCGCGATCCCGGGGCGCGAGGGACTCCCGAGGATTAATGGTGCAGGGCTGGCTGGGTGGGCACGGGTGTTGAACAGCGACGATTAAGCGTCGTCGCATAAGAATGCATCCCGAGCGCATAATAATCCCGGGCGATGCCTCATCGTGGCAATAAATGTCTCGCCGAGCGACGCCCGGTGTCATCGCCGCTGAAGGGAAAAGGTGGATAAATTGAAATTATCTTCCGCGCGTACCCCTCCGAAAGAGGGGGGGGGGGACGAGCTGCAACCCACAACTAAACCCGCCATCGCTCCGTCGTCGGTGTTAAGTCATCGTAAACAACGAGTGACGGCTCTGCGAGAGAAAAGCCGGTTGACTTATTACGTCCATCAGAGGACGCGTTCCGGATGACCGGACAATTTCGCGGAGTCGTATAATCTCATTCGTTCAACCGGTAAATATACCAGCGATATACGGCATACGCTATAGCGAGCGAATTTATACCTGTAGCGATGTTCGAGGCCGAGAAGAGAGACGCTTCGTCGAAACGCATCGCGGCGAGGTTTACCGCAAAACTTGATCATTTATCGCTATTTTCATACGCGAGCTGAAGTTCAACCGTGAACGTCGGTTTCTTGCGCGAGTGTGCACGCGCCACGCGCCTTTCATTAGCGGGAGTTGCCAGCCGGAAGGCAGAAGCGCGGTTAAAGTTGGGAAGCTGATTGGAGTACCTCGGCGGTTTACCGCTCTTCCCCGTTCTTTCCCTCCCCCACCCACGTTTATCTCCGCTTCCTCGTCTTTTCTCCCTTCTCCCGCCCATTCTCTCTTCGATCGTTTTCCAACTTTTCGAAAAGTGGCCGCGCTCATTAAGCACCAAAACAAACAATCCCAATGCAATTCAATGATCTTGTTTATTCCCACGAAAGTTACTCTCGCCATATTTGGGCGAAAGAAGCTATTGTTCGATTAGCGTTTCGAATTGCTTTTATCTTCTTGCCGATCGTCTCCCAACTTTTCAGACTCGAGGAATCTCCTTCGCCATTCGGGAATTCGACTTTGCAATTATTTCTGCGGTATGCTTCTCTCTTGGCAGAGAGAGGGGGGGCTTTGTCCGATTTCGCAATTTCAGAATTCACATTTTCGAACCGCGGCTCGTTTCATTTTCAACAAATTAGGAAATAAATTTTATAATTCTATTTTAGTAGGCAAAGTAAGGGCGTTCTAGGCCAGTTTGTGGTGGGGGGTATGACATCACCGGCGTGGTGGGGATGACGTCATCGGCGTGAAGAGGGGATGACGTCATCTGCGTGGAGGCAATGGCGGCATGTTTGCATCATTAATTAAATAATTATATTAATTAAATTAGGTTATAAAAATTATATTAATTTATAGGTTATAAATAATTAAATTAATTGAGTTAGGTTATGATTCATTATAACCTAATTTAATTAATTTAATTATTTATAACCTATAAATTAATATAATTTTTATAACCTAATTTAATTAATATAATTATTTAATTAATTCACGCTGATGACGTCATCCCCACCACGCCGGTGACGTCATACCCCCCACCACAAACTGGCCTAGAACGCCCTTACTTTGCCTACTTATTTTAAAGCAATTTAATTTGACGGACGTAAGGCTTAAAGGGTTAATCAGCGGGGAAAATTAACGGGTGATTTTTTTGCAATAAAAAGATCCGGACGAAAGTTGGCGAGCTCGAAGGAGTCTCATCGATTTTACAATCTACCCCCCTCGCGCAGACTATTATCCCCCTTTCTCTTTTCTTTCTTCTGATAACCCGACGTCTCTCCGCTCCTTTTCTTTTTCTTAATGTAGGTACGTCGCTGATTCGCAGTTAATGAAGCGAGAATGAACGTCGGCAGAGAAGAAAAAAGACGCGTTTTGCAGAAATGGGGAACGTGCGTCCCTAGGAATTTTTTCGCCCCGGCCGTCGAGATAGGAATTTTTTTTGCCGCTCGCGCAAGCGAAAATCTTGCGCGTAAATGGCCCGGCCAGGTTGAAATTATGTAGGTACCGAGAAGCGTGCCCGCGCCGCACTTTTCCCGCTGCTGCAGTTGCGATTCTTCCTCACGTTAGTGTTTCGGAGGAGGGGGAGGGGGCTATCGAGCGCAGAATATTGGACGGTTCATTTCCGGAGTATAATATTAATTTAGATAAAAATCTCATTAAAGCGTGTACGAAATGTGAATTAATCATTGTTAAATTAGTAAATAGCTGTTAATTAATTAGCTAGAAAAAAATAATATTGAAAACAGATATAAGTATAAGATAATCTGACATTTTTCGATAAAAATCATACTTTTTATCAAAGCCGATTACATCAATACAGAACGTCATCGCTTTACTATTCATTTATGTAGTAGATGTGATGTGTATTTCAGAACTTCTTTAATTTTTAAGAAGATGCATGTGTGTGTGAGATGCGTTTTTTTTTTAAGTCTGATACCTCCGGAAAAAAGCTAATATAATGAATCACTGAAGTCTCGCGCTTCTGATAGTAATTTTAATGACAGTTTTCCTGTATAAATTGATTTAAATTTAAATAAACGCAATATTTTCATATTTGATGTTAAATATACATGGTTGATACTAAATACATATGTATTAATACTAGAACTACCAAGAGGATCAAAAAATGATTTGTTTGACATTTTAAAAAATAATTATTATTTATTTTTAAAACATCACAGTTTCTCTGAAATTTTTTCTGATTTTTATTAAAATATACAGATAATTAATTTTATAAACTTGTTTTCTCTTTTTCTTATTTTGATTCCTTCGGTAGAAACAGCTATAAGTTAATCTTTGGTAGTTCTAGTGTTAATATATTTAGTGAACAAAATATGTTAAACAATAATTGTATTAATATAAAATATACATTTTTGAAAAAAGATTTATACATCATATTTATATATTTTTTTACAATACAAAATTAAATTCTAAATTTTATTTCTTCTTATTTTTCTTTTACAACTTGTGTGTATATTTCATGTCGTGATTATTATTTTTCTAAAGCAAGAGCAGCAACCCTCCAAGCTATTGATGAAGGGCTTCTATTGAAATTAATTATTCCGTATAGTAGAATAAACTCCGATGCTCTATCGACTCGTCTGCTTTAATTTCTACTCTTGTTACAGCCTTTTCATTACCGCCGCCTTGTAGTTACGTGAGGTACAGCAGCCTGGAGGATGTGAGGCCGAAGGAGTTGGGCTTCCCTCAATTAGAATTCACGCCCACGGTCGTCTCAAAAATACGGTAAGGCTGCTCTGCTTGCCCCGTTCATTCCTATATAATCACAATCACGCCATTGTTAACTCGCTATTAAAAGGGAAGCGAACGCGCGCCCGCCCTTGCGAATTGTCAAGAGACGGCTTCTTAAAGGGGCCCGAATTTAATTATGCCGGGTCGGTAAGCCCCCCCTCCCCCTTTCCCGCTCTCCTTTCCCTGTCGGAGAGGGAACGGAGTGCCTTCCGCGCACCGAGCGAATCTTCTAATTAGCGATGCGGTGGCTGCCTTTTGCACGCACCGGGGAAAATTTGCGTCGCAAACACGATAGGGTGGGTCCGGGGTCCGGCGTAAAGGGCGAACTCGTTTCAGGCGCGACGCGCGGGCGGAGGGCGTCGTCCTGTTTTGCTTACAACGCAAACTAATTACGCTCGGTAATCGAACGCGCGATCGAATCAGTCAATCAGGAAATTCCACGTCTGAAATCCGCGACGTCGCGGGACAGAGCGATGGCACATGGGAACGCGAGTTAAAATTGACTTGTTAATTATAGAGTGGGATTTTTTTGCGAAACGAAAAGAAACAAAGGGAAAGAGATATTTCCAAATTTCCAGAAAAATAAAAAAATATCTACAGATTGCTGAACTAATTCTGGTCAAAATCTTTCTGTGGAATAATTTAAAGTAGCTTGAGAGTTGCATCATTACACTATTGATTTAATCAGACTCATCGATTATTCCTTTTACATAATTTAACATTTATCATTTACTAGTTATTATTAATTATTTTTTATTATATCCGGAAGAATGAGAGGCGAGACTAAATAAAATTGGGAACATCTGAAAAGTCCGCCGTGAATATTTCGTTGTCAATTATATTAGTAAAAGTCGTACAGCTGCAAATAACAATTTATTAATAAAAGATCGATTTTTATACATGCTGCAATGCGCGCGTCGCGCGAGTATAAAACACGTTACGTATTTTAATTAGACTGACGACATATGTGGAGCAATGTTCGGCGTTCGATATTAATTAACGACTAATTATAAAGCAATATTTGTGCGACCGAAATCATACGACGTATTCTCGTCAGTGATATCTCTTAGTACGGAGATGATGGACTTAAATATCCTATATATGCAAACCGTGAGCGATGCAAGGATATTTCACATTACTATTATTATTATATTATGCATCGTTATTATTATCACAACCACTTCTGACAGAATCTGCGAGCGGCTGGTATGATTTGCAAATATTTGCCGTTGACTTCGAATATCGATTTTGAAATACTGATTACACGGGTGAAAGAAGAACCAGCGGGCGGGAACGGAGGTGGGGGGAATGGAGAAATGGAACGATGGGTAAAATTGATTCGTGGGCAAACAGGCGGTGGACGCAGCGAGCTAGAAAAATTGTATTGACTGGCCAAATAATTCGCCGCGCATGAACCTCCGTTGCCCGACATTATTTAAACAAGAAATGTTTGTCTGCGGTGCCGGCCGCAAGAATGCACATTTAATTGAAGGGCCCAGGCAGTCGCGCTATTTCAGCGGCGAATTTTGGAGATTCCCGAGGTATCCCGTGGATCCGGTGAAATCCTCAGGATTCTCAGGATACACACACACACACACACACCCACCTACGGATTCTCAAAGATTAGCTATAACTCACAGAGATTCCGGGATGTCCTCTGAGATCTCTCGAGATACGTTATAGATATGACGATCACGTTTGAATGCGCGCGAAGCCAAGAGTCGAATTAACTTCCTCGTCAGATCGAACGTCAGTCGGCGCTCTTGAGCTTTTTGCTTAAAAGAACGCGACGTTTTACGTAATATGCAAGATACGAAAGTTCGAAGAGTTATTCAAATTTAAAGAGCCTGCTGTCACTTATACGCTGTTTATTATACGTTTTAATAAGCTGCTCTTCTTTAAAAGTTGAGAGCGCGAATTTAATCTCGAAACATGTGCTCGCAACGTCATGCATTTTAGATCTGATTAAAGACTCTTGGAAACACATAAATATATAGATAAAGAAGATTTAAATACGTATAAAGATAAAGATAAGTTTTAAAGAATCCAGATTATTTATTAGATGAAATAAGTAATATTAATCAGTAACAAAATATGCTATACATACATTTAGTTACAAATAATAGCCGGTATATTTGGTAATCCTGTAATTAACGTTTATGCGAGAAGAATAAATTAATTATTATTAATCACTCCACTCTCTATTTTTCTGATTACCAGTTTGACCGAGCGTCAGTCTAGATCAGATTCAATTTATGTTTAATAGATCGCTGTTTAATAAGGCTCCCAATTTCGCTCCGAAACGACATTTCAGATCTGAGGTAAAGCCGCAAAACACGAAGGCACCTTAGTCGATCGTCTCGATATTCCGCCGTCGTAGCGACGAGTATTACAGAGCAGAGGCGCGGCTGCGGTATCGCATCGTGCACACTCATGCATCAGGGTACGTCCTGATACAAAGGAACGTGTCCTGTATGACGTGCCAAGGCTCCGACTGATCTCTCTCTATCTCTCTCCCTCTCTCTCCTCCCCCTTCCACCCTCCCCCATCACTCTCTCTGATTCTGGCTTTCTCTTTCGCTCCTAATATCTGTCTTCTCTTCTATACATCGCGTATAGAGCAACAATAATTTAGTTATTGAGACCGCCGATAACGTTGCGGCCGGGACGGCCACTGATGTAGCTTGATTAACGAAAATTCTCCTTACTCCACAACGGGCACGTGTTCCGTGTGTATGTACGAGCATTCGCCCGGCCGATGTTTACGCGGGCACCTCTGGACGCCGCGGGCGGAATTAACCGGCGCGATGCGGTGTAATTGAAGCACCACCGGGGGAAATGGTATCTCCCACCTCGTGGAGGATAATTATCGCAGAGAAAGGGAAAAGGTTCGGTATAGCGCGTCTTGGTTTACCTCTAATATCTCTGTAGATAATTTTCACGGAACAATCGGTAAATATCAGAAAGTGTCAGATTTATTTAACATTAATTAACGTTTTGCTATCATTGTTAGCTTCAACTTAATATACCCTGTTATTGTTATCTTTGACTTACTATAAAAGATACATGTGAAACATTTCCGGCGTTATTCTATGACACTTACCCACTATCTTTTAAAGAAGATCTTAAGCGGCTTACAAGTTCATCTGATGTCCCTCCATTAAATTTTTTCTTCAGAAAAGCTTGAAAAGTAAAATTATGCCACACTGGATTCTATACAAGATCTACATCAAAAGATGGTGAATGAACAATATCGCCGGAAATATTTCAAAATCTCCAATATTGAAAAAAGTCTTTATTATTGTATAAATGTATAGAGACATCCGCTCAAATTAAAAAGAAACAATTGTAAAGAGAATTGAAGGATCTTTAACCTTTGTTGTGCACACCTCTTCAAAATTACGTATTGTGCACAGGGGGTCTATTAGACCCCAGTCACTTTTAAACGTTTATTACAAACGTACAATTCGTTATTTTGACTCAAACAAAATTGCTGGCTATTGTTCAAAGCTTCCAAAATAAGGTCTAATAGGTTTCATTAATATTTTGCAACATAAAAGAATTATAAATGATATGTTAACTAAAAAAACCGAAAAATGGACTTTTCACTTAAAAATGCATAAAAAATTCAATTTTTAATATTTTTTAATAATTTTTGCGGGATTACTTTCTTGAAATACTACACTTTCAAGGAAAAATATTAGTTTATAGCGGAGTTGAAAAAAGTATATTTATATTGCTATGAAATCACGCGTTTTTCAACTTCTCACCACTGCCAAGAGCAGACTAAAGCCAGGCGGGCAAAACTATGTATAGAATCTTGAAGTGTTATCCCTAAACTACAGGTAAATGGCAGCACAGGTCCCGATCCGCATTGTACGTATTAGAAAAACGCGTTTGAAAATACGCTGGGGTCTAAAAGACCCAGTGTGCACAACAAAGGTTAAAACTGTATCACTTAACTCCTATTGCCGTTTCAGATTTTTGAAAGAGTAGCTACCCTGATCAAAAGAATGTAGCAGAGCACAGTTGAATTTATCACAATTATATTTCTCTTAAAAACAAAATTGATGTTGACTTGTTCGAAAATTTTTGTTGACTTGTCCAGTATATATAGATAAATTCATTTTAATCACAAAGCGAAAAAAAGGCGTGGTATTCTACAGATATCTTCTCATATTTTTTTAGCAATCTTTTGGAAAAAGGTTGAATTCCGATATCTCAATAAACCAGAGAATCCCGTGTAGGTCTTGTATTTTAAATAGCTTCACAGATTTTTCAGAAACGCTCTTAGAAAACTTAGATATCCTGAAAAAAGTCTAAGAGGCTTATGAAGAATTCAAATCATTTTCGATCCCAGAAAGAAGACTCCCAAGAAACGATCGGATCTTCTCGGTTTCTGGAGCAGCTGGGAATTTCTGTATTCTCGGAGCGAATCCCGCGGGAAATATTGTCGGGCGTCTCCGAAGATTTTTATAGAGCGGACGACGAGCGGGGAATGTCGAACGAGTAACGACTATTTCTCGGCGGAAAATAATCGCGCGGTCTCGCCCGGGGTCTCGCGAGTTCGCCGTGCGCCAAGCAAACGTGCCGGGAGTTACCCAGTCGAGAGGATTCCGCCATTTTAAACGACAATTCGCATTAGCACGGGCTACAGAGCGACTGATTGCCACGGACTTCTCATCCGCTCTTTGATAGTTCCGCGCGCCAAGTTTTGGCCGCGAAGCTCCGTCAAAGCCACCGGAACTCAGCGTAAACTCATCCATTCCGGCCGCAAAACTTCCCCGGGAACTGTCGCTGTCATCGTGCCAAATCGTCGTCGTGCCGGGGAACTGCGGACGCGGACGCGGACGCGGAACGTCGGGAACCGGGAATCGACAGGCCGACTGCCGGGAGATTAGCTTAAAAGTTTAACTCTATAAGCCTGTGTGGAACGACGATAATGATCATAAATCTATGAGGATTATGTGCATCTTTGTTTCCAAACCAAGTTAAATGGCGAGAACGTCTTACAAGTTCTGTCTTGAGTTAGTGAACTCTCCGGAAGGGAGAGAGATTCATTCAAATTTTATAAACCAATTTTAGAAACTGATTTATAAGTTATGATAAATAATTTTGGGCAAATTCATGTAGAAACAAATCATATCTACATTTTTATATTACTATGATGCATTACAAAGAATAGGAGTTTTTCTTCAAATTTTCTCGGATGCAATGACACTCCCTTTGTTTAATAACAAAGGCGACAATAAAAAAAATAAGAAAAGATAGAAATTCCAGCTGAGTGCTGTTCCCGGAAACGTATAATTCTAATTCCTCAAGTAGCAATTCATTCCATCCCCGAAGGAACGATAAAGGGCGAAGGTCGGACGAAGGCTAGACATTTAAATTAAGTGGCTTCCTTCGAAATTAGATCAGGGAAAATGTTCACCGTGAGTGTTTTCCGTCGCCATGACTTGACCAGAATATTTCGATCGAATAAGAGAGTGTAATTGGACCATATACGATTTTGAGAAAGAAATCCAGAGAAAAGAGATTTTTAACAAAAGTTGAATGATTTGTATGCGTATGTGAGTATGTGTATGTGGAATTTTTTTTAAATATTGTTATATTTATAATGAATTTTTCACGAATTATGAATTTACTTCTCCAAAAAATTTTTGTCTTAAACTTTCCTTCCACTTTACTCGAAATTACTTAAATAGTAGTTAACAAAACTACTATTTAAGTAATAATTTATAAGAAATAATAAACAGAAGTCACACATATAATTTAAAGACTTTTAAGTATGTGATTTGGATGAATAACTTTTGACAATTTTAATTCCAAATTCTAAATTTGTTCTGACTTTTTCTGATTCGTACAAATAAATGTAAAATAAATTCATTCTTTATTTTCTTTTTGATTCTCCAATCTATTTTTACTCCTTATTATATTGGCTAATATCTGCGAGATTTTTCCAACGGTAAAGATGATACGCTTGATAGGTATCGGCGAGCTGATAACCTGAATTTATTTGCAAAGTATATGAGAGAGATCGCCAATATTTGTTATTAGCAATTATACGTCGATTTCAAGGAAATATTCCACTCTCCGTGCCTTCAAGCAGTTTACAATATATATCGTGTTACAACATGTAGAAGCTGTGTATCGATAAAGTTGGGATACTCGGAGAGCCTCACATTTTTCGACATAATTAAATTTATGTTTTCATAATTTTTATATCTTTTATAAGTAAGTACTTGAAAGAAATTCTCCATAGCGATACAAGAGTTTCGAGAAATATTCTACCGGCATCTCTCTTAATATATTTTAATAATTACATAACGCGTTTAAGCCTTTATTTTATTCTTACAAAAATAATTAAACTATTTCAACTTGAAATATTTTAGGTAAAGTATAATTTGCACACTATTTTCTGTGAATTTAATTTTATTGAAATTACATCATTACGTGGCTTCTCGATTATTGAGCTTTCACAAATTGTATTGTTAGATTCCACTTCAATCTTGCACGCAACGTTTCAATCGATTGTTAGTATCGGTTTACGATTAAACGCTCGCGCTTTCCATAACGTGCTTTCCACAACGTGCGAGATAATTTTAGTCATCAAGACGCAAATCGACGCCCTTGTTTCGCTCACGCTACATTTATTCGCTATTAGTGATACATGATTTAGCCCGGCCTCTCTCCCTGACCCTTTCCGGTCTACGAATTCTCTCCGCCGTTCCTTCCGCGCTATCGCCGCACTATCCCTCATAATTCGCGACGATATCATTATTATGCGTCGATGTTCTACAATACTTCAGATAACATTAAGAACGTAAACTGAAAAAAATTAAAGTGAAATAAATAATTCGTTAATTGTGAGACACATTTAATAGAAAACAAATTTATGATGTAACTTTTAGCAGTTTGTTTCAAATTGATTCGGAATTTCTCTCTCAAAAGTTCCGTTATTTTCAGGCAAACTCATTAAATATCACGCAGGTTTTTGGGAGCGTCATAAATCTCTTTTTCAAAAGACAACCGAGTTCGATTCATAGTTTAGCTAAAAATAATATTGATATTACAAGTTCGAAAGTTGAGTTTTTTAAATTGACTGACGATAAAAAGTTCAACTCGGTTTCGGAGCTTGAGATCGATCAGTACCGGCGTGTTCTTGCGAGAACCGAAAGAAGCAGTTAAAGGCGCCTCCGTTGACGCGCGGGACGCTCGCACATGCATCGGAATTGCAAATGCTATCAGTGGGATAAAAATTGGCTGTCACCTGACGCGAAACGAAAAGAGGAAAAAGAGTGGCAGCTCGTCGTCTGGAAAAAGGCGTGGGGGCAGATGATGGGGGCGGGAGAGGGTGGAGAGCGGGCGTGGAGCGCCCGGTTGAAATTAATTTCCATCGCGCTTGCTTTCTCTCTCTCTCTCTCTCTCTCTCTCTCTCTCTCTCTCTCAAATATTCCAAATTTTGTAAAAGACACGTCTCGTGCCGTCGGATATGGAAATCGATCCCTGGCGATTATTTCTCGATCGAGGGGGTCGGCGACGTAACGAACTCGGAAAAATGCGTCGGGACGCGCTGCAGTGACAATTTACTCGGCTAAATGCGTAACAGACTATCCGGGATGTATTTTAAATCCCCGGTTCGTGAATGTGCATGTGCCATGCGCGCGTAGGACATATATCTATATTTTTTTAATAATAATTTTTCTTTCAAACGCACGCACGACACTCTTGTGTGACAGGTTGTGTGAAACCTGTTAAATATTTAAATTAATCCTTTTACACACACACGCGCGTGCGGTCGCCGGTCTTTTTCGAAAGCCCGCAATAAATAACTCGACAGCCCTGTTTCCGTTGCAAAACTAATTTCGCGCCGCGCCGGCGGGGACTCAGGTGGGTCGCGACAAACCGCGCGCAACTCTCGGCTTGAATAATTTCTGTTTTAGTGAAAAAAAAAGACACGGTATTTCGGAATTAAAGCGGCAGAATCGGACGGACGTGCAAATTATCTGTTCCTATTTATATTTGATGTATCAAATTACAGTCCTCGCGGAATGTTTGACAATCGACGACAAGCGAATATGTGTTTCCTGTGAAATTTTTAGAATTCTTTTTTAGTAAAAATGTTGCAAAAAATTCCTTTTATACTTATTTAAATTATAACATTTTATGCAATAAATCTCAAATTAAAGCTCTATTAAAATAAAATTATAATTGTTTGCAAAACCAATTATATTGAAAAGAAATATATTCTCTTCAGTGTATTCTAATAAAATAATATCTGAGAAAGTAACTTTCTGAAGAGACGTCACGTTTCGCTTAGAAAAAAAATCCACGAATGCGATATAAATATTACGATACAAATCGTTGAATTTATACAGATGATCGGCGATGAGAAAGTCGCACGGTCTCTTCGAGAGTTGATAATCGGCCAGAGAGATTCGCGAGAGATAGGCGCGGCTGCAATTCTAATAATGCACTCGAGGAAGCACGTCGTTTTGGTGCAACAGGTGACGCGACTCGAAATTGTCAGCGTTTCATCTGATGATAAAATCAGGCCACATAGGTTGTACAATGCAGACGAGGAGCTTGCCTCGTTCCTGAAATCGGCCCGCGATGCAATCAGGCGTTTCAGCGCCGATATGCATCGGACCAGTTGCACTAGCGCGCGCGTCGCCTCTGTGTTTTACAAATCACGCGATTCTCCTTCTATCAATATATACTTTATCAAATAACGTAAAAAACTTCGTTAACGGAAGATCTCCAGGAAGGAAGAGCTCAAATTGTAATTTAAACCGTTACAGATATATATTTTTAAATTAGATACTATATATATATTTTTATTCGCGGAACGAAAACACTAAATATTTAAGCGATTTTAAAGAGGATATGTGAAAGTGATTATATTAAGTAACAGATTATTTCTTGCAGTCTTGGACATTTTAAAACTTCAAACCAGGAACATCACATTTTACCCTGTCTTTCTTCAACACATAAATCGGACACAAGTGGAAGGATTAATTTATTGTAATACCCGTGGAAGATTTTGGCGCCACTCATCATCCACTTTGCGAACGAGCGAGATAAGATTTTTCGGAAATTTATCGGGGCGTCGTAGTGCTGCCGTTCGAGCTTTAGGGCTCTCATTTTCGCCGGCACGCTTATCGAGCCGAAACCTTATCGAGTCGCGAGAAAAGATCGGGGATCTATCGGGGTGGAGGCGGCCGAAAGAAAATGTCCGACCTGTAAAATGCAGAGACGCGTATAGGTAACTCTTTCCCCCCCCCCCTTCTCCTTTGTTTTCTCTCCCTCCTCGCGTTCTTGGACAATTTATCAGGGATTTCGGTTCGAATCCTGCGGGCTATCGTTTCGCGCGCACACGACCTATATTTTTTACAATTTTTTTTTCCCTCCAAGCCGTTTTTCACGCCGCGAGTCCGTGCGGGTTTTATCGAACTTATCCCGAAAATAACGCCATATAATTTACCGGACAGAATGGGGAGGAGGAAAATAAGCTGCGGCTTATTTTATCGATCCCTTGAATCTTCGGCTATTAGTATCTTTTTTGCGTTTTTAACATCTTCAGTACCATTTAGTTATAGAGTCAATAAATCTCTGCTTTTTATATCTCGAAGCTATTAAATTTTCAAATTCCAGAGAAAGAATACCAGAGTATCTAATTCCTCGAATAGGTAAAATTGAAAATTTTTGAATTGTAAGTTTCAGCTTAGAAAAATTTTATCTTTGTGTTAAAGAATGCTCTTCTCTTATCTTTCATTAATAGAAATTAAATTTTATAAAAAATATATATTTATTAGAATTGGGAGATAAATCGTTTTCATATTCAACGAGTTTATGAAGTTAGTACATCGATCGATACCTCCAATCGTGTGTGTCAAGTTATTATAATGTAAACTTCGCTTAAGGGTTCCGATCGTAAATTAGTCTCCCCGCGACACGGAAGTCGACCGCGAACCCGCCAATAACTCATCACACACCATCGAAAGCCACTTATGATGACGACTCGACTGTCTTTCTCCGATCAGGAGAAGGGTACCTTATACCTTATCTAATGCAGGATCGCGATTCAATAAGTTCAAGGAATTCGCAGAGAAGGTTCCTAAATTTATAAGAAAAAAAACTAGAGGCGGATCGCGTGGGGGATCCGATGGCTCGATAAGTCCGCGGGATCTGAGGGTTTGATCAGATGGAGCCAGAAATCTATGAAGTTCTAAAAATCTCTAGAATCTCCGGAGAGTCTCAGAATAACCCTCGGGGAGAAAAACGTCGCGCCACTTCGCGGCCGCCATTCAGCCCGGGGAATAACGGGCGAGGAGGGCGATTTCCAATCTTTGTGCCCGAAAATCGTCCTTTATCCCTCAGCCAGAATCACCGGCCGGGAGGAAAGAAGTATAAGGATATAACATCGTCCGGGAAAACTTCCCCCGTTGCCCTCTTTCCCCTGGCCGGGCCCAGGCCAGGAGCCGAGAAGACCGAGTTCTCGAGCCAGAGGGTATAGTTCGGATTACAGGCAAAATACGTCGAAATCGAATTCCTTCATCCCGTGCGGCCGGCTTTCTCCCTTCCTTTGTGCGTCGTCTCCTTGCGAAAACATTGTGATGAAATGTCCGTTCTATTTATCTGTTTTATTTATAAAAATGATAGAGTAGTGTAAATCGCAACCTGACGTTTAAAATTGCCATTCGTATGTTAAATACGAAAAATTGCCATTCGTATGTTAAATTGGGATTAAGATATATAAAATTTTTTGTAGGAGCGCTTAAATAAGGCGAAGATACAATTACGAAATTATAGCAAAACTGTCTATATTTTTATATTCTCCTCTCTCTTTCTTATCACTAGATTAATATATTCAAATTATCTGTTTTGTTAACTCTTCTACTTTCTCTCTTTTTATGCTTTTCATTGATATGATCAGCTATTATTTTCCATCGTTTTTTTTTTCAAAATAAGCTCTTTTGAATTTTAATTACGGTTTAAAAAAGTAAGTCTTTTTTGCAACCTTGATTGTGCTCGTATCTTTTCACAATTATAATTTTTCTTAACTGATCAAAGTATAGTCTATTCATTTCTGATATAAGAAAGGACTTATAAGAATTGGTTCAGTATATAGGAGAAAAGGTATATAAAGATGAAAAACATGATTTTATAGGAGAGCACTTCAAAAGTTTTGATGCTTTGGTGTCACGATCTCATATTTCTTGCAGCAATTTGTCCTCTTTTTCTTTATCTATTTCAAATCGAGACTGCAGGTGAAAGCTACCAAGAGACAATTTAAATAATGAAACAAATTTCTTTAATTATCTCTTAATAATCTACTTTTAATTATTCAAATGAAATTATTCGAAAGGATTATTTGTCCAATTTTATTTTGAGATAGATATATTAAAAAATTATTTTATACAGCTAAAAATGTTATACAAGAAACAATGTACTTCGGTAAAGAAATTTTTTAAAATTAATATTCTTGTTATTTTTAAGTGCCGTACTTTCTCTTGAAATACGTGACCGCTTAATTACGTGAATCTTCCATTCACTCTCTCGGATCTTGAATCCTATATTAAGCCAAATCCTATATGGTAAGTCGGGATAAAAACGGCCATCAAAAATAATTAAACAACGTACGCGGGACTCGCGCTACGACAGAGGGATTGTAGCGAATAAAGTCTCGAAATTTCGTGGCTTCCATCCATTTTGTCGTTTCGCCCTTGCCTTTCGCCGCTTTACTCTATTTGGCGCAAGAATAAACTCCCGTTGAGAAGATAAAGAGTTGGCCGGCTGCACAGAAAAAGAAGGATGCGAGAGGAACGTGACAAAGAATATTGCGGAGGAAATAGATCGGAGGATGCGACAGCAGTTTGACAACGTAAACACGGCTGCCTTATGAGTCAAGAACGCTTAATCCAGTCGAGAATGAAAAGCATTTTTGCAGATATCAAAAATTTTATTTGATAGAGGGGGGAGAGAGAAAAGAGCATTCTAATTATTGTCTTTGCGCATTATCTCAACAAAAGATAAAAAAATAGTTTATTATTTGATTTAAAAATTATTTTCAAGTATTTTTAAAAAGTTCTCTTACGTCATTAGTTACAAATTTGAGATACCTAAATTGTTAAATGGAAAATAAAACTCAAAGATTGCTTAAATAATAGTCTGTTTAAAGTCACGAGACCTCCCCGTTTTGTTTAGTTTTTAAAAAATAAACCTAATAATTACTGTAAAATCATTAAAATGACATATAAACGTCTATATACAGTGGTTATCAAGGAGTTTCTAAAAACAAATCTTTTTTCATCTCCTTATCACTCAGAGGATCTTTCTTTATCTCGATATGATTTTATACATGAATTTTGAGGGAATATACCTTTTCCCCAGAAATTCCACCGCGATAATGGCGTCCGACTCGTCTCTTTTTCGGTCGAAAGTAATTCAGTGATCGAGGCGTTGAAGCGCCGCGACGGATGAAATCCCGGGGGGGATAGGAGAGTCGGGAGGGAAGACAGCCGAGAGTTCTCGGGGAAGAATCCATTCGCCATTCTTCCAGATGGCTATTCAGCTACATGTTAAATGGTGGTATCCCCTCACACCCCCTGGACTCGCCCGGGACTCATCATTTGTCTCATTCTGCATCCCGCGACGTCCTCTTTTCGCAACCGTCTCGCAACGAAGAGCTGTGCACTCTCTCTATCTCTCTCTCTCTCTCCCTCTTTCTCTCTGTGTCTGTCTCTCTGTCGCTCTCTCCCACCGCCACACCTCTGGACACCCGCGGTAGCCATCTTGCCGCCCTTTTCTACGTGCCCATTGTTACTGGCCCTTCATTGTCTCCCGTCGACGTAACTCGCTCGACCGGCACACGCTCGCGTCGGAAGCGGAAACGTTGGGGGCGCGTCTGCTCGTGTTCCGCGTTCCGCTCGCGAAAAAAAAAGAGAGAAAAACAGGGAAAATCCACGAAAATTGCGGTGAGGTGAAAGCTAAAACGTTATACGTGCATAGTCGACACTAATTTAAATGTCTAATTAATTACTGAGTGATACTACTGATTACATTAAGGTAGCATTTTAAATATGAGCGGAATCAGTTTTTCTCTTTAGAGTCGAAATTTCACGTTAAATATATATATATTCCGTATATTCTAAAAAACTTCTTAACGTTCTACGTCGAATATCTTTATGAACAATTTAATTAAATTACTGTTTTAATTAAAATAAAATTTACAAAACAAACAATTTATCAGTATGACTAACACATACTTATAAAATTTTTGTCAGAGAAGCTGTATTTTATAATGTAATTTCAGTCATTTGATGTAAAACAATCTCGCAAAAAAATAAAAACCTTTTTTTTTTAAATGCAATTAATAATGAAATAAACGTATCGAGTTTTCGCCGTCTGACCATCAGATATCGTTATTTCTACTCCCTCCCGCGTATATGAAATCACGTCGAGCAACCACGCGTGCAAAACTGGCATGATCGACGTACGAATAAGGGCAAAATTCACGGATGAATTACATGGCGCCAACCGAACGTTTGGAATTCTCGTTTATCAAATACGTGACGTCTTTAGCCGCTTAAATTAAACGAGCCCCGTTGTAACTACTCCGAATACGAACATTTATCTTCGTACAGTAACCGGTCCCCCTGTTTCCCGACGTGCCTTTAGATGCCCTTTGCGATACTCGTTTTTCGTTATGTCAAACGGCATCCCCCTTCTTCCATTCGCCACGACCCTTAATGATCCCGATATTCATCTTATTTAAAGAGATGCGAAGAAATGTGCCGCGAGAGCATTGATCATTAAGCCCACTTTAGACGATTTATAACTCGCGTGAGATTTCATGGTGGAATTTTATTTATAATTTTTTCGTGCCATATATCCTGACGTATATGATGTATATTCTGATTTTTCAAGTATCTTTTACATATATTGTACACGGCTCATGAGATTATGAATAGAATTACATCCTAAATTTAGACGCGAAATTTCAGATCGCCTAAAGTGGATTTAAAATTGAACGAAGAAACGAGGCTTTTTATGGCCTCGCGCGAAACACGTGCATCACACCGAATGTACTGAAATAGGAATCGTTCGATTTCCTTATGCTGAACAGGTTGAAAGGAAGCCCGTGGGATTTCGCGCGATTCTGCCGCTTTCGCGCCGTGGATATATTTTTGAAGATTGGCAATTCGCGAGGTATCGCGCGCAGAGCGCGTAATATCAGACGAATAACATTAGACGAACAGTCGGAATTTTATCCGAATTAATAACGGCGAGGCGGAACCAACGTTTGACGTTAGCTACGGCTTCTTCGAGCTTTCGGGGATCAAAGACTTAGTTTAATTAGAAGCGTTCTCTATCTCCTGTAGGAAAAGCGTCGCGCGCCGGGGCGCGCTTCAAAGCGCGGCCATAATCCGCGCGTTAACGAGCCTGGCGCACTAAAATCGTTACTTTGACGCGTCGCAATTATTTATTGTGACGAGAGTCTGCTAAATTGGCTTCTTGCGATCTACGACGAAAGACACCGTGATCAAAGCGCGTATTTACTTTAATCAGTCGGCGGGATCGCTACGCTGCGCTTACTATTTGAGGGGATTAACGCGAATCCGGAATGTCGTGCGAGTATTTAAGTGACAAGCAGCGAGAAATAATTGTCAGCTGAAGGATTGAGAAAGCGATTTTACAGACCTTTCGTCCAGGAGCGAAATTAATCATCGAAATTAATCTTCGCGTAATAAATTAATTTCAAAACAAAAAAATGATTGATCGTGTTATTTTTTTCTTGTAATTTAGTTGCAAGACAATATATATTTTTGGTCTAAAAGTCCAACACGTCTATCTTGATATTATCTTTAAAATAATATTGAAGAAGAAATTACATACATATATATATATATATATATAATATATCCTGATGTTATATACCGAAAATCTCCTCATTAAAGTTATTTAAATTTAAAAATAGAATTAGTTATAGTTAACAAAAAAAGTCGAGAACAAAATATATTTTTGATCTGAGAGTCCAATACATCCTAAGTATTATTATTCGTATAATCCACCTATTTTGTTATTATCTTTTTAAAATAATATTAAAGAAAAAATTGTACATATAATATCTTGATGTTAACAAATGTTAACAATGTTAACAATGAGCTTCCCTCATTAAATTTATTTAAATTTGAAAATTAGTTGTAATTAACAGGAGAAGTTGTGCTTTTGAGCCTATCAGAGATGCTGCGCGACGAAGACAAATAATGGACCGAAGCAATAATTGTATCGCTCTGTGACTAAAATGATGAGGCTTCGACCATGAAATGGGCTGTTCTCGTGACAGCACTCTTCAAGCAAAAAGCGGAGGCATCACCCGCATCACACGAGCTAGAGGTCAATAATTCGGGGGAAGATGCAACGCGATGCGACGCCGACACCGGGTGAAGTGGCACTCTCGCGAAATCCGACGCTCTCTCGACGCTCGCGTGACAGCGCCACGCCGCACCGCGCCGCGCCGCGTCTTCTGAAATTTCACGCCCAAGTGTAAGATGCTGTAAGCTGGAACGCCCGCGTCCGCACGCGGACGGAGATACATTAGCGCGAACGTGACGCGGACGAATTGATCGAGTTTGTCGGCGGCGATAACGAGATAACTTTTAAAAATATATCCGTTCTCACACAGGCGCGCGCGTTCTACATTGTGCAATCACGTCCGGCGCGCTTTCTCTCACGCAAAGATTTGTTTCTGCAAAGTTTCCTAATTCGATTCCGATTTGTACGCTGCAGCTTGCCATCGGCTGCAAAATTAACGACAATAAAAATGGAGATGTTTCTCCATTCCGGAAATTGCACGACGTTTCACTCTTCGCGCTTCTCGCTCGTTTTGGACGAAGGATTAATATAAATAAATGACAATTATTAATCGATTTGTGACAGAGGTATTGCGATGCATCTCTCTGCTGCTTGGTTTCACGTACCAGTTGATAAACCTCGTACAAATATCCAATATGGTAATAAATGCAAAAAACGAAAAGAGAACGAGGCGCTTAGCGCGCGTGTTGGGTTTGCAACGATAAACACGCGTGTACATAACGAGAGAATTAACGGGAAAAAATGATTCATCGCGTAATAATACCCCGCGTCGCATGGGGAAAACGGAGCGTTATCGCGCGGATCACAATCGCGGCGATTTACGCACGACAATTGAACGCGCCCCGATATTCGCGCGGACGAATATACGAACGGCAAATGAAATGGGCGCAACGAGTGGCGTTTAAAGTAGCGCGTAATAAAATAAATCGAACGCGCGGCGATTAATACGCGGACGGGTTATTATAGCGGCGGGGGGGGGGGCGTGTGAAGGGGGCGCGTGGGCGCCCCCTTGCCGTAAATAACAATAAAACTCTATTAATGTGGTAGCGCTGATAGTTACCCCGGCCTGGCGTCGAGCCAGGAACATACCGCGTCGGCTATTCACCCCGCGAAATACATGCCTTCCCTACCCACCTCGTGCTCTCGGGAGGGTGGATGATGGCGCGCGCGCGCGCTCCCGGGCGTGGGGCACGAAGGGTTGCGCGCTCTCGCATACCGATCCTACGTCCGTATGTAATGCAGAACGGTTATGTGGCATTACGCACCGGGATAGGCACTCCGAAACTGGGCAATGGCGCCGTATCACTGACCGGCCGCTCGTCAAATTGTCCAAATTGGTCCGGAGCAAACATCGGGATGCTTGCGGTCGATGATGTAACGCATCCTGATCGTCGTAAACGTCTTTCTCGGGTTGGACGAGCGTATTTCTTTCGTAGAGATTATATTTGGACGTACGTAGAATCATATTATCCGTATTAAAGAGATAAGAGACATTGAGCGGTAGTTAACGATCTCAGCATTTGATATACATATATTGAATTATATTGCAATTAATATACATATAAGATTAAAAGACAGATGAAAGATTCGCGCACGTATTAAATTGATTAAGGTAAGAATATAGAATTAATTAAGATTGGATTTTTATTTTGTATTATAGACTAAAATTACACTCTCAGCATTATTTAAATTTATAAATATCTAAAATGGATACATGTATATTGTATATAGGGTGAGACATCTTGTATAACTTATGCGTTGTATGAAAAATTTTTATATACAAAAGTTGGATGATTTCAAGAAGGTCATTATATAGTAATATACTTTTTCTTATAAATAGATACGTTTTAGAGATTTAAAGTCAACTTTGGTTTTTAAAATAAAATGTATTTTTTTTATAGGAGGTAATTGAATTCTGAGTATAAATGTATTATCGCTTATTGGCCCCGAAACTTAAGTACTTAAGTACTTGATTACATTTTTTATGTAATTGTATTTTTAGATTGCAAAATAAAGTATGTACTACACACAGTAACATATACACAGAAAGAAGAGAAGTGTCAAATCAACACTTTATACTTATATTTATATACTTGTAGATACGCAAGTATATATAATCTTGAAATGAGATTATATTGCATTAAACGAAGAAAACTTGCTTGAACGAAGATTTATATAGTTAAACGAAGTTTTATATAGTTCAATCAGGAAAAAAAAGTTGAAATAAAAAGTTGAAATTCTTATAAGAAGATTATATTTTCTTGCGTATATACAAGTATATCAGTGTTGGTTTAACACTCTTTTTTTCTGTGTATAAAGTTTTATATATAAAACATAGTTTACTGTCTTAAAAGCATTAAGAATCTGAATCCGAAACCAGGCACGTAAAAATTGAGAACCTGGGTGTTTGCCATTCAAATAGGAAAAAAATTATAATGTTTGCTCGAGGAATATAAAAAAGTTAGCTTAAGCCGCGAGGGTCGGAAAAGACGCGAAAAAAAGGATCGCAGAGGCATCGGTGGGATAATCCATCCTCGGCCCCTCGAGCGAGAGCGTTTGTTTTCCCTCGATTGCTATCGAATCGAGGTGGAAACGATATTTGTCGCCCACTCGGAAAGGAACTTTCGTCGACTTCGTCCTCGAGGTAGCCCGAGGACGTTTCGCGCCGCGATCCTGGAAAGTCTCGACGATTTTTCCTCACGTACTTCCAAGGGAGCTTAATCGCGTCTTAACTACGTCTTCAACGAATTTTAACTATCTCGTACAAAATCATATCCAACATATGCCCACGCGACCAGGGTTCCTAATTCAAGAGTCTGAACAGCGTCGACAGCCTTAACTTTTTAAACATTGCAGGCATACACGAGAAAAAAAAACTAACTGCAGATATATTGATATATACATATATATACAGAATTATTTATATAAAAAATAATTCTGTATTATTTATGAGTTCGTTTATTTCATTTTTAAAATGTTGCTCTGTCTCAAGGTTGGAGATTTGGTAATATTCTAAAATATCCAAAAATTTTTGTGTTCTTATTTAATTTTTATTGGAAGTATTTGAAGCTTATATTTCCCCCAGAGCACTCAAGGGATTAACTGTACACAATATTCATCCAAAATTCAGATTTGCGAGATATACTGGAAACGCGATGTTGTGATCGATTTTCGCGGAGTTTACGTCGAAACATCGGTGAAACCGTGTCTTGCGAGACTTCTCGATTCCAGTCGCTTTGGGAGCAATGCGCTTTATTACGGTTAAACAGGCTGACCGAGCAGTATATTACCGCGGGACGGCTTTGATTTATTGCTCAGGCAGGTCTGCCAGCCCAGTGCCCAATATCCATACCCGGTCCCATCGGCGAACAACGCCGGGCGTCCCTATTCCCTCATCGCCGCGTCGACGCGTAGCTTTTCTCCTCGCCGACCGAAACTATTAATTCCCATCTCCCGCGGCGACCGACGCCGCATAATTCGATTCCACGGTATTACCGCACGACGACGGAACTGCGAGACGACGCGCGATTGCATTGTGGCGTGCAAGCCGAGAGTTTCGAGCTTTACGCTCTGAAACCTTGAGTTCCAGAGGCGCCAAAAGTGAGCCTTAATTTCGTCAAACTGTTCCGGCAGCCGTCCGACGGTCTCTCGATTTCGCGGAAAATAATTTATTTATGGCAAATTATGGAAATTTGTTACAATATCTTAGTTAATTGAATAATCATTTTAAATATCTTCTAATAAATAAACAAATTATGGTCAGTTCGTTCTTTATTTTTAATGTTCTCTTCAATCAGATTCTAAAACTAATGAATAACATTCGAAAAATATTGTGTCTTAACTTTAGACGGTTATTTTGCTGCCTTAAAGAATCCAATTGCGGTTGTTCTATACTGGATGACAATCATAGAAAGCCGCTGAAATTGCACAACTGTTATTCTATGATAAAAAAAATAAACAGAATGAAATAAATTAAACACTAGTTTGCTAATAAAAGGATAACGGGTTTCTCCTACAGTATTTAATTTATTTTATTCTGTCCACTCCTTCATCCCCAAATAACAGTTATTTAGCTTCAGCAACTTTCCGATTGTCATCCCGCATGCATGTGTTCAAGTTTCGTATTTCCCCCCTCCCGGAATTTCCAGATTACCAAATTTTCCTTGTTAAATAATTCTCCACGGCTTAACGTTCCGATCGTGCGCGAATGCCGCGCGATCGTCGATTCGATATCCAGAGATGCTTGGCTCCGTGCTCGCGCGGAAACAAGAGGCGCAACCGAACAAGGAGCCGAGCCGCCCCGTGAAATTGCCGCGCGCGAGATCGAGACTTAAACGTCGTCGAGGCAGGTCGATAGGCGGGCTGCTGCGCGCCGTTACCCGGTATGCCCCATTTACCCCGATAGCTACGAATACGTGTATTATAGCGCCCGCTTCGAAACTCGTCCCGCCGCGCCGGTGGTCGACCTCCACCTGCAAACGACAATCCCTCGCGATGTAACGACTCGCGTTCCTCCGGGGACGCAGGCTGCAACCGCGTCGTAAGAGGGGGGGATGAAAAGCCGGGGTGGGCGAAGGGTTAAGGGTGGAGTATGGCAGGAATGTTGCGAAACGTTTCGCGGAGTTGTAGACGCGCCGTCTTCGTTGAATTTCCAGCGTGGGAAATGTACTCGATATTCCTCGCGGCACTCTCGGGGTTTTTCTTTTCTTCACGGAATAAATTTGAGTTTATAGACGCGACTATTCCTCGCTTAGAACTAGACGTGTTCTTTTCCTAATCATTTTTCCAATTTAAGATGCATGGAACATTAATGGAACATGTTAATTCAATATCAAAGAGAATACTCGATAGTGTAAAAAATATATCCAAATAAATTAAAAATAATAATATACCTAAATAAATTAAAAATATAAATTAAAAATTTGACTCGGAAAGTCGACATTGTGTACAGAATGTTAAGTGGAGGAAGTCGCGATAGCTAAATCGCAATATTCATGATAGATATCGTCCTATTCGCTCTCGACGCTCGTAAAAATGATCTCGATCGATTATTCCGACTTTTACGATTTTTACTGGCAGTTTGACGCGCGTGAAAAAAAAATAGTACGACGTAAAGTCATACTTCAGCACTCTAATAAGGCTGCTATAAATTGATATCGATTCCAAGAGCGGGGTTGCAGCAATGACGGCCGATAGCTGCTGGCGTTATCGCTTTTTCTTCCCCCGGGAAACGCGACGTGGAAAAACATTTAAAAATAACACGCTTGAAATCCGCGGCGTTGCGAATGCACAAATGGAACCGTGGACACGGTTCCTCATCTTTAATGATCTATCTGATGAAATGTGTATTTTACTTGTTTCAGGATCTCCGCGCCCTTCCAGGTGGTCGCCGCGATTTTGATCTTCGCCGCGACGGTGTCGGCTCTGATCGGCCATTGCTATTCCGATCACAGGACCCTCGTGGCCTGCGGACTTTTCCTCCTAAGCGGTAAGTAAATACGTCATCGAACTTTCTCCCTTAACCATTTTTTTTAACTAAAAATCTTTACCGTTAATTATTCACTGTAACGAAGTAAAAGTTATTGATTTCGTATAATAAAATATATTTTGTTATTTTGATTGCGCAACTTAAATTGTTTTAGTTCCGTTCGTTTTCCCGCGTTGTCGGCGTCAATTCATCTCTACATGTTAAACATAATATCTATAGATTTTGTGATAACGATTCATTATGTGGGAAGCGCACGTATTTGGCAGCTCGCGGCTTACTTTACTTTCCCGGCAACTCAATTCTCGGGGGAGCGGGAATAGGGAGGGTGATGTCTCCATTCACGGCGAGATGCACACGTTCGCGCGCTGCAAAGGGGGTGGAAATGATCTATCTGCCCCCGCGGTTACAGGGGACCTGCGGATTACGGGCTGAGATCGGGATGCGCAGCGATCTAAACGCGTCCGTCGCCAAGGAACGCCGACGCCTTCCCATTTCCAAACCTTTCAGGACGCCCCGACCCCCGTATATCTTACCCTCCCGCTCGCCTTTCCTCACTTCCGCGACCTTTCTTCCTTTTTCTCATCCGGCAGGTGAGTCGATATCGTGTGCGCGCATGATTCAAACGAAATCGAAATTCGGGCAGGAGTGACGCGGGAATCGAAAGGGGGATGAGAAAGGGTCGGTAATATCGTCGCGCGGAGTCGAATTGATTTCTTCGGCGGCACGAGGGGGAGAGACGGAGAGAGGTATGGGTTTCAACATTTTAATAAAAACCACCCGCGGTTTTGTCGTCGGTGTCGATGAAGGATAGCGTTGCATGTATATGAGGGTAAAGTGGCGTCACGTGGACCACGCCGCTTCCTTCTTCCGAGAAAATCGTGCGGAAAACGTTCTTTCAAAATACATATAGCAAACACTTTCTTGCAATCCTTCTTCTCGCCGTGCCAAATACGACATTAATTGTATCCGATCTAAAACGCCCGCAATACTTTGACAATATTCTGGAGATTAATTAGGGTCGTAAATCATGGCACGAAAAAAAATGTTGTTTCAGAGAATAAGCGTGAAATTTGACGTGAAATCGATTACGTATTGAATAACACAGATAAATACGGGTATCAACTTGTCATATTGCCAATTTTCCACCAGAATCATTTCCGTATGACGTAGCGGGAATTATTCCAAGTACTTTAAAGTAATCTCTTTCGCAAACACGCTTATGCAAATCCCCGTTATACTGCCAAGTGCGCCGAGTTACAATCGTAGGAATGACATGTGATCTCTGACGAATGTTATACATATATGTAGCTTTTCAAGTTCGCTAACTCGCAATCACGCGAGATCTGACAAATTTAAATCGCGACGTATATGTTATCAATCTTTTCATCTTTTTATCTCTGTTTCCGATTAAACGTGCACTTTCAATAGATATATGCGAGAAGGTGTTATACGTCTATCTCATATAACTTTTCTAACTGATCGGTATTGTACGTCTACTTTGGGTAACTTATTATTCCGACCGCGTCCAGGCGGAGATCGATAGCAAGAAAAGCTCCTTCTGCTGGCAGCTAATTGTCACCACCGGTAGATAATTAACGTTTGTTTGTTAGACGTGCGCGTGTCGATTATGTCGAGAAAGGGGCCAGAATATTAATCAACTTTCACACTTTTTCGCATAATGAACCTCTTTATTTCAGAATTATACTAAACAAGAAAAGATTTTGATTTAAACTTTAATTTTAATCAGAAACATATATCTTATTCTTTTGAAATCAATCCTATTCTAATGAAAAGAACTTTAATATCTCGTGAATATCGGAGAAATTGAACTACACGATATGAAAACTATATACAATGAAAAAATGGGACAATAATCGTCGGGAAATCAATGAAATATTGTTAGCGCGAACCGAGAAGATTTAAGGCCCGTTTATAGTCGTTACTTGAATTTCACCTCAAAAGCGTGTCGGGTAAATATATTCAAAACAAACGAACGTGAGATCTGAAAGACATGATGCATTTTCCGCACAATCAGTATTGCTGTCAATATATGAATTTTTCATGCTCTCGCGCGATATATGTCTTTATGAATTTTCATATCAATTCATAAACATTCCATTGTTACGTTATCCATATGCTATTCAATTGATTTTTAATATATGTTAAAAATAAACGTTGTTTTAGAAAATCATATATTTTAAAAGCAAAATGATAAAAAAAATGTTAATATTTTTAGAAGATTGCAAAAGGGAGAGTTCGTATTATTTTTTACCGAGTTTATTAAAATATCGTTTATTATTTTTATACTTTCGAAATCGCTCTGCAAACGTCATACGACTAATATATCTTGCAATTAGTGTTCTACTCTCTAATAAAGCACTACAATGTGCTAATCGGTATAGCAAGCTCTTTGTGAACTCTATGTATGCGTATAAACATATCTTATTGTAGCCCATCCATTTCAAAGCATTGGATCTATGAAATGCTATATTTCTCTGATATTGTATCTTCTTGATTCAATATACGTGCATGCTACATGCACCCTGTGTGCAATATATCTGATGCAATATTTATTCGCAGATACATTACAGATCCGTTACCTCACTGCATGTAAAATAAAAGTTAATTTGTCACTCATCGATATCGTATGTAGCAACGGAGTTGCAAACAACATTGGAAACTACGTTGATCTGTAAAAATATCTCCCGGTTATTACGGCAAAATAATCAATGTTTTTAAAAAATATTATTTCACACATTGAGTTTTGCATTCATCTCAAATACAAATATTTATTTAAAAAATCATGTAATTTCCGGAGAATTTTTCATTTTAATAACGTTTTATAAACACAAATAAAGCTTTCTCTCTAATTCCTTTCCAAACAATTTGACTGAATAATTCAAGTGCAGAAATAAATGATTAATTCCGCATATAAGTTTATAATAAATATATTTATAATAAATTATATAGATATTATATATTATTACATAAATTAAGAAGATACAAAATATTAGAAAAATATATAATAATATGCCTCGCCGTTGCCCGATGCCTCAATTGCACACATAACACTCGCAGTTAATTACAATTGCACGACACTTTATACACAGCACTCTATGAAAGTTGAAATTAATTAAAATCCAATCTCTCGCAAATATACGAAGACAACACTCGAATGCCACACGTGAGTCATTTGGCTAAGTCAATTACTGCTCCATCTCATCGTGGCAATGCAGTGTTCTGAGTGAATAGCTTCTCTTTCAAGTACTGAGCATCTTTCATTAACATCAAGATAATGAAATTAACATCAAGAACATGCCTGCAAGAAATTATTGCAGAAATGTGATGCATGCGACATGTTGATACCAAAAGCACTAACACGAGCCAATCCGTCACTTTAGAATATTTAACGCGTCATAAAATAATTACTGTCAAATATCTTGTTCGACTCATCGCAAGTTGATTATTAAAAAATGATCGATTATATGAGCGGCTTTTAGTTATTTTTGAATCACTCAATCCGCGCGTTACTCTGCGCTCTCAATTTTGAAAATAGTGATAGAAAACTTAACTAGGTGGAAAAATTTAAATCGCGAAGCTAGATACATTCGATATACAAGCAAGAATTAATCGCCCGTAAATATTACAAGGTAATAATTTATCATTCTCGTTTCTCATTACTTCGATTCTTATCTCACCCAAATAAATAATGGTGCGAGATATCTAAATATAGTCATCGTCTGGCTTGTAAATCATTAATCACAAGTCAATTATTCACGCTGGTTGTGATTATTCATGCTTATTATTGTTTTTCTTCCCTGATAAGGCTGCAGCCCGAATTGAGCCTCCTAGAGAAAAGCCGCGCGTCCTACGTGGACCGGACGACTTTTTCTTAGTTTCGTTACAGTTGCAATTTTTATGAGAAGCAGTTATAAGCCCTCGACCTCCGTTCCACGGAGAATCCTTTATTTTTAATTCTTATTTATTCTTGTTGTTACTGTTTGGAGATTTTCCATTCTCCAAGGAACGGCGCAGTACTGATTTGTTTATCAACTCAGTTATCTTTGGAATTAAGTTCATGTTTCTATCACAGTGAAGTATTTACATACTCAAAATTCCTAGTATCGTATATACGAGATGGCAATTCCGGGAATCGAAACCGGATCTTTTGCTCGACAAACGTTGCTGTTGCACTGAGATATCCGGCGTACCACTATTATTATGCGATGCTAATTGTTCGCAAGAAACGATCGCGTTTTGTGAAATAATAACGTGATGGTATATATATAGAGCGGCTCGTGCTGCTGGTTACCGCCTCGAGCATCACCGAATTGCGAACGATAACACGATTGTTTACGCAGAACACTCAGTATGCCGCAAAAATAAGTGGCCGAGAGCCAGCCGAATATTAATGTCAAAATATTTAACGCATCATGGAATAAATTCACGCCGATTTATTCTCTCATTGCGTTTGACATTGATTACTCGATGAACGAATTATTATCGCGCATCATATCTGACATCTTTATTTGAAAACAAGATTATTTAATTTATTCGATCAATCCAATTAAAACAATTTATTCTGCATTTCTTATTTAATTTTTTACGAGAAATCATTATCGCTACATCGATGTGTCATAATTTATGGCATCTCTACAAATGAGGCCACACAATGTAATCTCACACTTCAAGATTGCGCCTACATCGATAGAAATTAAAAGACTCGAGGAAAAAAACCCTCAAAAGACTCCAATTAAAATTCTGTCAGCATCGCCGTTTCAATTCCGCCGTTAAAACTCCAATTAGAAATCCTGTGCAAACTGCAGTGACAATCGTGCGAAATATTAGGCGCTTTCATGCTTTCCGCGAGAAACATCAGAGAAAGGACTCACTCCTTGTACAACTTTTTATATTAGTAATTGCCATTTTCTTCAAGAGGACTTTATAATATGAGATACTTAAGGGAGGTTTTAAATATCGAGCGAGCCTCGAGTCGCGACGATATTTCCAACGGTGTTTTAATAGCGCCGCGGAAGGATAAAAAACGTGTACTTTAATGAAAGAAACTTGCCCATGCGAGGATCCGCGAAATAAAAAGCCGTCACGAATAAAAGGAGATTGATTTTTTGGGGGAAACTTGGTTTCTAGGTCGGGTCGATAGAAATGGGACGACCCGCGTAATGGATAAATCAAGCGCAAAACTCGCAAAATTTTATTCTCTATTATTCCTTTTCTGTGTAAAACACACATATATATAATATATAATTTGTGACTTATAATTGTTAATGTTTTTAACGTTGGTCATTGTTAGAGTACATGAGTAATATTTATAATTCTGTATTTTGTGCTAGGTGATAATAATTTAAGAAGCGGATCCAGAAAAGCATATATCATGCATGCAATAATTAGTTCATAGTCCAGCAAAATATGAAAGCGAGAATAAATTACATATACATGGGGTAGAAATAAACATATCGTTTGTTGAAAAATGAACGCGGAATGAACGTCCGCGAGCAGTAACGTGCGTAATAAGAGAAGTCTAAAAACAAGAGACACAAATTCTCGAACAACGTGCCGACTGTTGATTCGCATTAGCCACCCCTTTCCTCTCTCGCCTCATCTGATATTAATTCAGAAACACCCTTCGCGCGGAACGAGAGCGCCTCCGGCGAAACTTTCGCGCGGATTTTTGCATAATTGAACATTCTTTTCGCGTGAGAGGCGAGGGGCGGGAAAGGGGCGCGGAAGGAGTCGTGGGTAGTATGACTCCCAAGTTGCAAAAGGTAATGGAGAGAGAGAGAGAAAGTGAGGAGGAGGGAAGAGAAAGAGAGAGAGAGAGAGAGAGAGAGAGAGAGAGAGAGAGAGAGAGAGAGAGAGAGAGAGAGAGAAATCGCAGAATGGAGATAGCTTTGCTCATTCGCCCGCGTGTCTACAGCCTCGCGATAAAATTCTCGGCGGATTTTCAAGTAACCTCCCCCGTTCCCCGTGCCGCACCTCCGAACATAGCCGCCAGACTATCCGAGACGAAGCAATTTCGGAAGCGGACTTCGGAATCGCACTCGAGGGGCACGATTGCGCCAGTGCCGCGTTTAGACATGTGCCGCGCGTATACGTGTCAGCCTGAGGCCCTCGGTGTTTAGGAAGCGGAGAAATTTGCATGAATCAAAAAATTTTTATGCTGTTATTCCATTACATATGGAGCGCTTACAAGCCAGTTAATTGTGTTTAATCGTCATAAAAAACTTATTTTAAACGAAAAACCGACTCCCTAAGTGTATAAAATATTTCAGATATATGTGTGAAATATTTTCTAAGCAAAATCTAAATAATTAAAAACGTAGCTATAAAAAAACAATATTCTTATTGTTATTTATTGTAATAATCTCTCATTTATATCGCTTTCTCATTTTCATTTTTAAAAAAGCGAAGACAGTACATTAAATTGTTATGAATAATGTCATTGAATTTAAAATTTAAATATCTTAAACTCTAACTCTAGTAGCTTGAAGTTAAGTCGGAAAAGCATTTGGATGTAAAATATGTTCAGGGTGTTAAGGAGATCAATAATAAAGCGTTATTTTAATACGTTATTCCATATCATTGGAACACGGAAATTTCGAAGTGCTTTTAAGTGGAACAGTTAAATCCAGCGTTTGGATGTTATACAAAAACTATTTAATTAATACTTAGCTCTTAAAATGAAAAGTACGAGAAAACTAATATTTCTTGGAGTATAAAACTAAACATTGATTTTTATATAATTGACCTTATTACATATTTGATTTGGCGAATGTTTTTATACCTTAAAACGGTTGAAACTTTGAAAAGAAAAATTCTCCAAAAAGTCACAACACTCATAACTCATTATCTGTTTTCGATCGTTTTGACAGAAATGTGAGCCTGAACTGTAGCATTAAAATGGATTAATTATTGTTTTCGTTCGATCATTTCGTCCTTAAAACTGAAGCGCGAAAGTATGTATTCATCATTCTCATCATCCCAGGTTGAAACTTCGATGGCGGAGATCGATTTCGGCGTGGTGATGTTGTGTCGGTGGCCCGATTTTGGATCAACTCGGTCAAACTTCGCGCAGAAAACACGATGACCCTTACGGTCCATCTCTTCGATTATGTCAAGTCCCCTAATCAATGATATAATAATTAATTAATGATCGATGAGAAACTGATTGATGGCGTGCAACAAATAATTTCGACTAGTCGGTTCCATTTTCACTTAAAATTAATTGATCGATAACAATTAAACGAACATAATGCGTTTCGCCAATGGAACTTTAATAAAACGAGGATGACGATGCGCAAAATCATCAATATTATCGTCATGTCGATATAAATGATAAAACAATAATGTAAGTAATAAAAAAAAACTCGCGTATCTCACTGTACTTACTCATTTATGCATTCCTGAGGATCGTAGAAGGTACGGAAGCACTGCTTGCATCGTTTGAAGTATACTTTTCTCACGGCATATGGGTAAAAGCCGGATATTTGCTTCAAACAATCGTAAAATTGCAACTCGCACTCGCATAATGAGCTGTAAAAAGTCGAAAAGGAAAATGCACTCGCGCGCTTAACGAACCCAGTTAGTATTACGGTACCTTCTGCAAATTTTCGCGTTAAAAAGCCCATATTTTGTAGTTTTCGGTCTTATGTAGTCTTCGCAGCGATCGTGAGCTCTGCAACACTTGTCCATCTCCGAGTACATGCCCAGCTCGGAGTCGTCGCGGGCAATATTTCCCCGGCCGCACCAAAGAGTGCCTAAAGAAAGAAACGAAGCCGTGTAACAAAAAGATCATATAATTTATAATAATAAATATCAAAAAAACAAAAAAATAAAAATAATAAATTGCAAATTAACAATTAGTCGAGAAATTTTATATAAAATATGAATTACAAGGTACATTGTTTTTATAATATCAATTACAGGATATTAATATATGTCCTTTACAATAAAAATAAGATACTATTATTTTTTAAATATTTTACTGAAATTAAAAATTGTTAATTAAAAATTTTATCTTTATTTATATATAAATCAATTTATAATTTTTTAATATAAAAATTAATAAAATTAATTGAGCAGGAATTTTATGACGCACACAAAAGAAGCTAAATTAAAAATAACAATTAGCAATTACACATAAAATGTTTCAAAAGGAATTTCAAATAATTTAAAATTGTGTTAAGTTATTAAATTTTTAATGGTTTTAAAATAAATGAATGTCTTTTTCTGAATATAAATTCAGAGCTTAACAAATTATTTTATTATACATTTCTCATGAAATAAAAAAATAGTCGTTAAAAAATTGTTTGCAAAATATGAATAAAATACAAGTTACAAGATATAATGGTTTTATAATATCCATTATATAAAATAAACCATATAAAATAAAAACAAAATACTATTATATTTTAAATATTTAGCTGCTTTTGCTCAGCAAAATAAAAAGTATACATTAGTATGCTATTTAAATAAATAAAAAGAAATAAAAACGATTTAATTATCACAAATTCTAAAAGGCCTAATTTCTTAAAGCAATTAAAACTTTATTCAATATATAAATAAGGAAAATTACCTGGGAGGATTCCATGTCGAAGATTTGTAAATGATTTTAACGCGGATAAACCCCGTAAATAATCTTTCACACTGTGACCTTCCGTTACACCGTAATCATTAACAAACCGTGCAAGCACGCAAAATGCGATTAGACTAATCACACTGATCCCCCTCATTTCAAAATAATTAATGGAATTTATTAACAAGAACGTGAATTGCAAATTAATGTTAAGCCCCAAGCGTTCAATCCCAATGTCCAGATGAGATTTTCATAATACGTTCTATGATTAATTCACGTCGAAATTGCGCGTGTTAACATCGCGCGACACGAAACGAAACTGTTACGATGATCCGCTAAAAATACAAATTATGATACCGACGTTTAGATTTTATTAACGCGTACGCGCGATACTCGTTCACCGCACAGTATTTCCTGCCCGCGCGCTTCCTCACCGCCAGTTTCCTCGCGATGCCGACTTTAGTATCTAAAATTAACCAGATTTCAAACACATTGACTTTTCGACACAGATATGTGTGATGATAACACTTAATAATAGAATTATAATATGGCGTTATGTAATAAATTATAAATTAAAAGTAGAAATAAATTATTATTGCGTAATTTAACTTTCGTTTAATTAACTTTAACACAATTCACTGATATTCTTCTATCAATAATCACTTGAAACAAGAAGAGAATAATCAGGCAGAGCCTGAATGTGGTTTTACCGAGAGTCTTAATAAGACTGGCGAGTCAAGCAGGTAGCAGGCCAACGAGTTTTGTGGTTCTCTCTGTGGATCTCCCCTATTCAAGACACGTGTCTAAACTGAAGATAAAAACGGCAGTACGTGTATGCCAAAGAGAAACAGATTCCTGAAAGGTGGAGTCCCATCAGGTAGACAATTCTTATTGTTAGATAGGACAACACCTGAGTAATCGTTTTGAGACACAAATCAAGGCCGGAGACTCCGAGTTGTTGTCTTTGAAACGGTATCACCCAATATCAAATATCACTCTCTGTAAATTTAAACGGCGATCTAATCTCTTAATGCACAGCTCCTCAGATGTCTCGTTTTGACGTTTATGACGAGAAGATACCTCAGCCAAAATGTGCACGCCACTCCGATGATGAGTCATAGATAGATTGTGTACGATTTATTATTACTAAAGTTAGAAATCAGTTCTTTTTATATAATTTTCAAGTTCAGAAATCTTTGTTTTTAACATTGTCTTCACGACTGTAAATGTATTATTTTTCTTTTGTCACATAATAATCTTTTATTTATATAACGTAAGAAAATTATTAATTGTTTGCTTGAAAAGTTTTTAGACAACTTAGAAAAAAATTATCAAGTATAAGTTTCGGCGTATTTAATATTAAATGTTAAAAATCTGCCATCCGAGTTTTCACCGAAGAAAATATTATCCGAATTCGTTTGAACGAGCCGTAGATGTGATTGATTAATATCGCATTTATAAAATTACATCGCCGATGCAGGATTGAAGCTAAAGAGAAAATAAATCGCGGGGAATTCTCTTCCCTCCGAAAGTCGAGGGGAACTGAAATAAAATGGGGTGACGGGGGGTGTCTTCCTGGATTTCTGGCGGTGCTTTTTAGAGCTTTCTCTACATTATTTCAACTGGCCGACCGCTCTCCATCGACCTCTCGAAGCCTCTTTCGCTCGACTGCGCATTCCTTTTAACGATTTCGTCCCTCTCGGCCGCGACATCCGCTTTCGTTTCACGTTCTACTCTCGTTCTTCAAGGTTTCCGCCCGCGCCGCCGCCTGCCTTGCGTCTACCTTGACACCCTCACACACCCCGAGGATCCTCTTGGAATCGCGAGCGAGGAATTGTTTGGTAGGATATGAGGCTGAAGCGAAGATACGAAGAAGTTAACTGTAAATTTAACCTGACCTCTTTCCCCAAGTAACACTGGTAAAGGTTCGTCCTCACCTTTTAGCAAATCTCGAATACACTTTCTTTTTGTTTCAGTAACCTGTAAATTTATACCATCTGTATGCCTAACTTATTTCTTCTTTTTTATAACACATTTTTTAATGAAATTTTTAACAAAGTTTCGCTATTTTCCAATTTCTTTTTTACGCTCCTTATCTACAGAACTTGAACTTTTCTTAGGCTCTTTCTGTGTCTGATTCTTTGTAATCTAATTTTTATATTTTCGCTATTATTGTTTTTACATGTTTTTTTGTTTTTTTTTTTTTCAATTTTTGTATACATATATCTGTGCCTTTGTACCTTAAGAGTCTCTGGTTCTTAAATCCATTTGATACAGAAAATAGACCGACATTTGATATCAAAATAGACTTGACTAAGCGACAGCAAACTCGTGACAAGCCTCGTTGCAAAATACATTGCCGTAATTTAAAAAGGAGATAACGCTCCAAGGGAACAAGATCGGTGTAAAATTCAGTGGAAAAAGTCGGCGAGTCGAGCAATTGCGATTCAACTAACACGGAAATTGCGCGTGCAGGACGATTAAGGACGGGGTCGCGAAAGGGACTGCCGGCAGAAGAAAAGGAAGGAAGCCGCCTTGCGTTTCTTCGCCGACGGGCGCGGAAGGTGGTTTGCGTTAAGCTCTCGGCGCTCGCGTTTGTGCCGCATCACAAAAGGTTTGACATAGGTATGCGTGCGCGTGCTGCGGCCCGGCCTGGGTTAATGCACCGAGAAGCGCATTACCGCGAGGAGTGCTTACCGTCAAGGGAAGGAGCGAGTGCAAGGCCAGCAGTCACCGATGCACGCAGTCCCGCCCCTGCCGAGGCGTAGGAGGAGGGAGGGGGGGAGGGCGAAAATGTCGGCGAGCTAAAAACCGGAGGGCCATCCCTCCGTTTCGGCTGATGGGAAAAAAATGTTCACCACGATTTTTCTCGGCCGAACGTTTTATGGAATATATTTAAATTTCGTCGTTCTTTTATCGTGACGTTAAAATATTTAAAAATATTTGCCCCGCGCGCGTACGCAGAGATCGGTTCCCAATACGGTCTACTCGCTGGCCTAGATTTTTTTTTTTTCACAAATTCTATATTTGATTACTTGTGTTAATATTATACTTCTCTCTCGTGCAAATTAAAATGCAACTATGGTTTTCATTTCCATTAAAAAAAATTCTAGATAAATTGAACTGGAGAGGTCTATTCGCTGGCTGCCTGGATTTTTTTCACAAATTCTATTTGATTATTTGTGTTAATATTATCGCGTAAAAGAGTCACGGTGCAGTCTCGCTTCGCGTGTACTTGGCGCGAGACACTACCCGTGTCTCTTGATACTTCTCTCGATTGTATAAATTAAAATGCAGCCATTGTGTTAATTTCCATTAAAAAAAAATTCTAGATAAATTTCCAAATTTGGGGGGAGGAAAAATCATAATCGGACCTGGTGTCTAATTTTGCAGAAAGGAGTCGATATAAAATTATCAAATATGTATGAAATACATATATGTATTTAGAAGTGCATTTCCTAATATATTTTGTCTATTATCTTTATATTTGAAATAACATTTTGATTTCATTCCTTCTTTTCATGGCATTATATTTTAGCTTCTCCCTTATTACGTTTTGCACAGAAACACCATTAAGATGATTTCATATATTTCAACGTGTATAAATCTTTCCCCCATGTCTCCAATAGCAAATTTGTTGTTTTCCTCTTCCACCGTCTTTCACTTCCCGGTAGAGGTAAGAAGATGCTAATTACTTGGCTCGCGTTGCTGACTACGCGTAATGCGACGTTATCCTATCACAACCCACGGCTTTCATGCGAACTCCAGTTGACGACCTCGTCCCTCGTGCAGGTGGGCCGAGCGGAGCGGAATTCGCCCCGGCGGACAACCGAGGGAAATTATCTGCAACGACTGAAGTAATAACATTTAACTGTGCAGGGTGCACAGGGCGAGCCTCCCGGTGCCGAGGGTGCGGTGAAGGACCGGCGCGGCGTGGAATTATAAATTGTTGGGGCATAGTTGCGATTGTTTCGAGCCGAGGGTGAGAAGCTGCCGCGTCTTCCCCCTTCCTCCCCCCCTCCTCCCCGCCTCTGCGCGCGGGAGTAAAGACGATTATTTTCGTTCCTGTTTGCTTCCTGTTGTTTCCCTAAACGGGGAAGCGTTGCGCGATCCCCGCGGGGGTATAAGCCCGCGTTGTTTGCGACTCTGCTGCCGGAAAAATTATTTCGACTACGAAACCGACGGGTTGTAACGTTTTGAAATTCTACGCAGGAAAAGCGCGAACGTGGAAAATAAAAAAATGTAGAAGGATCGAAATTGAAGTGAAAAAAATATAACACGGAAATGAAAAGCCGTGTGTTTTTTTTTTAATTCTCTATATCCTTTTTTTATCTCTGTTTTCACTTTTAAAATAGAAACTACAGAGATAACACTTAGGATTATTTATTTCTGTTTTTAAAAAAAAAAGCTTCGCTCGCGTACGCTCGTGTAATCTGCGAATTGTAAATATGCGTAATATTTCATTATTCCGGTGTAATCCGTGATTACATTTGGAAGTTAAATATTCCAAATTGCAGCAGTAAAAGCCCTCGATATACGCTTTATCCCCTCTGTTATCCTCGCAATCTTCGAAAAGTGATTACCTTCTCGTCGTTATCCAAGGCTATCGTGCTTTTACGGGCAACCACCCGCGAGAGAATCCCGCTTTAAGAAAAGCGGGAAGGCTTTTCGGACCTTAAACATTTCTCTTTCATTGCGCGCGTGTTCTCTTTTTGCGCGGGGGGAAGGGGTGCGCGGCGGGGTCGGCAGTCACGAGGGTGGAAGAGCTCGTAAGTTCTTCACCTAACGCCCGTAATTACGTGTCCGGGAAACGGGAGGGGCGGGGGCAGACGGAAGAAAGAGATGGACACGAAAGATACCGATGGAAGACGGGAGCCGCAACGGCCGGCGCTTCGTCGGACTCTGATTTATATTGAGCTTCGCTGGACCCTAGTCGTCCCGACCTCAAACGGATTTTCGAGGGTTTACGTCGCGCAGCTTCCGAAATTCCGCCGAGGAATTTCCTCGGAATCCACAACCTCAGCCCGGATTGATTCATAGCTTTTACTTCTAATAGAAAGCCGCGAGGGGATCTGAGGGAAAAAGTGCACTTGCCGGAAACTGTCTGAATGTCTGCCAATTTTTTTAAGTATCGCGACGTTAAATTATGCATTTCAATAACCGACGTTAAATAAAATGTTAATTAAAAAATGTAGATAAGATGTTATCTACATTTTTAAATTAACATTTTATAAAAGTATAATAAGGAAAAGGAAATAATTGGAGGTTGCTGGTTTAATTATTCTAGCAAATTAATTCGCTCATCTCCAGTTGCTTTGCTCCGAAACTTGAAAGGCTACCGAGAAATGTACCCCGACATAATGATAAAAAAATTTGCTTTTATCTTTAAAATTATGCGTGCGGGCCAGAATTACAGAATATTCCGTATGTGAACAAATGCATCGCGCGAGCATATATCCGAGCTATCGCTATAGCTGCGACTCCGTGACTTTGCAAGAAGAGAATCTCGGGCTGTGTCGTTGACTCGTCTTCGGCAAGTCGCCCGTTCTCAGATTACTTCGTAATTCTCGTTATTCTCGTCATGTCGCAATCTGCAAGAAAGACCTCGTAAGAGGCACTCAAAGTTTCAAACGACAACGCGTGACTCCATTAAAAGTCGTCGCAGGAATCCGCGCGTTCGATTATAATAATAACTCTAGCTCGCCAATGTGCTCGCGAACTCTCCGCTTCGTACCCACTTTACGCCTCTCTCCTTTGAAGAAGCGCCCGAAAAAAAAAGAAGAACCCGGTGCTCCACGTGTAAAAAATTGTGAGAGCTTTTAGAGAGACAATAAAAATTCCTTCATTATTCGTGCGTCTTCCTCAGTTCAGCGCGGTTAAAAGCTCGGAAAGGGTTGCGAGCGCGTTCCAAGCTTCGTTAATGTGCATAATTTATGTTTTTAATAAATGTTAATCTCCGCGCCTCGCGGGGCAGAAATCGCGGCGCGGCGCGACGCCGCGCCGCACGCCAAACAAGCAGATTTAAAAAAATTTCCATATATCCCATAAACGCTTTGAGGTGGCGCGTTCATTAAAACGCCGTAGTGTAGAACGGAGATTAAGCTTTATTATAAAGACCGCAAGGGAAAACTGTCGGCCGCGCGACTAAATTTCCCAGCTGCATTGTGTCGTGGGATAGCCGGCCCGCAATCCTTCAGGCGTGACGAAAAGTTCGAGATTAAAAATGAAGGATACGGCGTAATTAATAATTTCATTTTTAAACAGTTTATAAATGCCGAAAGAGATACTATGCAGCATCTTCTTGTCCGCGTGTTATTTTATCTGAATAATATATTTTAATTTGTCACGAGGAAAAGATCTGACACAAGCTTTATGTCGATTATTTTTTTAACAATAACATTCAACAGAACGTATACAGTTATAGAAAGGTTCACCGAAACCGAGCGCTTTTAATAAAAATTTTTTCCAAGTTTACATACATCTCGAATATACAAACATCGATTTAAACGTTTGTATATATTCGAGATACACGTGAATTCTCGTTTTATCTTAAAATAAATAATACCGCACACATCGAAAACATCGTTTCGTTAAAATGGGTGAATTGAAACAATGAACTAAAAATGAAACTCGGGATGAAATAAACGGCTCGAATAAATGATCGCCTCGTTAATATTTTTTAGAATATGTATATATATATTTTTTTTTTATTATTCACTGATCTGCGCACTTCCGTCATTGTTATTTATGTTTTCCAGTCGTCCGGAGTGGTGCCACCGCCGCAATATCTAGAATCAATGCGGCACCGCCGGGTAACGGAACAATATTTTACCTGTCGCAACGGGCCCGTTTCCCCTCTCTCCGGGGACGGCGGCGGACTAGTTCCGGAAGTACCGCGGCTGCGAACTTCGACTCAATACGTCAGCAAACTTAAAATGGAAAGTTGACAATCCGCGGGCACGCCAGACATTTCGCCTCTGTCGCGTTCAATTTGAATAAACTCACGTCCGCCGGAGCCGCCACCTTCCCCCTCCTCCTTTCGCGCCTCTCATAGACGGCGGACGAGTTGTGTCCCTTTCGAAATTTATTTAAATTGCGTCACCATCGCGGCGCCCTTAAATAGGGTGCCTCTATTCAAGGAATGCCGCGAAACCCGACCGCCGCTATATAATATCGAGCGCCGAATTATTCTAAGCCACCATATTGGTGATCCAGCCACGCTCGGAGAGAGCCGTTAATAATTTACAATGCAAGTTGCGTTAGCTCATAATAACTCGCGCAAAGTTGGCCGCTCCGGTTGGTAATGACCATAATTAAATTAAGCGGCCCGCGGTATGAGACACGGCCGCTTTCTGTTTGCTTCAATAATAGCGTAATTCCTCGCAGCCGTGGCAAAATAATATATGATTTCGATGAAACGTCAGTCTCTCTACCTGGGATAAAGATTAAACGTTACTGTCATACGTATCCTTCAATTAGAATTTCATATTGTAGAATATTTCTCCAGTTTAATCACGATTGAAAAAGTAGCTATAAGCACGTTAATTAAATAAACTCAAAATTAGACTGGAAGTTCTCTATCTCAATTACATTATCCTTTTGCGTAAAAATTCCCGTCGTTTTCAAGCGCAAAAATGGAGATATGAAATATTTCGACTAAATTTTAAAATTCCACCGCGAGAAATTTTTTTCAGAGTCGGGGAAAACTAACTATCTTAGTTAAATAAAGATTTTAAATTCTACAAATAAACCATCTATGTTTAGATTAATTATAAATAATTACTCTAGATTTAAATAAAGATTTACAGTAAATTTAATAAATTTTATTAAGGTATATTTTCTATTTATTGGGGGAAGAAACGATTTCTTCTAAGCAACTTTGGTCTATTTTGGTCTTCTGCTGCGAGATCTCTTTCGCGGGGACCAAAATAGACCAAACAAACCGCGAAATCAGTAGGCGTATCGTCGATCCGAAAGTTCGCGCAATGATTAACGGGAATGTAAGTAAGACGAGAGGAGGGGAGGCGTAAATGAGATGGAGCGAATTAATGAGGCGCGAACGAATGCACGTACTTGGCGCCGATCGCGGCTTCCTCGGGGCAATTGGGAAATTGCACGCGTGCGTGGTGCACACGACGTGTCCCAGACAAACACGGAATATGTATCGTGAACTATATACGCGTATAGGTTGCCGCGCTTAATTGTCAGAAGGACACCCCAAACAACCGCAACTGCGTTCCTTTACCGCAATAACATCCATTGTTCTGCTAAACAAATTTTCGGCGCTGCATTACTGCTACAATTTGATAATGCACGACTTACATTATTACCTCGTGATCCAAATACATTTAGTTTCGAAAATTACATGTTAATCTTGAGCGCTGAAATCAACAAGTTGATATTTGCTCCATGATACTGATGCTAATGATACTAGATATCCGAGAGAATTAATTTTATAATAAATTGGTATAGTACATGGCATAATATAGTATACGGTATATTATACATATACAGTATGGAATATAGCATATAGTATAGAGTATGATATATAGTATAGCACAGTATATACAGTTGATAAAATAATACTTATAATTTTAATATACCTAATACCTATATTTAATAAATAATAATGATAATTTTGGCAGTAATGTTTTCAACACATTAAAATTACTTAATGATTTTGTTTCAATTAATGGTAATACGGTATGGACATGGATTTCAAGATTTTTCCTGATTATTATACAGAATATATTTTCGTACATTTCGCGTCGCTCCTCGACCGTTAAAAAACTTCATCAGGACCAACGACGTAATCCGACGTGAGAGCGGAACATGATAAATTGCAGTATATGTTTGTATATAAAGCGCGGTTTCCTGCTTGTGCAAATATTTGATGCGCGTGTGATTAATTGCGGTCGCCTAATTACCAGTGTACAGCTCAAAATTGCATCTGCATGCATACAGGATGAACCGTCGTTCTTCCCTCCGCGAGTTCTTTGATACAGTTCGTTTGCACTCGAAAATACGGCTCACCGCTATATTTCTTTTTAATATATAAGCTTTCGATTATTTTATTTTAATATTTAAAAAAGTGGCAAAAGTGTATTTTGTTCAAAACCCTTTGCGAAAAATCTTAATCTACGAGGATTATCTTTCATGTTAAAAATAAAGACATGGTATATTGAAATAGATAAAAAAATATATATATATGTATATGTAACATATTGGATCAATCCTCTTTTTCGTTTCTTAGTCTTAACTAATTTTAAATTAATATTTCCTTGTCGTAAGTAGTTTCGGTTTTTTTTTTACAAAGTATCGTTTTTTCTTTCCACATATCTACCGCATTTATAAGAGGATTTGTAACTGAAAGAGAAGGACGGTAATTTTCGGACACTCTGTAACTTGCGAGGCGCGCGACGGACGACACTGCGAGGGCGGTATTATTATTTGCAATATCACCGCGAACGGCCGCGAATTGCAAAATTTATCGAATATTCGTTGGAATATTCGTAAAAGCGCCCTCTTGCTAAATTAACGTAAACGAAGTTCAACGTACGTGAATAACGAGTAACTCACTTAATATCGCTAACGAAATAACGGCGCCGGCTTCACTAGCTTACTGATGATTTTGGCGGTTTGGGCATCGAGTTTTCCGAAAAAAAGAGAGAGAGGACGAGTAGTCGTAAACGAGTACGGGAAAAAAAAGACACCGTGTCCTATATAATAGAGATGTATAACAAATTACGCTTGTGTGATATATGTCGTTCATGCCCTTTCGATGATTTAATATTCTCCTCGTGAACATATATTGTATCGACATGTTGGCTACGATTCTCTTTTATGATATATTTTAAAGAAAATTCTAGATTCTTGGCAAATTCTTCTATACATGTCTGGAATCTTCCTTGTCCTTTTCTTCGAAGCATTTATTTATTCGGAGAAATATCTAAATGTTGATCATAAATTTGTAACATATGTACAACAATTTTATCTTTGTTTTTTTTTTTAAATAAGAAAAGGTAAATTGCGAGAAAATAACAAAATTATTAAAAACAAATAATCCAATTTTTAAGGTCAATTAATCTCGATTGATAGCAGAGAGTTTGCAGAATAAAACAATTTCAAATAAACCATTAAGTTTTCTTTTTCAATCTCAACGTTGTCGTCATTGTCTAACACAACAATAAATCTTATTTTTTAAAGACACTTATAAAGCTCTTTAACACTTATAAAGATCGAAGACACTGCTATAAAAAACTATAATTTGTCAATTACAATTTTTCACGTTTCAATCGTCGAAGAATGAAATTATAAGCCATGTGAAGCTTTTAATACAAAAACGTAAAATGTAAAGAAAATATTTGGGAAGCCACAAACAGCTAGAAGATATAATGATTGATATCTAATAGTGCACTCAGTGTTCTATATAGAAGGTGTATTATATCTATAGAATAGAATAATAGAAGATATTGTATACGCTCTTTGGAGATGAAACGAGGACGGCCCAGGGGTGGGAGGTACTCTAATGCAGCTTGTTATTGCGTTCAACGTGCAACAATGCTCGCTCACGCTCGAACGAACACAAATATGCTCCACGTAGCTGCTCTAAGACGCTACCGGGTGAATCGATTGTTTGGTTTCTCGCGTCGCCGGCTCCGTGTCCCCGGCAAATTGTGCGCAAGTCGTTATCAATGGGGTTTGCGACGGTTGCCGGTTTAAAGCGAATCGTCTCGTGCCCGATCATCCGGGATGGACTCCGCGCGAGCAAGCGTTATACCGGAAGTACAATAGTAATCCGCATTCGTCGCGAGAGTAGTATCCGTGGTTTCGTTTAAACACCCTAGGTATATTTCGTGAATTCTGGGGGACCGCGCATATTCCAGACTCACTGGATTCTACGGGTCATTGTGAGATGAAGTGGTCCAGCCGCCTAACGACGTCGTTATTATCACGCGGGGATGTACTACTTCTTAGTACGTGCTCGACGTTACGCCACTCGACTCACAAGAAAAGCGACTGCGCAAACCCCCGCTTCCGGTGGGAAGCATTCGGGGAAAGTGGGATACGGTCTACCTCCGCCTTGAGAATCCTCCATGTATTCTTTACTTTGAAGACATTCGTGTTTACAAATACGCAAAAGTGGAACTATTTACATCTCACGAAGTTCTGTTGTACCTTAAGATAAGTACTTGAGATTTATGTATGTGCAACCTATTGTGGCACACGCGAAACTTTATATTTTTGAAAAGAATTTTTTTAACTTCAGGCAATAGGCAATAAAATTCATAATGTTGTATTCTTACTTGGAAATTAAAGAAAAAGAACCCATCACAAGATTCCTTCAATTTTATCGAAAAGTGGAGAAGATTGTGATTTCGCTTCTGTAACTCTAAATAAACAATAAGTCAACATTTATCTTCTCGATAGATAACCTAGCTCAGAATTGATCATTTTTATGCAGTTTTATTTACTGCGGGATAACGGGGTGAGTTAAACGGTGCGAATCGATTCGGCGGCCCTTTGACTCGTGATCCACGGAAAACTCCGATGCAGAATTGATAAGGGATGCTGCATCGCGACCCTTCGGTGTGTCCCAATTTGTTAGAGGCCCGTGTGAATTACTTCGAGATAGAATCGGAGTATCGACGGGTACATTTGTACACATACATACATACGATAGGCCGATAGCCATTCCGTCGCAGCCTTCGCGCGTATAACTTCCGCGCGAATAGCGACAAGACTAATAGCGTTTTTCATTGGCAGAACTGGTGCGCACTCAGTGCACATTAAAGCAGTCGTACACAAATCAACCTAAAGTGTATGTTTAATACACATATAAACGAGTCACGAAATCTTCAATATTCTTTATTGTAATAATTGGTAAAATATGTATTAGGAATTTTATCAGTCGAAATATTTGCATTTTACTTTAAATATTAGAGATTAAATCAGTGTACAACTTTAATGTGCACTGAGTGCGCACCAGTTCTACCAATGAAAAACGCTAAATGCTCGCGGCATTGATATAGCACGATGGCATGCGATTACGATTGAGTAATACTGGTGTTAGGTGTAACGCGAATTCGTTTACGTGCCGCTTAATGTTTCCTGAATAATTTGGCGTCGCTGATCGCAAGTAAGTCATCAGCCCTATTGGCACTTCTAAAAGCCGATATTACTATCCTGTTCATAGACATATATAATGGACTAAACATTGGAGAGCTATATGCACTGCAAATCGAAGTGTTTCAATTTCAAGCGTTATACACGCATAATATAGAACACCAAAACCGAATTAAAACAAAACACTTATTAATCGAAAAAGCGTTTAAAGTAACGTTTAAAAAGTGACTACAAGAAAGTGTATTAATTAAAACACTTCGTACATACGTCTATGATCTTGTCAGAGTCAACGAGAAATATTTAGGACGATGGAATATAACGTGTGATGACAAGTTTTTTTGGAGATACGTATGTCGATGTCGATCATGGATGATAGTGATGGAGAGGAGTGGATGTTGGATGTAACGATGGTATGTGGAGGATGCGTCCCCAAAAATACCAAGCGACTCTCTGCGTCCGATGAGATCGTCGGTGAGAGTGTCGATCAGGGCGATGAATATTGTTGTCGAATTTGTATATATTTAGTCGGCGCGGTCGACCGCTCGCGAGAAAACGCAGCTAATTAATGTGTTGCCATCTCGGTAAGAGCCGCGCGCGGCCACCACACTTTAATTTTACCAAAGAATTTGTTTCTCCATATGAAAGATGATCAATCAAATCAATCGCAAAGTTTTTATATTAAATCCGATGGTTTATGCCCCAACAATAATTAAGAAGGAATACTTAGAATAATGGGATATAACGCATGCGTGTAATGACAAAGGATATAATACTTTAAAATAAAAAAATTTCTTTCTCCATGAATAAAAGATAGAATGATCAATCAAAAAGTTTCCGCTAAAATATCAGGAAATTTTGTATTAAATCCGATACTGCGACGATAATTAAACGCGGAAGGAATATTTTGAATAATAGGACATAATGTGTGCGTGTGTGATAATGGAGAAAAATATTTTTAATTTGTTAAAGAATTTTTGTTCCTGGATGAATAAATAATCAATCAAATCAATTGCAAAGTTTGATGAAGTATCGGAAGGTTTTGTATTAAACCCGACGGTTTATGCTGCAACGATAAATGTAACGGAATTCAAGTGTTGTTAATTCGTGCTGTGGAGATTGGACATAATAGCGATATTTTGCCGTAAAATATAGATGACGTTTCTGTTTTGTGTAGCTTACTCTAATTCAGTCGATAATAAAGTGACTTTATGCCGCAGTTATATATCGTTAAATTTGTTCGTTGTTATAGAATTGGCGCGGAGGGGTCAGGGGGTCGTGATCGGGGGTTAAATTAAATTCTAGCTGCACGTGGCATTGTGCTGAATTTTTAATATCCGACATTAATAGCGCATCGAGTGCCGGAAAGATATGCGATAACGCCGATATGCGCGGCGTTATGAAAATTCGCGCAAACACCCAAGGGCGGCAGGAGTGACATTATTTTCGCGCATTATTTCCCATATTTCGTGTCTTCCACCGTGCGGCATTAATCATTTTTTTTTTAATGAATTACGTAGTCGCGGTGCGCTAATATATTTTATTTACGCGTGTACAAAGCGCGCCGTTTTATCCAGCGCGGCATTATAAAATTAATCGCACTTCGACGATGCCAAAAGCAATACGCAATTGGATATCGCGTTTGATTTAATCGCCGTAACACGACCGCGATCGATACGTCGCGCGCGATATATTCCGATACACGGAGTGCGTAACAAATGCCGGAAATATTCGGATTATTAATCGTCAAAATAAATTTACAAAATAGAGACTGCGAAATTTTTTTTTATGAATAATTCGGCCGCCTGTGAGAGAATGCGCTTTAATAATACGAAATATAACGGACAGCGTGATCGTTAAAAGGCCAATTCTCTCGCTTAAATATCTATACCCTACTCTATATCAATATTCTGCATTTTACGTCAAATAGTATCCCTTTGATGTATTCAAACTCCATAATTTATTCGACTTTTCATTCGATTCGTACGTATAAAAAAAAAAGTAACAGAACATTTATAATTTGTATCGCGAGTGGACAAATCGGGCTGTTTGATTTATGGAAAATGACGAGGAAAGCCGGTCACGCGAGAAGAAAATTTTACAACAGCAAACTTCGAAGAGTGGATGAAAAAAAGTAGCCTGATCGAATCGCAAAGTCCGCGGAAAATTCGCAATTTCGCAGACGCGAAGCGGAGTAAAGCGTGTCGATGTACATCACGCGTTATTGGCCGCATTTGGGCGTGTAATTTCCGCGGCTAACGTCGGCTCCTCGGCAGGTCCGGAATTTAATATTAATACAGGGCGTTCGAATTTCGAGAATATCGTCTGCGATATCGGATGACCGATCTAATTCCCACGACAGCGCCAACGGCGACGGCGACGAGCGGTCGCCGCAAGCCCCTGCAGGAATGCATTTGCCTGGTTTTAGAGCACGCTCTCAAGACGGACGAGACGAGGAATGCGCCGACACGCAAACGAACCCGCTGACAGGCAGCCGCGCGCGGTTGGTTTTTATTCCTATTTTTTAATTAATTTCAGATCGCGACTAAAAATACCGAGAAAAATACCTTCCGTCTGCCACGGGAGTTCTTTCTGGGATTTAATGTTAATTAATTTATCGCGCGTATTAAAACTACAGAAGACACAGAGAAGCGATCGACAAACAGACAGAAGCAAAAGAATAATTCCGCATAGCGTGGAATCATCAAAGGCGAAAAAGTATGTAGTAATTATATGAAGTGAATTTTAAAGAAGAGAAATGTGTGAGATAATTCCAAGATACGCCGCCAAACTTTTCAGACACATCCAGGTTAACTGAGAGCTTCGCGTTAAAATTCTGTTAAAATAAAGTCCACTTAGAGCTAATGAAAAGGAGATTATCCTTCATTTGCGCTCGCGAAACTTGATTAGCCGAGAGAGCCGTTACTTTCTGTTATCAAATAATTATAATTTGCAACAAAATCTGATTGAGTTTGCGAATTCTTCGAATAAGAAATTCGCAAAACAAAAAAAAGGAAATCCGTTTGGCACAAACGGGGCAACCCTGGTTAGGCATTCGGTACACGATAACCGCAGATAACGGGATAGGCTGAGCGCTGAAAAAAGATCGCAATTGTTTATGCAAACAGCTGGATCGGAACAACGCGCGCGCGACGAAATTTATCGCGGTCGCTAAAAAAAAAAAAAAAAAAGAGGAAAAAGCGCGCGATCTCGGAATATCGAATTCTGTAAATCGCGGAATAGCATGGGGGAGAGCCGCGCGTCGCTTCCAGCGGGTTCACGTAACGCCGGGGCACGGCGCGCCGTCGCGCCGGGGACTGACGATGCGGGGAACGGTCCTTCCGGGTAGGGCGTGCGCGCGAATATTTCGAGCCGCGCGGCGTGCATTTCTGGCGCGGCTCCGGTGCATAAATTTCGGACGTGCCGGCTATGGTTTATACCAGCGGGATTAAATAACTTGACCCGCCAGCAACATATCACGGCCGTGTACGGCACGCGCGTCGACTCGGCCCCCTGCGCCCCCTGTCCGCTCCAACACCGACGTGATTGCAATGTACACGCGCACCCACGTCGATCTGCACGTCGCGATTTTTATTTATTCATGCAGTATCTCGCACGATTATCTCCATTATCGTTGTTGTTACTATACCTTTCTGTCATTAACGATATTAACGCAAAATCTATCGTAATAAGCTATCAATATTAATATTAACAACGGTGCTAAATCGTGCTAATTAATAAAATACTAATTAGCATGATTTTTGTGCTTTTTAATGGCCTGCTGTAATGTGTCAAAAAAGAACAATACACAATTTTTATTTTATTAAACATTATCGAGTTACTCTTTAAAAAAAAATCCTGCTCCAGAAATGTAAATGCGGATTCTCTCCGCACTGTAGGTGTTAGAACAACAATTTTGTTTATTTGAATAACAGTAATGAAGTTTGTTTGCGCAACTCGAGCCTCAAGCAATACGTGATCGACTATCAGTAATTTCTAGTATATACATGCGCCGTGCTCAATCGCCTGGCGCTTCGCGGTAAGAAACGAGGGATCTCCGGCCACTTCCGGCTGGAATGTCCGGTTCCGTAGTTTGATTAGCCAAGATTGGCAAAGCGTGTTACAAGTGCCGAACTAATCCCTACCGATACCTAGGTGAAAGCCCAGGCTCCAATAAGGTGAATCAAGTTTGTCAACTTTGATCTAAGGGACCGAGCACTTTCAAGGGACCGAACACAAGGGATACACGCGTGTTACGTTACCGGGAGGAGGGGGGAAGTCATAAGCAGGCCTGGATGAAAGAGAGTGCAATGACCCGACAACTTTCGACCCTGTTTAACCAGTAGATTATAATTACCGCTGACGAATTAGGTTTCGATGTACAGGCGAAGGATGAGCGAAGCGAGGGACGAGGAATGAGGAGGAAACTCGGTGAACTCTCTCGCATGAGAGAGACATGTAAATCTAACGACGATCTTGAAAATCTATATAATAAAAGCTTATTGGTGGAAATTAAACCTAAAAATCCGAATAATCGAAAATATCGAGGCTTTAATACATTTTTCAAGTTACAAGGAAAAGAAATTGACCAACCATATTGGCGTAGAATTCACGCCTTGAAGCCCATAATTGCGCGTACATACGTATCTATCAGTCTATCCTCCGTATCAATTTTCACAACTCGAGCAATATTAATTCTTTTTGCTCGGTTGATTCTATCTCAAATTTTGCTTTGTTTAATAAAATGGTATAAAATTAAGCTGTCAATAAACCTAAAAGATTAGAATAAAATACAGACTTTTATTCAAAAAATATTTTGAAAGAAAGAAAAGAAAAATAAAACAATATACACTTAAATAATAACAATATTTTCTATTATATCTGCAAGCATTAATTTCATTCTTTTTCTTATTTTTTTTTTTCGATATCTAACAATAAACTAAAAAATATATATATTTAATAGATTATATCGTAGTTGATATTAAAATTAATCTCTTGCTGTTTTTTAAAGATCTTGTCACTATATAGAGTACTATATAAAAAAATGGCAGAGGCGAAAATGTCTACTATATATATATATATATATATATATATATATATATATATATATATATATATATATATAAATTGAGAAAGATATAATTTCTTTTCTCCGGAAATTACTCTGTTTCTACTTTTTACTCACAAGATAGCTGTGAAATATTTTCCCTATTCCTTTTTCATTTACACGCAATACAGGTGTAAATTTTCTCTAAACAATTTGCGCTCTATGAAATTACTTCATTGCACAATACGACACCAAATTGCACCGGTAAATGGTTAAACCGATCAATAATGCGTCTATAACAATTACCTCTATTCTATATGAGCTTTGAATGTGTATATTCTTGTATGCACAATAGATCAACAGACGGTTATACGTGCTCAGACTGGTTTAAACATTTGCATTAATCTGCCCTATAGCCTATTTTAGTATACATATATAATATTAATATGTGTACAATGCATCTGTGAGATGTTAAATTTATCGATGAGTATATTCACAGATCCATTATCTCGGATTAAAATAAAAGATAATATGCCATTCACCGATACGATGGGCAACGCCGCGGAGTTGTAACTTCGTTAGAGCGGCATCGATTTGCAAAATACAAATATAAAATTCAAATTATAGCGCTTAAAATAATAAATATTTGCAGAAATATCGTGCACATCGAGTTTTTTATATGTCTACTTTATATTTATCGAGTCAATATTCACTAAAGTAATTATACAGTTCGTGAAAAAAGTCCTTTTCCTGAAGGTTTGATAAGGCATGATAAATAAGCTTTTTTCTTTCATTTTTCTCATACAAATATATGACTCAAATAAACGGAAGAAGACGTTTAATTAAGCAAGAAACAAATAGTATATAAATAATGAATTACTGTGGTTACATTACATGGTTACTTCATTCAACCATTCAGTTCTCTTTCCCAATGTTAAAATACACGAAATATTTTTAATTAACGGTAGATACGTTACTTTGCGTTCTTAACTTAAAAATAACGATGCTAAGGTCAACAGAAGATTCAAAAGCGCGATGCAAGATCTACTCGAAATAAATATTTTTAAAGAAATAATTATTGCCCGTAAAAATCGCAACAGAATGAAATTAATTTTTAATTCTCATTGTCCGTCGATTCTTTACTTCGAGTGTCGAACGAAATATCTGTTTTGGTAAACAGCCATCGCCTTGATGCGCTTATGAGTCGTTAATTGCCGAATCAATTAATCGCGCAGATCAATAGATAGTAATTATTCACTGGTGATTATGTTCCGAGACACAGTAATGGAATGATACATGAAATCCATCGATCCGAGTATCGAATGGTAGATCTTGCGTATGTAACAACTGCGCTATATGCGCAAAAAAACTGAAGAAAGAAACAAATATTAAAGCTGTATGCTAGCCAATGTATGCTGCCTCGAAATATTCAATGCTTCATAAAATAATTTCACATTTAATATATTTTAATAAAGCGTTATAATTTCACGTTAATATATTTTATTCCTTAATTTTCAAATTAATTTTGACGAATAGACTATTGTCGCACATTAAACCAAGCATTTATTTGAACAATAAAATTTATTTTTTTATTAAAAAGCAGTATTTCGGTGAATTATTTTTTTTTATTATTTTGTACAAAATTTTGTATCCCGAAGGCGATAAAATTATGGTGGTTTAAATGAATTGTGAAAAATCATTTTTGTGAATCCAATAAAAGAGAATAAAAGTATAATAAATGAAAGTTTAATAAAAGAAAATGAAATTCAGTCGTCGCGCAAGAAATATGGCGATACAGTTTTATTCTTTTGATTTATTAGAATCTCGCAATATTTCGTTTCATTCAAGATGAAAATTTGAAGGAGAAAAATAATAAGTTATATCATTTTCAGTTTCTAAGTATAAAACAAAGATAAACTTTATTTTTTAATAAAGTAGTTAATTAACTATTTACATTTTTACTAAAAAAGCTAAAATAATTTACGTATAACGCTACAAATTTGCTGTTAGTAATAAACTTTTCATTTTTCAATAAAAGCTGATTGTTATACTCTTATACGTAGCTCCAATGCATAAAAAAAATAGTAAAAGATATAATGCAAAAACTACAATAACCTCAATATTTCTGTATTATAATTTTATATATTCTAATCAACTATACATATATTATTAAAGTATTATATCGCATGTAATTTATGTAATTATATATGAAGTAATTTGTGGATACCTGTCTTTCGAAACATTTTTAATTTTATTCCACGTTGATGAGTAGAATATTAAAACTAGCTAAAATTAAAATTAAAAATAGCTCTGTGATGACGACTTATGTGTATGTAAAATCTGAATTTACTAATTAAATTCTTAAAAAGGAATGCAAAATGTTCGCTCACTCTTTTATGAGAGATAAACCTCTACTGAGAGAACGAAATATTAAAGAATTGCAATATTAAAGTACCAGGATCAAAGCTAATTTATGCTTTTTTTACGAGCGCTTTTAATTTACGAAATAATATACACAAAATGGAATCCCCTCTCCTGTCCCTCTCTCTCTCTCTCTCTCTCTCTCTCTCTCTCTCTCTTTCTCTGATTTTCTCGATTGCTGGAGATTGTCAGGACCTCCATTTTATTTATATATAACTTAGCGGAATTACAATCGACATGCTGATTTAGAATTTTTTCCCTGGTGTAGTCGCGCCTTGCTTTGCGTCCGCCGGCAGCCAGGACAGATCTTTGCTCAATTAATTAGCAGTAATTGCAATTTAGTCGACGAGCGTTGAAACAAGGACAGAGCTGGAAGTTTCCGCCGGTGTATTCGTGGCATTCGCTCGCAGTCTAATATTATTCGACTGCGAGAGCGGTACACAGGTACACCGAGAATTGCCAGCTGTAACAATAAAATTAATCCTTTGTTCGCGCGCGCAAAGATAAACTTATACAATCCATCATTGCGAAAATGTCCCTCGCGATTAAATCCGCGCGGAAAATTTGCGCGGATATTACAAACTTTTTATTTACGTGACTCGCAACGAAACCGTGCCACGTTAAATTCAGTTCTTAGGCAACGGATCGTATTTAAAGCACTCATTTCGAGGAATAAACGAAACACGAGAATTTTACAGTAACAATGGAATAAACTTCACAATCTGTAACATCCACTCGTGTTGAATTTTGCTGCACGCCATAGAAATTCAAATCGTAAATCACCCCGAGACGTCTCGATCGATGGAAGATACGCAGCAGCTATTAGGTTCCTCGTCGCAAATAAATTGATTCCCAAGCGAAATTATTATCTTATCATGTCGGTAAGTCGCTTTGTCGAGGAGGTCGAAGAGGATTCGGTATCCGGTGAGGCGGCCGCGTTGCAGCGACGAGCGAAAAGACTGAAGGGACAATTTCTTCCCCTTCATAAGCTGTCTCTCGCGGGCCGCCAATCCCGCTTTTATTATGACTCGATCGTTCGTATACTTTCCGTAAACCGTGCGGCGCTTCGCAATACGAGCGGCGTCGTTTCCTCGACAAATGCGGGATACTTATTCCCATGACAACGGTGACCGGAATGAAATCTTTATAGCTTATCGAACCGAGCGATATCCGGCTTCCGAGATCGCCACGTTCTAAAAGAGAAGTTACTTTGTAATCGATAGTCAATTCCTGATCTTCCTCATCTTAAAATACTCCCACGAACATACACGAACAAACACGTCGTTCCTTAGAGCTATAATGAACTCATTTGATCGTAGGTACGTATTTGCCAATTAAAGCCAATAATTTCAATAATTATCGAGGATATGCCAGTCGATCGCTGTAACGTTAAGCCCCTTGATCGTCTAACGTGTCACCGGCAGTCACCAGTGACCAGCACAAGCGTGCCCAATAACCGTTAGATTATCCTCGTAGCAGTGATCGATACTGACAGCATTATTGGGTTCTCCTCACTTTTCCGGACGGTGGTGTAATTGATGCGCTAGTCAATTAATATAACATGCGCGCATGACGGCGCATACTGATTAGACTCCAGATCCTCATTCCGCCTAGATTTCGACTTGGCGCTAATTTAGTTTTCGATCTAATCGCGTCCTTTCCACGTTCGCCAAACGGCGAACGTAAAAATTTGCATAGAAAGGCCGACGGTCGTTCATACGGCCAATTCAATCCCGACGATGCTACGTTAGCTGACGGGAGCTAAGCTGTTCCGTTATTGCGTTCTTATAACTGCGGATATTCGAGATGCGCACGGCGGACTGTTGTCGTGATATAGCGCGTACGGGGGCGATGCTCCGAATCCTTGAACATGTCCCGCGGTCACGTCTTACTTACTAGTTTGGCAATTTTATCCCGCTCCCGGTAGTTGCGCTTCAGCTCCTCGCTGTGTGCAGAGTGAAACTACTCGTAATTGAGAACTTCGTGTAAGGAATAATATATAGATGTCTTTAAAATGTATTTAGTAATGCAATTCATAATAGTTAATATGCACTGTTAAACTCGTAATGTCTAATTATATACTCAATTTGAGACGTTTTAATCATTCTTATAGCATTCTTATCGCCACTGTTCCTATTCAATATGTCGTTATGGTCAATAATAAATTTTGACACACATGGTAGTTAAAAATAACATAACGTTATTTAACTCAAGGTATTAGTTTAAACTTCATCTTTTAATATTTAACCCTTAAATGCCACACCTCTCATGAATCTCGTAAATGACGTGAGGGGTCTAAAAGACCCCAGCATGAAACATGTCTCCTTACTCATTGATTTTTTTATCTTTAGTTATGAAAATTTTTTTCAATGTTGTTCAAGGCTTAGAAAAGAGAATAAAATGCTTATATTGTTAAAATTTCAATTTCAACATAGTATAAAAAATTAATTAAACTTAGTACTGCTAAGTGTATAAACGGTCAATCACTCAACTATCATCAATGGGAGCATGAGCTCCATTTTTGGCAAGACCATTTGAAAATATATCATTTGTAAAGGGTCTGGGGTCCGCTGGACCCCGGGTGGCATTTAAAGGTTAACAGTATGGATTTTATTTTTTTGTTTAAAAAAAACCCCATATTTCTTAAATTTCTAACGATTTGACAAATTATTTCTACGAACAGGCAGTTTCAGTTATTTTACCGCATGTAATAAAAATGATATAATCTATATTTTTAATTTTAAGCGTTAAAAATAAAAAAATTATTACTTTGTTGAGATCTCAATTAATATTTTTACACATTGCTAATTAAGATTTTTCAAAAAATATCTTGAATATCTTGAAATTTAGTTGAGAAAAGTGCAATGACTCAATTATTATTAAAAAGAAGAAATATTTAATTTAGCCGCTATATATCATTTTCAAAACTGTCTCAATAATCAACCATTATTAAGAGAAAGAAATATTTAACCTTGCAATATATTATTTTCAAAATCATCGCAATGCATATAGAATGTATATGACTGTTCCAGGACTTTCCTTGGGCGGCGGCTTGATAGTTCTGGCGGCAGCGTTGTCGGACGCATCACTAGAATTACCGGGGAAATACAGTTTGCCGTCGACGGCCGGCATGCAAATGGACGATAACGGTCTACCTCAGTACCATTACGGCTGGTGCCTACAGCTCTCGGGATTAGCACTGATGCTCGCGGAAGTGGCGGCCGTTTTAACGATGTCCGGTTACATGGCGCGGTTCTCCACGGTCGAGGAGATGGTGAAGTTGTCGATTAAAACTCTCGCCGCGCGGATCGGATCGCGCGGTTTTAGTTAGGAATCCACTTGGACGCCCCATTAAAGGACCCACTAAAATGCGAAACAACATCCGTCCCGAGATCGCCCAAGTGGATTCCTAGCTTTATCGTCGACCGTCGTGTGTGTATTTCGCGCAGTCGCGGTTCGTTTAGAGTTTCGGTGGATATTCATGCTCTCTGCTCTCCTTTTTAGGTGAGGGTCATGGTCCCGGGCGCCGAGAGAAAGCTGAGGGAACAGAGGGGGTTCAGCTCGGAGTATCTCGTGAGGGCGCATCAGAAGTCGCCGGGACCGTCGCAGGCCCGACCCTTCGGTCAGCCAACCAAAAGTGGGTGAACTTATCGCTAAAGAGGGTGTCCCGCATATGTGCGATGATGCGGCGCACACCGTACATTTACGTAATTGCAAAGACCGAGGGATCCGTAGAGGTCTTACGATTGGCGAGTATACCCAAGATCCTGAGATCCGAGGAAAAATTCCAATGATCCATAAAAAATTAAAAAAAAAAAAATCTCCGAAGTGCTGCGGGACACCCTGTAAAATAATAAGCGCTCTTTCTTATGCCCACGGAGGAAAGTAAGTCCGCACTTCTGTGTCCTAGCGCCTCAAAAAATAGCCGAGGAAGGAACCTCGCTGCTCTGCAAGTCGGCGCCCGATATCTGCACGTCGAATCCACAGGCCATCAGTTACGTCGATAAGGCAGACCTGTCGCATGTCTTGCCGGTCTACCCGGACGGCAAAAACATCGACCCGCGATACAACAACTTCGACAAGTCGGAGGGCACCGTCATAGATTCCCGACTGAGCGGCTTCACCGATAAGGAAGGCTTCATCGACTCCCGGATTCTGTCCGAATCCAGGCAGAACATGATCGCCTTTACGGACAACAAGGAGATACCTCCCGACCAGGAGCAGCGGTACACCGAGTTCCCCGCGAGGAACACCGATCAGACTATCGTAGATTCCAGACTGAGCGGTTTCGTCGACAAGGAAGGTCTCCTCGACTCTAGATTGAGCGGCTACGTCGACAAGAATGAATCCTTGCTGGACACCCCGTTCGGTTATGACACTAGATTCAACAGTCTGGCCGGGCAGACCGTCCCGATTACGTTGAAGAATCAAAACGCCTCGGTGTCGGCCATTCAATCGCAGTATTTATATCAAAACTTTGGAACGATACACTCGGGCATTCTGAAAGTCTCGGAACCGGGCACCAGCTCCAGCTCCAATTCCAGCCAACGTAGCATGACCCTGCAAAACCCGAAGCGAAAGTCGCAGATCGCTCAGAACACTTTCAGCACGATGGAATGCGAGAAGAGAAAGCGAGCGTCCGGGCTAACTGGCAAGGCGAGCTTTTACACCGGCAGTGCTGTATGACCACCACCCCCGCCTCCGACCCTGAGGTAACTCTTAGAAGAGGACACCCCACTGTAGCCGAAACTCGACGTACGACTTTCGACTTAGGGGTTGGAGGATATATCCGATATATATTCGTCACTTGTCACTGATCGCGCGCAAAGAGGAGAGAAAAAAAAAAGGGATTTTTTTACCAGCTACAGATAACTCTCTGCCACATTTGCTAACAATGCGCTTGCCGATGTACGGTACATAAACGAAACACGCGTTCTTATCGACTATCGGCGTTGCAGGTTCCTACTATGGAAGAGATGCCAAAAGAATGTCAGAATTACGGCTATGGGCCGATATCACAGTCTCCGATTAACGTGATCCTCCGATTAAACTCACTCACTCTGCATCTCTTTCTAACTGTCCCCCTAGAAAGAGACGAAGAGTGAGTTTAATCGGAGGATCACGTTAATATCAACCCTATGTCGTGATAATGCGTTAAATTAAAGCGATATCGAGATAATTGGATTCGTAGTAGAATCTTCAAAAGTACAATTCGTGCAAAAGAATGAAATGCAAACGTAATTTTCCATAATCTGTCGATAACGTTGCGAGAAACGCAACTGATTAAATTAATTAAATGACAGATGAAAATGATGAACGATTCAGATTACTCTCTCATCATTTTATATAATGAAGAAGTAAGATAATGTCCGTCATTCGCTGTTAAGACTTTAACTTTAACTCAACATCGTAATCGCGTTTCAGCTGCATAACCAATCGAACAAAGCTGTAAGGTGTGAAATATTAATGTAGTCAATATGTTGTAATATAATTGGTGGTCGATATACTAAAGATAAGTTGGGCGCACAACTTTCGTATACTTTCATTTAATAATAAGTACCACGAAAATGCCGGTTGATGAAATTTCAAGTGTAATAGCTTATGATTAAGGATTTCCCTGATTTTTCTTTCAGCGACGTACACGCTCTAATTGTATCACTAATCGAGGACATATCAGAAATAAAAGCGTTTCCGTTGATTATGCTATGATTATTGGAAAGTCGATCATTTATTTTTAATTCGAACTTTACTGGCTTCGAATTCCTTCTGTAATTGGAATAAACGATAAATGTTTTATGCGCCCGCATAAAAAAGAATTAATACGTACATCAATATGCTGTAACAATCGTAGTTGAGTGTAATAAAATATTCCTTTTCTAATAACGTTGTTCTTCTCTCCTTTATCCTATTATATATATCATTTAGCATTCGATGCATGATAAAAGACAAATATTGATTTAATCTCACAATATATATTACTATTAATTCATTACGATGTAAATACTACTTTATTTACATAAGGTTATTTAAAAATATTAGCTGAATTCATCAATAAATTTTAAAATAAATTGTTACCTAGTAAAATGTCAATAATAGTATGTAATAAACATGTATAAATTTCATTCAAAGTTTTATCCAATAATTTTATTTTAAGTTCGCTCTATAAGATCGTGTCATAATTTAAGATAGAATTTTATGTGTCATGTAATATAAAAAACATTTAAAAAATTAAAAATACACCATTATAATAAATATATTAATACGGATGTATTAAAATAAATGGTGTATACATATAGAATTCTATTTAAAAACAACTAAATTTTTTTCTGGATATCTCTGATGCAAATTATAAATCTAAAGTGATGGGTCTTATGGATTTCTAGTCGGAGTGCAGCAAATATATATACAGAAGAACAGAATCAACTGATGATATATTGAAAGTTTGATGTAAATGCAATTTCGATTCAAAGATGGCACCGTTTCTAACACAAAACTCTGTTTAACTCGACGAGAAATCGGATAGATGGCGAAATGGTGTTCACATTAACAGCCGCTGCTTCTAATGTTTAATTAACGCCGCATAATTGGCCGGCCAATTAGCGCACGCCGTTTAATATTAATCTGCAATTTGAATTCATTTCAATGCGTTTAAAATTTATTGAATACATAATTAACGCGGCGTGTTGCGAATGCAGATGCGGGCGCGTGATGAGGATTGCTCGGCTTATCGTAGCTCGTTTTGAGAAATCCGAAACAAAAACCTATCCCCGTATTATTTGCAAAAGTATATTGCATGTGTCAGACGTTGCGAGCGATAACTTTCAGCTTGAATTGCAAAAAAGCAGTGTCAGTGACGAGCAAAGCCGTGAGGACCGGCGATTTTTCAAACGCGGCATGAAATTTTCAATGGAAGCGAATTTAAACCGCGATGGAAAAGTTAATTTCCTCATTTCCGGCGACGCTGCTTCCCTTCCGGCGGCGGGCATCGGTGGAATCGGCTGGAAAAGGGAACACAGAGTTGCTCATCTCTGTCATTTACCTCGCTACCTCGCAAACTACACCAACTCCCCCCCTCCTCCCCGCGCCTCGCCCCGAAATATCCCGTCAACCCCCTTCCCGCAATCTCGCACCCTCGAAACGAGCCACCTTCCCCTCGGCCGCTCTCTAGCCGTCTCACTCTAATCCAATTAAAAACGTCGGATCGCGCGAAACAGCGGCGCATCGACCACGAGAATTTTAATTGATGTTACAGGTACGAGAGAGGGTAGCTACCCCCGGGGAAGGGATCGTTATTGCATGCTCGCGAGACAGAGATGCACGCCAAGATTTTGTTCCATTGCAACGTTGCAACATTTATTGCCATAAACTTATTTCATCTCATTTGTGTCTCATTTTATATAACGATGAGGCAAAAAACACAGGAATAACATAAAATAAAAATTTTCCGCGTCGCGACGTGTCCGTTGGATATACTGGAAAATGCGGAAAACACGAAATAAAATAGATTACTAATAAAGAAATCTGTTTGAAAAAATTTCGGCAATTTTGAGATTTAACTTGTTTTAAAATTTTTCTCCCCTACACGCTCTGCGGAGGAAAAAAACTCTCAACATACTTTTGTATATTTACTAAACGACAGTAGATTTCGTATTTGCCAAAAAATGTGACGCACTGAAAACACAATAATAAAGAATAACGTATAATTATTAGCGTTTTGTTTCACTCGCGCCGGAATTTATAATATTAAGGGACGTTAAAAATTGGTGTGCATCGAGGAAAATCTGCGCGATCGTTCTCGCAATTCTTTCTGGGGAATCGACCGGCAAAGTACGGCCAGGGCTTTTTATTGCGTGTCCGACGGAAGCGCCAATCGGAATACTCGAGGTTCTTCCGCGTGAAAGTCACCGACAAGGGTGAAATCTAAGGGTGAATAACCCCCGAGGATAAAGCTCGGAAGATGGACTTCGAAAAAATCGGACTCCGTCCCGCAAATGGAGACGTTTTCACGACCATTCTCTCGACCGTTCTCGTGGGAAGGCGCGGACCTTATTTTTTTCTTCACCCTTGTCCCGTTTTGACCCGTAACACCACCGTCGCCGCACCCCCCGTTCGGCTTCGGACGGTTTATCACGTCCGTGAAAGCTCGTAAGCCCGTCGCATCGCTCTTTCCAGGGAAAGTTCGGCTCCCTCCATATCGAGAGGGAAAAAGTTGGGCTTTTCCCGAAATCCAAGAATTGTCAAATAAATTTCATTAACTTGCGTTTTGTATCAAGGCGTCAGTTTTTTTTCCACGACAAGATGGCACGGAAAACGGAAATTGCGACAAGAATAAATTCCGCGGTGGATAAAAGAGGAGAGCTAGAGAATGAGAGAGAGAAAATGGCGGCCAGACAGCCCGCGGGCGGCCAGGACTCGCTTGCCAAATGAAATTATCCTTTGGAAGCTACGGCGATCTCGAGGGTTAATTTCGCGAGACAGGATTGTCCTGGGGAGGCCCTCTGCCATCCCCGTCTGCTGCGCATCGGTATCACTATGGCCGGCCTCCGGCTTGACCATAATTTAATACATAATATGCCCCTCTAACCCCTGATAAGAGTGAATTTCACGTCGTCTCGAAAGCAGATTGCCAGAGTTTGTAAATATCCGCTGATAATCATAATTGACTATTTTTAGCAATACGGCTTATTAACATAATACTGTTTAAAAAGTATACAGAGTTTCGTAAATTTTCTTTATTTAAAGATTCCTTGATTTTTACTTTTGAACCTTGTAATAAATGCCATAATAATTACAAAGATGATAACAATGATATTAATAAGAATATGGGAAAGAGCGATTTAATCTTCAGCCGATTCTATCTCCCGGTCTCTTTTTCGTCAATCTTTTGTTACCTTGTTTAATAACTCGTGATGAATGTACCTCGCCTTCAGGTTCTCCAAGGAAAAGAATCCCCCGGGTGCCCGCGATATCTTTATTCTTTCTTCCCGCTTCAATCCCGTCAGAAATTAAAACGATAAATCCGGCACAGCCGCCGGCTGAAAAATACGACGCCGACGTCGCCGAATGAAATACGACGTTGTCGCGACGATGACAAAATTTCATGGTAAGAATTATTATTTTAATAGACAAAGCTTTTCGAAATTGTTAGGAAACTTGAATAAAGAATTCAAGAGACCAAACACAAATAAAAGAAGTTCCAAAGATTATAGGAAAATAAATAAGTGGAATAAGGATCTGAAGATTGTCGACTCCAAGGAATGCAGAAAGCCAAAGGATCTAAACTTCCTCAGTTTATATAAAAAATCACTAAATTTATAAAAACTAGAAGATCCGAAGATTTTGAAGAAATAAGAAAGAATGCGAGAATTTAACGATTTAAAATTGCAAAAAAGGTGAAAATATAAAATCTTAAGAATTCTATAAACCTTATACCTACATTTTATAATTTACAAGATCAGATTGTTTTCGAATATTTTCAGATGTAGCAGCGCTAATTCTTTTGCATTAAATATTTTTTAAATTTTAATTACATTTTTTTAAATATGCAACAGCTTCTTTTCAAAGATTTATTCCTACTTGGTGCCAATTTCTGATATCATACTATTTTTAGGTAGACAGACGCGTACACTTGGCACCTTTCTTATGCCTTTTTTTATAAAGTAAGTTTTTATAGATATTATTTAACCAGACGATCGCCGATATAATTAAAACGTTCAATTCACTGCCGAGGCCTATTAATTTCGACGTTAACTTGAGCGAAAATTCTCATCGCTCCTCTCGACCCTCGCTCACGGTTCGGCTCTAAATCTCGGGAACGTCGGAACAGTGATCCATCCGTCTCATTCTTCTCGCAAAATACGTCGGGATCGGGGGCTGCTGTGGCACGCAATTGGCACTTTAATCTGTATTCAATGACCGACGCGCGCAGTACGGAGCGAACTTTTTACGGGGGATTTGGCGCGGCGCGGAACGATCGCGTTCGTATCGGCCGTTTGCGGCGCGAAAACGCGCGTTCCGGTTCGTGCGCGTGGAACAAGTTCGAGAGGCTGGCGTTCGCCACCGGTTGCCATGGCGACCGGGGCCGTCTAAATCCGCGAAGCACCCTTCGCCCGCGGGGGGGGAGGAAAGGGAAGGGGGAGGGGAGGGGGCTAGAGAGCGAGGGAGGAAGCGGGAAAAGCGTAGGGAAGAGAGCGGGAAAGGGCTGCCCGGGGGGAGGGTGACAATGGGGGCGCTAAGTCTGGAGATTTGCAGGGAGCACGCCGGTTGGTCGGTTCATTGTTTCAACGCTGGCTTCCGTTGGAAAACGTATCGCCCGGCCTCGCCGTCGTCGGCGGAAAAACTCCGCCGACACGAAACTTACGCGGAGACGAACGACCGGCGTCGACCGGCGAATATAAATCGCGACATCGAGTCGCGATAACCATTCCCGCATCCTTTCGCCGAAGAAGTGTATATGTTAAAACAGAGAGAGAAGAAATATTGCGAATCGATCTTAATAAGAAATGCTGAAAAATGTATACATGCGATCGCGTGAACAATTCGATTTCAATTTTGAGAGAGATGCGTCGAAAGAGAAACACTGTTAAATATTAAAAGATGAAATTTAAACCAATAACTTGAGTTAAATAACAGTTTGTTGTTTTTAACTACCACGTGTGTCGGAATTTGTTATTTTAACATTAAACAATATTATTTTGACTTCATTGATTTAGTTAAATTAACGACATATTGAGTAGGAGCAGTGGCGACCTATGGAAATAATTAAAAATAAAAATTGAGTATAATTTGACGCTGCAAATTTAACCGTGTATAATATAAAATAGAATGTTAAGAATAAGATGCAGGAACAATAGCAAATATTTTTTCAAATATTTTGTAACGTATCCACTTTCAGTTGTCTTTCCACGGACTAATTACACGGCAATACGTCTAATTATCGTCGATGCGTAACCACCGCGATATTTTTTCGTGGCTACGAGTGTCTCTTTCAAGGGCCGTCTCTTCAGATCGGACAAGACGAGCCGGTAAAAGAATGAGCGGATAAGAAGAAGAGAGTGTAGAAGAAGAAGAAGTAGGAGAAGAGGGAGAAGAAAGAGAGAGAGAGAAAGTAGAAACGAGATGAAGAAGGGGGTGAAGGAGCGCGGCAGCTGTTGGCCAAATTAAGTGATCATCTCGTCATCATCAGTGAAGCCGCCGCGAGGGGGGAACGAGCCGCGTTGCTGCCACGTTGCTGCCGAAGCAATAGGCTTCGCGAGCCCCGTGAAATTAGCATCGGTGGGACTCAAGGGGGGGGAGGGCAAGAGGGACCGCGAGCGTTCCTCCGCATCCGTGCCGCTGATTGGAGAACCGCCGCGTCGTCGAGCGAGCTAACAGCGGAAGGGGTGGGGAGAACGTGGTCCGCGGGCCCGGGGACATGGATGGGCACGACGGGAGGAGAGGAGAGAATGAGAGAAGGAGACCGGACTTAGACGGATTTAATAAGCGCAAACGATAATCGCCGTATTTACGAGCGAAGCCAGAAGTCCATGGGCCCGAAATTAAATTATTGTCACAATAAAGATCGTCGAAGTCACGTGACGTGATGCTAGGATTACCAACAATTTTATCTTTTTTTTTTTTCAAAACGTATTAATTATATATTTTTTAATTGGGGATTTTTTAAATATTAAATTAATATTTTATTAATCGTTTATTATTATCGTTATTTTTGAATTAATTAGAACATTTGATAAATTTTTAAACTAAAATAGAAAGAGAATACTGTATTAAATTCTTCAAAGGGTTAATTATGATACTTCTGTAATTGCCATAGAAATGCAGTTATCTAGCATTACTACAAATGAAATAAAAATTTCCAATTCAATTGCAAAATAAATTCTATTCTTTTCAACTACATAAAAATATTGAAAATACGTTAAGAAGATCAAAATAAAGATATATATTCGAATGTCTCTAAGCATTTAAAATAATTCTACAAATGGCTGCAAAGGACATTCACCCAGACTGTGACGTGCAATTTAATCATACATTTTATCAAAATATAACTACCCAAAAATTATGAAGCGTATGGGAGCCAAGGAGGAGCCCAGCATTCAAAGATGCTAAAAAAGTAGCCGAGGTTATTCGAGCGTGGACGCGGCTTCATTACCAGATCCTCTCTCGAGGCGGGCTCTCTCAAAGCGGTGCCGAATTTCCGGGCCTAACACACGGATTCCACGAGTGCCGCTTCTCTCCTTAATCCGAGAACGATTATTTATGAACATAAGAGGCAACCTAACTCTGTCGCCTAAATAAGGTGTGGGTCGCGCATACCTGTACGGGCCCGTTATTAAATTATTATACGAGCGTAAGATTTACCGAGTTCTTTCGTCATCGGGGGACCACCGGGCCCCCGATGATTTCTTCACGCTTCGTTGTACCCCGTTGACGAATCGAAATTAGAACGACGAGACGCCGAGATGAGAGCGTTAGGTACGGCACGGATCCTCGGGATCCTGTAATTCGCAGTCTGATAAATAGACATCCAGTCGTGAGAGAATGCATATACAAAAAAATTTCGTTTTATGCTCTTTTCTCTTTATTTCTTTCCACTTTTTTTTTACGCTATAGGAATTTAATTCTCCGACGCGAAACTCCGCTGTTCGAACTTTGATCTGTCCTCTATCAATCTCTCCTCGCAGATTCAACGTCGATCCTAAGGCTGTCTAATCCTCTAATTATGTCACCCGCATAAATGATCACCATCGGCGGGATTATTCCAAGTGCCACACTGCCGTGTAGAAAGCGGATCCGCGCCGAAGAGAGAGGATCCGTACGGCACAGATCGAGATATCGGCATGCCGTAATCCCGCGCTCGGCAGCTCCCCCAAAATCCCCATAAAGTTCATAAATTTATCGCGCGGCGCGTCTGTCCTCCGCCGAGTCCCCCGCGCTTCTCTTCTTCACGTATACGCGGTCCGCCGTGTCCGCTCCGCGTCTCTTCTCTCCCCGTTCTCATCGTATAACTCAAAAATTCAAATTATGTATTCTATTAGGTGCGAGCGGTGCCGCGCTCGCGCAGGCGGCTCTCTCGGAGCGGAGAAAGGGTGACGGGAGCGAGGTGAGCGGCGCGGGCGCGACGCGACGGACGGAGAGAAGGGCCCCGCTTCTCTTCTCTCTCGTCGGAGAGGGTACAAAAGGAAGGGTCCGGTAGGTGCGCCGCGGACGCGGGGCGAAAGGTCCGGAAAAGAAATGAGAAAGAGTGTAATAAATTGGCGGTGAGATTATTCTCGACGTGCATTAAGACGTCAAGCGGCGCGACGGACGACCTGGAAAGTATTGCCCGACACTTTCCGCGCCCCTCCACGGGGCCCTCTCCTCCCTCTCTGCGGGCTACGTCGTCCCCCTCACCCCCACTATCTGGCGCGACGGGCCCCGCGGCTCGTAGAGCCCCGATATGACTTGGATCTTCTACGGCCCTGCGAGCGCGCGAGCACGAATAAGCTAATCGAGCGAACGTGCGAAACCCTCTTGAATTCGTTAGCGAGTCACACCATGTGACTTTTCGACACTTATCTAATCCCCCGGCAGGTTTTCCGTATTCCCATTATCTATCGTGTTATCTGCCTTAATAAATGATCGAGTTTAGTAATTGAGATAGGTTGTAGCTCTTTTTTTAAGTCAAAATTAGAAAAAAAAGTTATTACACTGTTAAATATTAAAGGATGAAACTTAAACATACCTTGAGTTAACAACATGAACATAAAAATAACATTTTGTTATTTTTAATTACCATGTCTGTCGAAATTTATTATTTTAATACAAGACAGTATTATTTTAACTTATCATTGGTTAAATTAACGACATATTTTATTTCAGTAGAAGCAGTGGCGAATGATTAAAAATAACTCGGAGTATATAATTTAACATACAAATTTAACAGTGCAATATCTTAAGAGACATTTGTCTTTCGTTACAAATCGATTAACACAAACGTTTTATAACTCTCTGTAGAAGTAATTAGTCAACAATGCCGTGCATGTTATGCATAAATCAAAAGATAAAATATTTTTCCACGATGAGTTGAATAAAACTGTTAAAATAATGAATGCTTATTTCATTGGGGCATAATGTAAAAAAGAATAAATTCTTCGATAAGGAGGCCGCGGCATTTAATCCGAACGAATCAGTTTTGTTGGATCTATTAAAAAAGGGCAGGAACGACGGGTTCCAATCTCGCCGGGCGATCTCTGTAGGGGTAAAGTTAACGTCGGTGGTTGTGTGTCGGAGGGTGTTAACGAGTCACGATCGTCTCGGCCGAAGGGAGGCGGCTTTTGTGCGGTCATCCGCGCGCGGTTCCAGGTGTTGCTCACGTAATATATTACTTAACACTTCTCTAGAAGATGGCCACGGGGGGTCCGTGAGGCCTAATTCTCCTAGTCGCGTCATCTTTCCGCCAGTATCAAGCCATCGATTCGGTGGAAGGAGAAAAAAAAAGGATTACCGGCCGTCAACCAATTTCGTTTTTGTGGAATCGATTGGATTCAACCAGCAAGAGTGATACATCAGTTGATTCATTATTCGGCGTGAGGCTCAGGAATTGATGAATAACGATAGTAGATGCGATTGAAAATGCAATCCCGTGTAATTAATGGAATCGAATTTGCACGATATTAAACTTATTAACACCACTGAGACCATTATTTTTCAAACGTCGAAACCATAGAGAGCAGCATTTATTTTCATCATTCATATAAAATTAAAAAATGATAAAAGTTGAGTATAAGATTCTAAATGTTTATTAAGAACATAAATATGAAATAAATGTACTTTAAAGAATATAGTTGAGACAAGAGTGCGAAATTGCTTGAAACATTCCGGGACATGTAAGGCTATTAGACAACGCTCGCATTCCCATGTGTTGTTTCATTCTTTTTGTTATGTTTCAAGCAAACTTTATATGATTTAGTTGGATATTGTTTCTTGACAGGAAACGGAATACGCGTCTTGGGAACTGCGTTCAATTATACTCGTCAATAAATACTGCTGTCTGGTTTTGACGTTTGAAAAATAAATACGACATTCATGGATTAAATTCAAAATTTGTATAGCTTCTTATATGATACAGCATTTTTTAAGAAATATTACAGTTTAATATAATTTTCAATAAATAACAATGCAAAAAGATTTTTTTAACTATTTACCGCAGAAAATCATATAACAAGTCGTTGTTTTCATACGTGAACGTAAGTACATATCACGAGTCAGATTACGGTCTCAATGAGTTAAGTGGCAACGAAACTGACTATCGGACTACTATTTCTGTTGCGGAATAATCATTTCTGATAGAAATGCGCCGTCGAATGTCCTTGCGCAGATATACCGCGTTGACGTGTTGACGCAAATGACAGTTCGTCGTCAAAATTCGCGAATGCAGGTTTGTTCGCGGCTTGCTATTGCGGCGCCGCGTTTCCCATGAAAGTCGCCGAAGGGTGTTATTTAAAAAGTTCGTGTTGCCGCGGCCATGCGGCGCGCGGTGCGGCAGGAATCGCGCGGCTCGGAAACGAGCCGAACTCGAGGAATTTAGTGACCGGTCCCTGGTCTGACAACCAATCATCCCGCCGAGGCCGAGGGAATGGGGGCGCGGAGAAGGAAGAGCGGCGGCAGGGGGGGAACAGGCCGGAGAACGTAATCTTACGTATCAATTAGCCCCACGGTCCGAGTCGGCCTTACCCCCCGCGGGCCTTTGACCGCGCGCCGCACCGTCTTCGAGGTGTGAGAACCGAGACACAGAGCGTGCATTCGTTTTACAACGTCTTCATCGGACCGATATCTCCTCTCTCTCCCGAGAAAACGGCGGAGGGAGGTGAAGGGGGAAGACACACCTGGAGGAGATGCACCCACGCCAGAAAGCCGATGAGTCATTGAGCCGCGACGGTGCCGGTTGCGATTCTTGGTAGCGGATTGGTCTCGATTGGAATTCCAAGTGTCGCGGCTCGTTCGATTAGCCTCGCGCTTAACGCAATTGCGCCGAAGGATTAATCAGGGTTAATCAATCCCCTGTAAGAAGATGAAAATAGAAAAGTGAAAGTCAGTCCTGAGATAAAAGATTAGTTTAACGAATAGGTCTAGTCGACAAGCGGTAAACTTACCAGTTTAAAATGTTAATTGAAGCTTTATTTATTAACTCTAAAAGTGGGGATGCCACTATACACACTGAAATCTAATTACAAAAAAGAGATCTTAAGTATAAGTGCACCGCAACCTGATAAGTCAAACTTAATTGTCATGGAAAGCTCAACGGGGTCTCGCGAGATGAATTTCTACATCAGACGCGGTATCCATCTGGCTGTTTAGCGAAATTCGCAACGGTACTCCGTCTGCCATACAATCGCTATCTTGAGCACGTTGATGTTTCTATTAAATACAGCTGCAATTTTCTCCCAACGATGGAGAGGATAACCCAATCCCTCGTTTCAATAACGACGTTGGATTCGTCGTAACGGTGCCCCGGCTCCGATAGGAGGAAACACGCATGATTAGCGCTAATAAGCCGGTATTTGCCGTCTTATTAGCTATATAATATCTATCGGTCACGTAACACAGTATAGAATGAACGAAGGAAGTTCGTGACATAAAATGATCGGCGTCGAGTTGCCCGCGTGACAAGCGAACAGGTATATAACTGTTAACTCGTGGCCGACTCCTATTCGACTTACAGGAGAACCTGTTATTCCAGCCGTCAAGGTAGAGGCCTTCCAAACAATATTCGCTGGTCTAAAATCTATGGATATGAGAATCTTGGGAATTTTTCAGTAAGGACCTGACGTGCTGACAGGTGGGGGCTTCGTGAATTGAAAGGGGGTTCGAACGATCCGGGGAACTTGAGAATCTGAATATCTAAAGATCCCGAAAGCCCTTTCGATACCTAACTATCTAATAGCACTAAGATTACCAGAGAGAGAGAGAGAGAGAGAGAGAGAGAGATCGCTATTTATTATGCGCTCCAGGATAATAGTTAGTATAATAATTAGTGACTAGAGAACTTAATAACGTGTGTGCGCGTGCTATGTACACGCGCGTTCGCAAAGCATATACATAAGCATAAATGATTCTAAGACTAAGAGTCTATACAAAGCAGAGAGAGAGAGAGAGAGCGAGAGAGAGAGAGAGAAGGATAACGACACTTTTTTCACAACAATTAGCTCGTTGTGAAAAAATGCAGGCTTTAAATATGCAATTAACGCAAAGCTTTTTGTTGAAAGAGGTTAAAGCCGAGAGGGCTCGTCTTTATTAATTTAGCAGATATTCATTTAGCTTTGTGCATGTATGTAGCTAGCGAACTCTCATTTATGAGCCTCGTCTATTATGTATCCACAGTCACCGGCTGGCGCGGCTATTATCCGCTAATTATATAAATGCGGCGCGTAACTAGCGTCGTCTAAACTACGTAATTATAATTGCCACTATTATTTGAAGCAAAACTGTCGGCCGCTTTCAGCTTAACGCGCGTTACGATTTTAAAGTACGATTATAAATACCGAGCGAGAAGAGAAGATCGGGTCCTTAGATTGGCAATGTCCCGCTTTAAGGATTTTATGTCTTGCTCTCTTTCGATTCAGCAAATTATTACCGTGCGGCAGCAATCATTTTGCATCAATCGGGATGATAACTCAGTGATAATTTCTGCGTCGCGGTGGAATTACCGGCCGGAAATTGCCGGCGACTAGCCTCGCAGATTCCGCCAGAATGGTCGTCTTATAATTAGCACGATATAGTCAACGAGAGAGGGATGGGGGACGGCGGGGATTTAATCGGGATCTAATAGAGCATGCGAGAGCATGCGGAATTTAAGGTGAAGGATCCATCGAAGCAGCCATCAGCGAATTAAGTTTCAATATCGGGTGAGCTCTATATTCGTATAAAGAACGGATAGATTGGCTGCTAAGGGACTGATAAGGGTGCTCGCGATAGTTATCGTGATACATCTTCATGCTTTCTTCGTGACGAGCGCTGCACCGGCACGCGAGGGGCAGCCGACTAATAGAGGTGCGAAAATGAATGCGGGCTCATTTATTGTAAAATAAAACGTTCAGTTTATCTAAAACATCGATCGACTCTTCGAAAGTTTCAACATCCAAGATTATAATCGTCCTAGGATAGATAGACAAAGATTTGGAAAACTGATGAGCTGAAAAGTTGGAAATCTGAAAATTCAAAGTAAAACTGTGGAAAATCGCCGAGTTTGATGTAGATAAAAAATATAAAAATACACATTCGAGACAAAAATATGAATTCAAGGACAACTTTTCTATTAAAGTGGAAAATGGCTTGATGATTCGATTAGGATACGTTGCAACCAAATCATCAAATTTGTAATGTTCGCAAGAAGAGAGAGATCGAACGTCGTCGTGCGGCTATTTCTTCGTCTGTCGCGAGAATTTCGTGGAACGCATCTCGAAGGATCAGCGAGCGGCGAGGAGGGAAGGATAGGAAAGGAAGAACGGGATAGGGCGTGGTTACGGAGTGATTTAACGTCGAAGGTGCGTGTCTCTATCCTGGCCGGATTGCGAAGAAACGCGTTTCGCGCTGCTCCCACAACAACAACAGCAACAACAACGGAGCGAACAACGTCGGAGCGCCGACGGACGCGCGTTTCGGAGCAGCAGCTTTACAGCCGTTTAGTGTTTTACGGCCGTTTTATGAACGCCGCGTTGCCTTTTCGTATGGGGGATCCACCGGGGGTATCCTCGCGGCCGAAGATTGGACATAGGAGAGAGAGGGCAGAAAGGAAGAAGCGAAAAGAAGAGAAAGAACGGATGCGGGGCGACGTGGATTTTCACTCGTAAAGGAGTTTCGGTGATTTATTGGAAATCGTTACCGCGCTCTTGTGGATTTGTCGCCTCTCCTCAGAGAAGCGTCTTGCGAGCCTCGCTTGTCGCCAAGAAGGACGCCGTGTTGCGTGTACAGAAATTGAATCTTTTTTGCGCCTCGGATGCGAACCTCTGATGCTTACGCAATACGTGATTATTCCTGTTATACGCAAGTCCGATTATGCCACTTCACTTCGCAAACAGTAACAGAATGGAAAATTATGTACTAAAAAATTTACAAGAAGTACCAATTATTTATTTTTTAATATTCGGAAGAATAAAAAGAATTTTACACATTCAGTAAATCGGATTTTTCGGGAGGAATGGAAAAAAAAGCGACATAGATATTGTTGCATGTGGGTTTCCGTTTGAATTGAGATATTTGTATGCTTCATCGAATTTGTGATAGAATAAAAATAAACCTGTTTATCTCAGTTTTGAAAAATATACTGAGAACGTGTATGGTTTTTCTGATTTGCTAGATTATACAAACTATTATTTTGCTTCTTGAAAAGTATTATTGCAAGTGTCTGAACTATAATGTTAGATCTGAGAGAGAGAGAGGAGGGGGAAGGAGGAATAGTTTAAAATAAATTTCGTTCCTACCTTCAGCGTTATTTTCAAAATAACCGATTCAATTATCTAAAGACACCGAATCAAGTCGCGTCTTTCGCAGCTCCCTTGGAACCTCACCAGACCCCAATCTCCCCGTATACCATAAATTCGCGCACGTCCAATCACAGCAGCGTCAAATCGCCTAGGCCGGCTTCGTAAAGCTGCCCCCCCCCCCCCCGAAAGCTGACCGAGAATATTATTCGATCGGCCGACCGGTACGTTTGACGTGAGGAGTTTCGCGCCTGGCCGGGTCCGGGCTCGGCTTTAATTAAAAATTAATCGGCGCAAATTAATTTAAATGCAAAAAGTGGGGCCGGGGTCCTTCGGAGGTGGAGTCGCCGTTTGTTGGGGGCGGGCCCACTGAGTTAGGCGATCGTTACGGTGCCTGGTACCGGACGATAATCGAAAACCCCGAGACGATCCGAGACAAAAGGCCCTCGCCGCGGAGAGTGGGTAGAAGAGAAAGAGAAGAAAGGAGAAGAGACAAGGGGAAAGAGAGAGAGAGAGAGAAAGAGACGCGAGATCGGACGGGATGGCCTCGGCCGATCGGTTAAACGTGAGCCTCGTCCGTGAGCAACCTTCCTTCCTTCCTTCGAACTGGTTCGGCTCTCCGATCGTTAATACCTCGTTATCGCTCGGGTCAGCCAGGATCGGCCCGTATTGATCACTTTTTGATCGCGAGGCGGATAAATGCACGGCCGCGCCGCCGATCCGCTTCGCTGGTTCTTTCGCGGGCTGTAATCTGTCAACCGGCCGCTTTTAAACGGAAGAATTAAAGAAGCGAATCGGCGTGTTTAGCCGATCGATTCTTTGCACGCCGGGTTTACCGACAAACGGGCCCGTTATCATTATCATCCAATGATATATGCAAATTGAATTTTGAGTAGATCTAACATGTGATTACGCCTCGAATGTGATTTTTTTTTATCGTTTCTCTTCGGTTCCGATAGTCTCTTCACGTTTATTACACATATGAGGTAACGTAGTTTCTTCAGAAAAATGCGACAATCTGTTAGGAAACCCTTAATCAATCACACGATTATCGTGAATAATTAACAGAGTTTCGAAACTTATTCTGCCTTTAAAAAAAAAACTGACTACAAAATGATGACTACAAAACTGACTACAAAACTGACTACAAAATGATTATACTATAAATAAGTAATATATACAAGGAGAGAAAGGGAAGTAAAAAATATATAAAGTACTTAATCATTTACGACAAATGAATAGCAACGATTATAAGGACATATCGCGCTATCGGGGAAATTTTATTCAAAACGCCATTAATCATTGGCCCGAATTTGCTTACGCAAGACGTTGTGAATGTATGCAATCCCGCAGCCGAAGGGCTTAAAAATTGAGAAATACACGAACGCGGCGGAATGTTGATAAATTGGAGCCGGCGGAATTATTCCGCATCGACCGGCCGCGCCGCGCCGCGCTGGTTCGTGATCGAGGGGAGGCAAGAGCAACGGAAGCACCGCGCACATTTCCCCCAGACCCATTCTCCCGGTCATCGTGAATCCGCTTTCAAAAAGAGAAGGAGACGAGGCGAGGCGAAGCAATGCGTGGCGTGGCGAGGCGAGGCGAGGCGAGATGACGGCGGCGGGAATCCCCGCCTACCCATAACGATATTTTAATTAAACCGAGGCGCTGGCCGAGCCGAGGAGAAATTCAATCTCGAGATAATAAATGATCGCGGCCCAACACCTTCCTGACTGCTGACGAGCCGACACCTCGGCAGCTTAAGGAGTTCACACCTTTTCCCGTGCGGCCATCGAAAAAATGGCGAACGCCAAGGATACTCCGTTTCTTCCCTCCCCCCTCTCTCTCTCTCTCTCTCTATTCTCTTTATTGTTTGTTTGATAGATACGACTCCGGACTCGCCCTTATCATTAGTCTCGGCCGGCTACATGAAGTCGTTAACGCGAGATTAAAGCGCCCGGCGGTAGCTACCGTCCTTCGTCATAATATTCCGCCCGGTGTATTTTTCCAAATTCCAACCGCGCGTCTTCGCGCTTTTCAGACAACGCCTCGCGAATACGTACGGCAATACATACGGAATCCGCGTCGCGAAATCTATATATAATTGAACTGACATTGAAAATTAGCATGCAAAACGACGCCCCGCATACGCATGCCAGTCAGATCTTCCTTTCTTCATGAATGTCCCTATTGTTCTTGTCGCCGTGGCTGACGACGGTAAGATCATCTATATTCAAATTTCCACGTGCGATATTAATTATCGCGGTAACTTTGAGAGCTGTAATAAAAATACCGCACGGCCATTACGTAGGCGCTTAGACGTCAGTTCGATTTACGCGAAGGGAAGCTGCGAGGCGTGAGTAACCGATTGAGCGAATCCTTAATTAAGCAGAGGACCGAGAGAAATATCCCGAGTAACGGTATTTTGCGTAAATCGCGCTGTGCGCGCGAGAGGAAAATAAATCCCTCTCTGATCGCGCCGCTCATAACACAACCGCTCGCGATAACGTATTTTAATGCTTTCGCACTCGCGTCCGAAAGCGCGCGCGCGCTCGCCTCGCAGGGGGGACGCGCCGGTATCGGCGATGCGTTTCCTGATCGTTCCCAGAAGGATTCGTAATTAAACGCGGAGATCGCATTTCGATACACGCGGCCGTATCTCTTTGCGTATATGAATTCGTATGAACGGTATGTCCGCTTCGCGAAAAATATATTATAGCAAGCCGAGAAACCCCTTCGTAAACATGGTACCGCTCGCTCGTTACGTTCCCCAAGTCGATTTTTAATCTCGCATTGCATAAAAAGCAGATTTAACGTTACCAGCGATGCTCCTAAACGTAACTTTCGTTCTTTATGGCAAAGACGTATTTGTATCAAAATTTGTAAAAATATTTAGGGTAAAAAAATATTAACAATATGCAACGAAAACACCAGCATTTTTACAGCTTAGATTGCCGGTTAATTTTATTGACAAATTTAAGATAAACTAGCTAATGAGCCAAGTTAAATTAATTGGAAAAATTAAATTAAAACATGTAAATTATATGTAAAATAAACTTCATTTGTATTAAGGTGTAAATAGATAGTAATAATAAGAACAGTGTTTAAATATTATTTATAAAGCTATTCGGTATTAAAAACTAGCAGTCCCACGAAAAGAATAATATCGAATTAGATATCTATTGAAAATGAGAAGTGTGTGATTCCGATATATATAATATCCTTTGTAATAAGCTCATTTCGCGCGCTCGGTTGCAAAATATATCTGACGTAAAAAAAAGATTATTAAAGGAATCCAAGGGAAAAAACCGATGTTATTCTAGCGTGGCCATATTTGCGACTTGGGATTGAATTCCCGGCAATAATAGATCAGGAATATTCGCTTTGTCAACCGTGATGAAACCTCGGGAGAATAGCTTTTGTGCTTCGCGCTTCATAGACGCGATTGGTCTTGGCCTCGCCATTAGTCTCGCCTGTCTACGCGAAGTCGTTAACGCTAGATTAAAACGTAAATCACCTACCGAAATGTTGCAAAAGCGGTTTTTGCACGGCTACACCTTGTTGGAATTCGAGCGGGATACAATCGCCGCTTCTTCCCTCGTTTCTCGCCTCCATCGTGGCGATCGAGAGGCTGTGAGACCCGACGAGAGGAGGCACTCATAAAAAGGAACGCTCCTGTAATACGGAGAGAAAAATAACGCGATTTCCATCAAAAAACCGGGAAAAATTGTAAACGGTAATATCATTGCGCGCGGAACGACAATAGCATTATTAACTTCGTATTCGGACAACGAGCGGCATAAATCATCCAACACAATTGAAGGCGCTTTTCTCGCGGCGCTGAATAAATCATAAACATAGGAATACGCGCGCGTAGAATACAAATGAATTGTGGTACCTGAAATTTACAGCCGTGTTTTATGTTCAATCTAGAGTCTATCTTCGTTCAGCGGGAGAGTAAGTCCGAACGACACTTCCCGAAATTTAATTTAACTTAATGAGAATCGTATAATGCACGATTCACTCTGTCGGAGTAACGCGCCAGGTGGCCCAAGATTAATTTTTCCGTATTGACGATGAACGACGAATAAAAATCTAAGGTATATTCTTCCTCGGGGATTTTCCAAGATTCCAAGATTCGAAATTGATTCCGGATCGGATGGTTGAATTATTTTACTAGATTAATTGCAGAGACGGGGCGATCAATATTCGCCGCCGCGCCTCGCATGATCGATCGCGTTAAGCTACGCGTGATAGATAAGATACGAGGGAGCTCGAGGTGAATCGATGGCGGGCGACTTGAGTATGCATAAGTTTCGCGGGCGCCATTGCCTGATTAATTTGGCAAAAACAAATGGACACGGCCGTGGATCGTTCGCGGTGATTAATGAAGTAATGAAATCTTGACTAACCCTTTAATGGGGCGACGCGTCGGTGTATACCGGCCGGGGGAATCGCCTCGCCGCGGCGAGGAAAATCAATTTGGTTAATTACAATTAATCGCACGTTTTGTTGGAATCGCACGTGAGTTATTTCGCCAATTAAAAATGTAGATTGCCCCGGTTCGGGCGGCCCGTCGGCCTCGTCTCGCTTTATTTTCGGTTAAACGCGCGCGCTCGCTTAAGCTGCCGGACGCTTAAGCGTCCTCCGCGGCCTGATGAGTCTATTATAAAATTAATAACTATAAATCTCGGCGGCGTCGCCGACGGTAGCACGTGGCGGACCGTTTTTCATACTCCGGTTAATTATACGCGACTGCAAATTGAGCGCGACGAGTAACGAGTACCTTACCTCCGTTCGTCTTTTTTTTCCCTTACTTTCCTTCTCCTTACACCGGAGCTGTCTCTACATCGGATCACGTGGACGCGGTGACTTTTCCTAACACCCTGTGGCAACGAGACGTCCATCTTCTTGTCGCAACAGTCGCGAATGATTCTCTGCTTCGTCGAATGTTATTCGCATTCTTACAAATGACAGATTATTGGACACTATACAAGTTTTTTAACGATATAGCTTTTATAGATAATGATACTTTTTCTACGCTTTACGGACCTGCGTCGAGTTGAACACATGCCTTCCAGTATAGCCTATCGCATAGCTCTTCTACCATTATACGCGATTGTAATCGATCAAATATGTATATTTTTGAGAGCTCCATAAATTTCTCCAAATAATAAAAATTCTTTGTTAACCCAATTAATTAGATAAAATAAAGGATAAAATACTTGATTATCGTTTATATTTGCAAGGGCTAGAATAGAATTATTTTCTAAAGTAATGCACTCTTTTTTTTGTTAGAGAATGTGCCCGATAAAATTCTTCCCATCCCTCTCTTCCTCTCAAGCTTCTTGTCTTCGGTCTTACAAAGTTGTTTGTGACAGATCATCGAATGACTAACGAGGCAGTTTTTCAGGCAGATGGGATGAACGGACTTTACGTGAGCTGCCTGCTCGGAGGGACGGAGACAGAGAGGGAAGGAAAGGTAGATCTTTCGGTATCTCCGCGCGCGTCGCACTCCGACGCACTCACACGCGATCTCTCGCTCTCTCGCGTGCCTCACGGGCATTACGAGGAACGCTCACGGCAGCCAGTTTGAATTTCGGAACGTCGGGGGTAATTCCATCGGCGGGGTGTTCTAATTGGCCTCTCATTACCGATGCTCGGCTTGTTTCGGGCCGAGGCGAGGCGAGGCGAGGGTCCCAGCAGCGTCGAAACTAACCGGTGGCTCCGGCCGATTATTACCAGTTATTATCTACCGCGGGATCGTTCGATTTAATGGCCGATTGTTTCGAACGCCGCGCCGTTAATAGAAATTTACTGAGGACTCTGGCCTGGCCGAGGTCCTCTTCCGCCATCCTAGTGACATAAACCGGACGATCGTTATTGAAAATCGAATCGCTAAAGACGCGGCTAGACGCCTCGAGAGAACTCGGGGACCGAGCCCGTCATAATAATAAGTTTTCCTTTAATTTTGTGCCTGTCCTATACAGACATACCGGAGATTTCATCTAAATTGAAGAGAGGAGCATATCGCGAATATTCTTATTACAGATAAAGTATTCTCTTATCGTCTACGTGTCGCGAAATATCGAATAGCAGCGGACGCGCTACGCAATTTCGGCTCTTCGTAGAAGCCGAAGACCGGGAGGAGTCGAGTTTGCGGCTCGGAGCCGGCAAACCTGTAATAAAGTGGCGGAACAGTTTTTGACCATACACCGCGCGTAATTGGCCGGTCATTTTGGCCATGGGATATACCTAATAGAAATAGGTAAAGGGGTATTTGCGTTCTACGCGGGATAATTATGCGAGGCGTATTAGAGCCGCCCTCCGGAACGCACGCTACTTAGATTTAGTTCTGATTAGAGTTATAGTTATTATTTTTAAATACTTTTCCAATCTCACACACGCTACGCTTTGTATCTAAACATAATTGCGGACAAGGAGAATTGTCATCTTTTTTAAATTGCCTTATTATTTTAAGATATTCAGCGCTGCGAGTGAATAAAATTTGTTTTTTAATCATTATCAAGTTTCTTGTAATGAAGTTTCTTGTTAAGAAGAAATGTTATTAGAAACTAATCTATCAGGCGTATTCTATCGAACGGTGTGTAATGATTAAGTATAGTCCGGTCTATAAATTCTGAGTAATTAAGAATGAAGGGAGAAAGATAGATTGTGAAAGAGAGATATTACGCGAACGTCGCGGATCATTAGTTGCAATAATACCGAGTCGACTCCGTAATTTGTATACACAATCGTGCCGAAAGATCTCCTGAAAAATTACTTAACCGACGGGTCAATTAACGTGCTAGGTGATCCCAACCACGTTGGTTTCATCATCAAAAATTTAATCGTCGGACCGGTTGCGCGCGGTTTCCGTTTATCGAAATATATGAAGTAAATTAATTATCAGTTAGTGCGCGTTACTTATACGTGCCGATAACCGTTACAAGTTTTCTCGCTCGATCGCGAATAACTTCAGCCTCGTTCTCCTCCAGGGTGAGCCGAGTTGAAAACAGGACGCACACGTCAAACGGCCGATCGATTGATGAATCGAAATCCCATGTGATTACGTTGTAGGCCCCGTTCGACAGCTGTCGGTTACATCGTGGGCCATTTTAATTGAAAAAAGTCGTCGCAGCGGAGACGAGGGGGCATCAATTTGCTCGATTATCCCGACCGGGTTAGGAGAACGGAACGCGCGCGCGCGCGCGCGGGGGGTGAAAGGAGAGCGAAACGCGCGGGGTGAGGGGCAAAGGGGACGGGGGGATGGGCCTGGCAGGTCGGTCCTCAGACCCGGGATAGAAAACCTACTATAGATTATCAGGCCTGTTATTACGACGGAGAGCGGAGGTTTTTTCGGGACTAAAAATTGGTTTTTAATGCGGGGTTCGTCGCTTTCTTGTGGCCGCGGGGCCCCCTGTTGGTAATAACTATATTATCGGGGGCCTGTGACCACGCGTATGGGGCCCGATGCACGCTACACGGGGCTTGCGGGACACGAAAGACGCGCTCGAAGGCGTCCGGCCGACCTCGTCGCGATACAATGTAACTAATGCCGGAGAATATATTCGAGACATGCGAGAGAGAATATCCACGTCGTTCGCCACGTAATGTGCTGCAAGGCGCTCGAGATTACAGATTACAGCTGGGCCCCTTCCCGTCCCTCATCTTCGTCCCTTAACGCGACTCGCGACTCGATTCGGATCTTAAAATCTGATCTGGAAGAGGCAGAGAATCCTTAATTGTTGGAAAACTGGATCGCACCGGTTGCGAAACCGGATTGTGTGGAAGTGATCTCCGCGGACCATAAAGATCCACGAAGATTTAAACATCTCGAGATGAATGATTTCCGCGAAGAGAGTCCGCTTTCATAGATTCGCCGGGGCACCGTCGGGGATCCGCCGGCCGCTCGGCTCTCGGGAGATGCAACAGCAACGTCAGCAACGCCTTTCGCAACAGCGGCGGTTTCGCGATCTGGGTCGACCCATTGTTACGAGCCCTTCCCCTCCCTATCCTTTCCCCCATCCCCCCGTCTCACGCCTCCCCTCCTCTCGCGAACCCTTCGATCCTCCTTTTGGTCGGTGATCCCTTTGTATGTGGAGCGGGCGTCAGTTGTTCGAGGCGATTTATTATGAGAATTATGAGGGGCTCGCGCTCTCGCGGTGCCCCGTGGTACTCGGGGTAGTGCTCGAGGAGGTGCTAGTAAGAGGCGGTACTGCCTCGTAAACCTTAGATTTACTTCTGGCTGGCCGCCATCAAAGCACCATGCACCACTACGCAGATCGTTCCTCGTGTTTCGCGGAGTCGGAGCCGAGAGATACTTATCGCGATATTGCCGCGAAGAGAGCCGATTGCTTTCCGTCTCTCTCCCTGCGTCGGAAGAGAAACACACACCTGGGCCCTCTCCCCCCCTCCCCCCTCCCCCATTCCTCTTCTGACTTTTCGTTCGAAGACTGTCGGAAAACTTGAAGAAGCTGAAGACGTAAAACTAGGTAAACTTCTCCGGATCTCGCCGGAAAACTAAATTTCAGTGGAAAATTTGAAGTTTTGTCACAAAATTCGTTGTTCGTTCGTTCTATTTTTAATGCTTGTAAAATTGATTTTTTTCCGCGACAGATTGCTTATGAATAATTTAAGACTTGCTTTTGCTCCAGGCGTTTACATGCACACGGATGCCCATTCGCACGCTGCGTGATGACCATTCAGCACTTGCACATAGATAGCGTGTGTAATTTTTACAGCCTGTCAAACTTACGCACTGTTCTCGAACTGGCGGTGTAACTACCGACGTTTGACGTGAACGCCACGTCGCAGACTCCACGCACTTGTATAGGGTGTACACTGGGTGAGATGACCGATGCGGTGGCACGACGCACTTATTACGCCTTATAGCTTTGTGATTAATAACTTGTTTATTGAGACGAGCAAGTTTGCAGATCTCGTTATGAACTTGAAAGATCACTTTCTCCAAGAACGCACCTTTTCGACAAGCTTCCCAATCGTTGACGCTTCCAGGAAAGAGGTAAAACAAACGTGAAGAAAGAAGCAAAGTGGTTGAGAGATTTGTTCAATGTTGCCTAATTGGCGAACGGCTATTAGGGCAGTTCTCGCTTACATATCGGCGAACGTGTAGAAAAGCTGCTTCCAGGAAGAAGGGACTGCGTCAGCAGGTGCTTGATAAAATGACGCCGGCGGATAATCCGCTCGCTCGTCTCCGAGGACATTCTCTTCGCAAATGGCGATATTTCGCGCGGCATCCTCTTTCGCGGACCGGTTTTTTTCTCCGTAATAACGGAAAGATTTAGCGCTGGCATATGACGCGGCCGTGTCCCTATATCGCATGCAACATTGCGAAGAGCTTGCACCGACCATTTCGCATTAGCATAATACTCAATTTCATTCTTTGGCCGCTCGTCGCCGCTGACACATTCGTGCATTAGCAGGTGTCGGGCGAAATTGCCGATCCCGCGGGATGATTGCGCCTTCCAGCATGACGCTTCGTAGAAATTGTATGAATTAGCTGGGAAAGAAAACACCGTAATGGAAGGCCCTAAGAAAGTACGGCGACTCGGGCACAATCTCTTGCGTTTTAACCCTTTGCTTCTGGATTCTAACAATCGTAAATTTCTATTATCACGCGTTCGAGTGAAGAAGTAAAGTATAAATTTCTATCCATTTCCATTCCACGCCATCGTTTCATTTGATCTTTGCAAAATCCCAGATCTCGAGGGATTGAAATGTCGTATTGATGGATAAATGAATGAAACGTCAAGATTCCGCGAAGAAAAGACGACGTGATATTACGCAATTTACACACAATACTTAGATGTTATATGCAAATAGAGAAGCACGATCAAAGTGGAAAGATCGATGATGCGAAGTCGATATTTAAAAAAAAAAGATATATAATTTATAAGAAGAAAGTATAATAAGCTTCGACACTCCAATCTTCTCCTCTCAAGTTGCCGGAATAAATTCCGGCGAAATCTGCTAAAACAACGAGAGAAACTCAGTTTCGAATCTGTACCTAAATTGCAGGAACTTCATGGAGGTTCCGTGTCGGCCCGAGGGCCCGGACGATCGGGAATCGATTTTGGCAGAAAAGTGAATCCAACGAGCGTGGCGACCGCCCGTGAGGCAGCGCGGTATCGCGATCCCACGAACAAGAGTACATACATACATATATGCAATATATATATATACGCTCTCTCGGGGTCCGCGAACGGTCCGCCGGTTCACGGCTGGCAACGATATCTACCATCTTGGCGCGGTACAGGCGGAGGAAAATTTGGTAATAAAATTTGTTCCCGCCAGTTAGACCGGGCCCGTTGCCAAAAGCGGCTATTAATTCTTTATCGCGCATCTTCGATCTCCTGCCAAGTCCCGATCCGCCTCCGGATCCCGCCGTGGATGGATGTTTTTCAATATCCAGCGGGATTGCCCTCCGCGCGCCCGAAGCTCGCGTTCCAAAAACAAAGTACGAAACGAGCGACCGGCCGATCGATACTCAAAAATTAATAAGCGCCCGTCTCGCGTGACGAACGCTCCTCGATCACTGGCCCCCGTACCGTCGCCGCGGAACGAAGTGCGAAATCCTACGTAATTAGCATCCAAAAGGATCGATAGGATTGCGGAATTTCGCGTTAACCGGTCCCGGGACACGCATACGTTGTAGTAGGTAGCCGGCCGAAGTTTCGCGAGGCGGCGATCGTCGATTTTTTTTTCTCCACGAGGGACTCGTGAGCGAACGTCGTGCGCCCCGACCGACGTGCGCGCGTTTCGTGGAAGTAAGAGCAACGGTCCCTCGTACAGCACGAGAAACGACTTAATACGTGGGTAGAGGCGTATTCCCGTACACGGGCGAGCTATGTACTGGCCCTGCACACCGATTTATGTACATACATAATGGCGATCGCCGGGCCAAGTCGCCGGCATTTTATGGGACAAGCTGGCCACGAGCCCAGCGAGCGAGCTCGAGTACGTTCGTCGAGCTGTCTTGATTTGATAGTTCTATAGAATAAAAAATAACTATTTATAGTAATAACAATGCTCAAATGGACATTAAAAGGGAGCTTTTAAACAATGTAATAAATCTATGGTAATTAATAGATTCTCTTACCAATCTTCCATATTACGAATAATTCATAATTGAAATAAATAAAAAAATCTTAAATGTTACTTCTTATTTAAGATCCCATCTTGTGTTCTTAAGTTTCCATCGTAAAGAGGTTGCTCTATTTCGTTCCAAATTCGATCACCCCAATCACTTCTTTTTGGTCCACGCTAAAATATAGCAGGCGCAAGATATTAATTTACAGGAAATTATCGAGTTCGCTTATCGCGAGGAAGAATACTCGAATACATGGGAAAAAGAGGATGGAGTGAGGGGCCAATGAGAGGGCTAGGAGACTCAGGCTCAAGATATTTAATCTGGTGCGGAGTGGGTAAGGCTCATCTAGACAAGGAGAGAGGGCCTTGTCGGACGAAGATCGAGCGGAAAGATAGCCGATACCTCTGGGAAATATCGGTATCGATAGGTGATCAGAGCTAAATGGTTTATGCGAGCGATCAACCTCCGACCCCTTGTAATAACCGGCAAGGAATCTGCCGCCTGATCTATTGGATCGAACTTGATCGAGTTACACCTCGGCCCAGGAGGGGCCAGTCGTATTCCCGCTCGGCCATTTTTTTCTCCGTGAATTCAAAACGAGACAGATTAGACCCCTCTATTTAATTTCGAATCACGTCAACAACCAGGAGAGAGCCTCCTCTTAGAAAGTTTAACAAATCTGTACTTTGAAAATGTCAGAAATGTTCAGAGAATCCGAGAGGTCCGGAGGATTCGCGCTCACTGCCGAAACTCTGAATAAAGCGTGATAGTTCTTCTCGACGAGGTATATTGAGTTGCAGAGAGGAGCGATCCGACACCATTTAAAGCTAGCAGTAAATAAGATGTCTACGATAGGAAAGGATAGAGGCAGGCTCGTCTCTATGCCTCTGTCCTTCCCTCTCTTTCTCTCTCTCTCTCTCTCTCTCTCCGTCTCTCGCTTATTACCGGATCAGTTAGGCATAGGCATAGGCAGAGAGCTAGCAATACATATTATCCGTTCGACAATGAAGGCGTCCTCCTAATGAAGGAGAGCGGCGATCGGGGATCTCGTAAATCCTCGGATTATTAATACCTGGCATCTCCGTGCGTGAAATCCGGCAGGTGGCCGGTCGGACCTCTAATCGCGATCCCGGAATAATTTACATCCATATTCCTCGGAAATCATCGCGGGAGTGTTAATGAGCGTCGTGCAGCACCGTTTTCGCGTGATTTCCGAGCGCGCTGATCGCTGATCGCGAACCAGGTGACGCCTGCCTGAGCAATTTTGAATTTCAACGTCTTAATATCCCGATTTCTTTTAGACGTCGAGCGCGTAGCCAGTTTTAGTGGCAAAAATTAACTGAGGAAAACTTAATCATTCATATCTTATTATTAAAACAATTCATTATGTTTCATACTTTTCCAGGAGTCTTTATAAAATATTTTTCAATTATAATGGCCTTTCAATAAACATTATTATAAATCTTTTTTTCGCATTTATTTTAAAATTTAGATTTTTTAATAAAAATTTAGATTCTTGTTTATATATTTATTTGTATATATATTCATATAAACAGATATATAAATATATATATGTAAATAAATTTAAATTATATGTATATATACATAAGAAAGCAAATACACGAGAGATTTCTTGCATAGGCCAGCAAGCGAAGTGCAACGGGTTTGAATGGCTTTGCTACAATTACCAACGCGATTTGTCACGGCCAGAGAAATCCGTATAATGATGCGAATGAATCACTATGCGCTTTACAAAGTCTTGCGGCATGCGCACGTAAGAAATGAAGACAATTGTACCGTTGGATTACGTCAAAGAAACAAGGGCATCCCTAGTTTCCACTCATGTTAAAAATTTCAAATTTAAAAATTACACTGCAAACAGGAAAGTTTAACTAATGCACATAAAATTCTTAACGTTCATCAGCATATTTATCGCATAAAAATATAAGAAATTTAGATCCTTTGTAAGAAATCTATAAATCCTGCATTTCAGTTTCTGTGATTTATTAGTTTCACAGCTAAGTAAGATGTTGGATTATGTAGCGTTCTTTTCTGTGGACATTTATAGGCTATTACAATCATCTTCGGCGATCGGAAAGCGCCGGTTTGGGTTCCGCTATAGGAGGGATACGTAATGCCGTTCGTGCCCGGCGACAATAGACCGCGGTGCGCGATGAACGAGGAAGAGGAGGCAACCGCCGCCGCGCCGCGAGGATTGGCCGGTAATAGAGTCCTCAGGCGAGGGCGAGGGCAGAAAGCATCGGCCGTTTAAGCGCTACTCCTCGTGGACGGCTAATAATATTAACCGCGCGCCACGTCGCAATCGCGCACAATGGCCCTTTGTGGAGGCGCTCGGGCGCGAGCGCGAGCGCGCACGCGCGCGCGCGCGCATTCGCTCGCGTAAATGCTCGTAACATAAATCGCGAGCGGCGACGTGCTTTATTGTCTTCGCGCGACGCATATTACCATCCACCGCAATGCTCTCCCTTTCCCCCTTTATTTCTTCTGTCATTTTCGCGACGTCCACTGCAGATTTCTATTCGCTAAAATGGCAATGCCATTTTGGAGCGACGCGTCGTTCTCCTAATGCTGTCGCGAATTTACTTTATATTTTAAAAAATGAGCTTGATCGCTAAATCAAGGGAATTGATTATTTGAAATAATCGCATTTCGCGACATCTACTTGATTATAAAGAACGTATATGTTTAATATATTTAATTAGGTCGGTCAGAACGTTTAAGATCATCTCATTATGTTTTTCTCTACATCCAAATTTAGTGAATAACTTTTGTTACGTTGAGAAGTTTAATGACTTTAACGACTTAATCTATAATAATAATTAATGGCTAAAAAATATTATAACATCGTATATGATTGATGCGTTTTACTACATCATATAAAAAGGAAATAAAATGGAAATTTTTGAGTACTGTATTGATTTAGAAGTATTTTAAAATATGTGTGTGTAAAAAATTCAATGTCGTAAATAAATATTCTGCAAGATGATAGGCGTGTCAAAGCGATACAATAAATCCATCATTGATGTTTTATTGTATCAGATTGTAAATTTAAACTGTCATTCATCATTCCGATTTTAGCAATCATCTAATTAATTAATAACATTAATTTGCATAATATCTGCATCTTATCATCATTTCAATGTTTCATGGAATGACATAATTTAGAACCTAAGCAAGCGGCGTTGAGGTCTTATTGAAAACGCTTGGAAAGCGTTTCACTCGTGAGGACTTGGAAATCGGCGGTCGCGATATTTTTAACAGCGCCGAATATAAATAGCGTTGCAATAAAACAGCGGAAGCGATGTTACACCGTACCTATGATTTATGCGCGGCTCATTGTTCGCCACGCGACGTCGACAGCGGCCGCATTGTCGTACATCGTTATTATTCCGCCAGTCTCCTTCCCCTCGCATCGAAACGTTAAACGAACAAAAGCTTTCAACTTTCAGCGAGAGCGTCCTGGGCTCGTGGCGAGCATAAATCGCGCTCGCGCGAATTTACATAAATATCCGTGTTGCGAACGCGATTTATTCTTCGGCAAACTTGAAATTGACTTTCGTCCAGTGAAAATTGGATATCTATGTCGTGTTTTCTCTCACTTCAATTTCCAACATCAAGTCTGTCGATCAGAGCAAAACTGTGGATAAGGTTCGATCCCATTTGATACTAATTATGTCAATACACTGTTTAATTCATTACGTTAAATCAATTGAACTGAATTGATTAATCATCCTAAATTATTTCATTCAATTAAAGGACACGATGAAATGCCTTGGGAGAAAAGTAATCTTCAACAGAAAAAATTCTCAATTGATTCACTGAAATAATAAACTCATATCGGAATCAATAAGCTCAAATTAATTTAGTTTCATACTTACGCTGTCTCTCGGACGTCTCTTATCCTGTCGCGTTGCTTTCTTCAGACGCGATAAAGGGGAAGGGGGATGGGACGACGTGCGGGGGGATGCAATGACTGTACGCCGGCGTGGTCTGGAGAATAAATTAATATATTTTTAATGGATATATGATAGGTACTGGTTTTTCGCATATCCCGGATCATCGTATGGCAACTCTTAAATCACCCCTAACTACAAACCGAGCTCGTAGATCAACCTTGCTTACGGGGGGGTGGGGGAGCAAATCTTTGTACCGCGCCGTACTCATCACGCTCGTTTAGGATTTTTAAAGTTTATATACAACACCAAACAAATTCCTATCGCAGAGGTCCTCAATAGGATTTTTACCTTCGTTTTATCTTTATCTCGTTGCCCTGACTGACTGACGATCGTTGATACGTGTTTAACCACTGCGCAACTACAAATGAAAATGCTGGAAAAAATTACTCGATTTGCCCAGTCTATCTCCCCTACAGGAATTGTAAAGTCGTATTAGCGAGTGGCTACTTCGGTAATTTCCATCGAACCAATTGCAAATGTGTAAAGAGTTGAAAACCCCCGCCCTATTGCTTTAAATAATATTCGCGATCGACAAACATTGGGGTATCGACTACTCAAAAATTAAATAAAACGGACCTCCTTCCCACTATTTACATTAAATACATGCGTATATGCACTCGTACTCTCGCTCTTCATTTCTCTTTTATTCACACACACATGCACTTTCTCTCTCTTTCTCTCTCTCTCTCTCTCTCTTTCTCTCATTCTCTCTTTCTCTCTCTCTCATTCTTCCTTTTTCGCTTTTGCTGCCTTACCTCAAAGACGGACAAACCGCCTGCCGGCGAGCAATGTCCGCGTTTATTGCACATTTTTTCCATTCTCTTCTTTGAAAGGAGACACAATGGACGAAATCAAACGCACTCGATCTACGACGGTCACGCATGCATTCGATATGTCGAACTGATATAAGTCTTGCCGGTCCGTGCCGATGGCGCGAAGTTTAGATTCTCGAATTCCTCTAGATCCAAAGAGCCCCAGAATTGCATAATTAATCGACTCTAACTGGCGAATTTTCCAATCCCTTCAATACTTGATCTATCTACATTTTCTCTTTTCCCTCCTTCAATTATCTACGGCTTTGAATTCATATGCAGACTCTCAGAGATATTAAGAATCTAAACGCTCGTTCACCGACAGACGTGAGAATGTCTACAAGTACGCGAGGATATCCATGAATCTAGCGATTTCAGTCCAAGCGACAGGGAACCCTGACAGAAACGGGGATGTTACCGTAGCTAATCCTTCCGCGCGATTTCACGATCAGGAGTACCAGTTCCGCTTTTCACGCCTTCAGCCTTCGCTCATCCGATGGTCACTTCACCGTCACTGGTAATCTCGACGAGGAGTTTACCCCCTCGCCTCTCTAATCGCGCTCTTCGCCACCCTCGACCGCGTCAACTTTTAATCCGGCGCACCTCGGCGTCTCTCTCCCCGCCTGGTTCACTACGTCGTGGAGGGCGATGTGCAGGCCGACGATACGGGAGACGTCGGCGACGTCGGCGTCGCTGGCCTACGATCCGACGCCGCGCCAGTCCGATTGTTCCCCAACAGGCTGTCGATGGAGAACGGGTTCAGCCTCTTCCTCTCCTCCCTGCCCTTCACCGAGAGATCAATGCTGCCGCTCTGGACCTCCTCCTCGCTGGCGGCCTGCCTGATCAGATTCCTGGCGCCGTTACCGGCCGGTTGACGACCCGCCCCGACTCCCACCAGCTCGCGCCGTCGCTCCAGTAGGCTCAAGCCCCAGTGATGGATACCGGGTTGGTGGTTCAGGTGCTCCATCGGCAGACTCTGCGGGTTCTTCCGGGGCTCGCTGGTCTCGCTCGCGTTACTGTTGAGCGCCGGGAAACATTCACCGTCCACGGAACCGTCGGCCACCGAGTCCACCCGCTCGCTGCCGCTCTCGCTGCAGGAGTCCAGTCCGCCGACCACGTCGATCTCCTCGTTGGCATCGATACCGGATATGTTGTTGCTTTCGTTGCTCAGGCCCAGCGAGCCGAACGAGTTGCTCAGAGGACCGCTCGTGGAACTGCGACCCGCCTCGCTACGAGACTCCCACTCGGCACGCAATGTCGATAAATCTACTGTTATGCCCTGAAATTAAAAAAAATAAAAGAACCCGTATTACATAACTACTGTTTTAGTTATATAAAATCTGTGTAGGTGTAATCGGCTACTGCATTCAGACGTAAAACTACTGTTTCAAAATGTGGTTTGGTCAGTTAGTGCTAAATCCGACCATATAGAATCGATAAATTTTCACAAACATTGCAAAAATGTCTATAGGATTATATGTTATGCGTAATCACTTTTTTCGTGCGATATCAAATTGTTGATAAAATTATAAGATTAAAGAACATATTTTTTATCTTTTGTTGCTTCTATGCAACTATCAATAATTTTGACAAGTGAAGTAAAAAATTGCCTTCTTTTAAAAGAAATTGATAACTTTATGAAAAGATATAAATACATATAGTAACGCGTAAGTACTTAGAAATTTTTAAATTGCGGAAAGATATTTTTGCGAGCTTGCGGCTTACTTTAGCAGCGAGCTTCCGCTGCTGTCTCTCGAGAGCTTTCAGCAACTTCTTCTGTCGCCTCTCGCGCTCTTTCCGTCTCAGCTCCTCGGGTGGGATAGGTTCGCCGCTGCAGCTTTGAGGGTGAGCATTATGCGCCGGCCTTCCGGGACCTTTCTTCGTGTGTTCCTTCTTCCGCCACTTTGCCCTTCGATTTTGAAACCACACCTGCAATAGCGATGGTGGAAAAAATCGAGAGTTAAAAAAAAATACAATATCCAATTAGTGCTTTCTAATGTATTGATAGCTGAATTTCTGTTTATTAAAAATTAAATGGCTTCTTTACCAAGAAGGATGAAATCAGAACGCGTTTTCTCTATAGTCCATTTCGTCAACGTCGGTCAATTTTGACCACGATTCCATTCACCCTCTATCTGCCTCTGCAGAAAGAAGATTAAATCGACCACAAGTTCGCGCCAATTGACGTCGATGAAAGCGTTGTTCCCCGCAGGTCTTGAATTGTAACACGGGCGTACGCGGCCGTCGCGTAAATTCCCCCGGATCTTCCCTCCTCATCGTCCTCCATCCCCTACCGCGCGAAATTTCCCTGCGAGCTGCTTAAATCACGGCGCCGCCTTTGCCGCTATCAGAAGCGACACGAAGGGCGGATGCATTAAGTTCCGAAAATTACAGGAAGGCTCCTGTCTCAGGACGAAGGACCAACGACCCTCCCGGGTGTCCTGATTCATTGAGGACGACAACCCTTTGCTCGCGTGAACGCTCGTGGCATGAACGACGATTTAGGGCTAGCGTGAGCCACGACGCGACCGAAGGGTAGCGAGGGCATTCTCTCTAGAGGGGAAAAGGGGGAGGGGCGGGGGAGGGTCGGTGAGGGGGGTGGCCATGAGGGGGAGAGATGAAGACATTAGTTGTACGGCCCGGCCGGCGAGCGGCGCTGAGCTCACGCGAGCCGAAGATCAATAGATCCCCTTGGTGCTCCCTGAAACACCTTCCTCGCGTCACGTAGCTTTACGAAACTTTCTTCGACTCCGGGACACTTTACGAACGAGCCTCCCCTCCGAACGAGCCCAAAGCGCTCGTTCGTCTCACCTCTCCGCCGCTATCCGTCCGCGAATCCCCGTTACTCGCGATTAAACTTCAGGCGATCGTAATTAATTCGATTACTTCGACGGCTCTATTTAGAATCCGTCGCACGCGCTTACGCTATTTAATTCTCTCTAGCTTTTCGACTCTCAGCGCGAGCTCCGCTGTGCTCAAATTTCATAATGTAACTGCTATACAGCTACCGAAGTAATTTTCAGTCCGATAGTATCTGTTGCATTTTATGTCGATTTCAACCTGGCAATCCTAACTTTTTATTCACTTTGATTATTTAATACCATAATCTACACAGAAAAAGAGCTATGAATTATTAGCAATCAAAAATCTTTTTACCAAATTACTGTAACTTCACAAAGATTTTATTTTAACCCATTGGCTGTGTAAGAGAATTTTACTATTTGGGCCAAAAGTGTGTTGAAAAAAAAGTTCATCGGATTATTATGAAACTTGATACCCTAATGTTTTTTGGGTCTCTGAATCCGAATATGATGTCAGATTTACAAAATTCAAAATGGCGGGTCCAATATGGCGGATCAAAATTACAAAAAATAGACGGAATTTTATTATTATTATTATTTTGAATTTTGAAAATCTGACTTCATATTCGGATTCAGAGACCCCAAAAACATAAGGGTACCAAATTTCATGAAAATCAGACCTTTTTTGGTAATTTTGATCCGCCATATTAGATCCGCCATTTTGAATTTTGTACATCTGACTTCGGATTCGTAATCAGCGACCCCAGAAACCCCCGAGTAACAAGTTTCAAGCAAATTCAGAAAGTTTTACTTTGTTTTTTCTACGTACGCGGTTATAGCCGTCATACACACTCTTGGCCACTTTTGTTTTTGCGGCTATAGCCGACACACAGTCAACGAGTTAAAAACGCAAATATCAAGGAAAAAGCGTCCTCGACAATGGCTTGATTGTTGAAAATTCCAAAATCGCAGATGTAATGGAAATGGCGTCCAATCAATTTCTTCGCCGAATGGAAAAGATCACTTTCGTCGAGGAATATCGCTACCGTAGCTCATCCGAAACCTTACCCGCAAGCCTCACGAGGCCGGCCTGTTCGGCGAACCGGGCACAGCTGTAACGCATCACATTAACGCGATACGTGGGAAACACGACTCGGGCATTAGCGCGGCTATTCGTCAGGAATTATCGACGACCGATAGCGGTTTAACAAGCTGTTTCTATATCCCGATGAGAGCCGATCTCGTGTTCCGACCGACTAAATAACACGGTTTTTCTTCCCTCGTGCATGCGAACGCCGCATATAGCCGCCGAGGATGTGCGGCTTACTTACATTGTGAGCGCGCGACCGGCTTGACATGCATAAAGCGTATCTTTATGGCAGCAAAAACTCGAAGAAGCGACGTCGTCGCCGATAACCATAATCGCCATACGGTGCCCGTCGTCGGGGAGAGATAATGCTTTCTAATGTAATTACGTTTCCGCCAATTAATAAACGATGTTTTCCGTGCCGCGCCGATAAGCGCGCTCTTGCTTGACCGATTAAATTGTTTCATACCGTAATTAACCCTTCGCCTTACGGTCTTCCTTGTTTTTATCACAATAGGAAGCACTTAAAGCCGCGGTCGGCACTTTACACAGGGGTGCGTTAGAAAAATGCAGAGAGCAAGTGCTGAGCGGAAGAAACCTAAATGATCGTATCGTCTCCAATAGTCTCTGTTCAAATTGTATTGTCTCGCTCGGAAAATGACGTCGATTTTGCAGATCGCAAGTCCAGCTTCGCCGCAAGTCGAGTGTAAACAATGGATTGCAATAAAATTGTGGAATAATTGCGTCACGGTTAGTAGATATGATTGGCTCGACGTTTCACCGGGCGCGGGTCGACGCTGCGCGAGAGCCTGCCATGGACCATCGGATGCAAATAGTGCCTTGATAATAGCGATGTCGCGCTCACGAGCGCTCTTTCGCGATAAATCAAAACCGCGCGGTTCCCGATGTTATTTACGACCGGTCACGACTCGCTCGCGCGAATTTTGCGCGCGCGCCACAAAACGCGAAACACCGAGACTGCGACGCGATAACACGAGATCGTCCGTAATGTGTACCTGCGTCGGGAAATATTGATCCCGAAGCGCTCTCGAGTCTTTCCTCGCCTCGATCTCTCGGGTCTCTCCTTCGATCCCGGACGAGGGATCGGATTTTGCTGGTGAGATCGGAGATGGCGGGGGACGATAACCCGGCCGAGCGGTGACACAATGTGACACGATGTCACACAGCCGGTGCGTCCTTTCGATGGGTCCTCCCCACGACAGGGAATAGCTCTCAGATTAGATAACATCGATCACCACGTACGATAACCCCCATGAACGTATGTGTGCTCCTGCGGGCACATCTTCTCCGGAATATCGCAACAACCAGATAAACGCGGCCGTCGATCGATCAACGGTTATCGAATCTAAGGATGCTCTCGCGAATATCATCGAGAAGCCCGTGCCGTTCTTGTTTTCCGTTCCTGCGAATATTGTTTGTCACTTCTCGCTGTGACGCACATTGGAACATTAATCTCAACCCCTTGAACCGCGCACGCTCCAAATTTGACCCGACTCCACGACATATTCGCGCGGATTTATTCAGTCTCTATGGCGACTATCAAAGATCGACAAGGCGATAGACACGAATTTAAAGTGACTTCGGGATCGAATTTTCGAGGGTCGACAGACAACCGGGGGTTGGTTCCGGCCTCGGACCTTTGGCCCCCTGGCTCCGTCTCGAGGGGGTAGTTAGTCCATCTGGTCCGCTATGCCTTCGGAGATCTATTCGAGGGTGCAAAATCGACGCGGATTTATCCGCTCGGTGATCGTCCATTCAAATAACACCGGCGCCGATAGGACGCCGTTGTCTCTCAATGATGTTTTCGCAAGAGTAATTACTTGGTAAATATTCAAGATTTGATTTTTCAAGGTACTTAAGCTTTAGAATTATATGATTTGCCTCCAAATTCAGAATAGAATTTTACTTCTAATTTTATATTCCGTGCAACACAAAAAACAATAAAATTACAAACAAAATTCTAATCTAAAATCTGACGCGACTTATAAATTTTCTAAAATGAGCTTTATAATATCTAACATAAAGAGCCTATTTTAACTAAATATGCACTAACAGATTAACAAATTCGCCCAATTAATATTGCATACAAACCAAATCTTGACCTAACATAGGAAGTCGAGCGTAGAAATGGGATTTCTTAATAGACTCTCACAGTAATCCCTCTAAGGGATCTAAGGATCTCTCGCGACGACGTGAGCGCGTGTCATTAAGGCTCCGCGAAACTGGCATTAAGTCGGTTCGACGTGGCCAGCCTTCTTCCGGTATTCGCACAGTTCACGCCCGCGTTCGTCGAATACAGTCCAGCCGAATCCTTCGACAGGACTGCGAAGGGTGAACACTCAATTTCACGGCCGGTCGGACATACAGTTACCCTTAGGTCCTTCAAGCGGATATTTATATTTATCCGCTTAGACACGCGTGTTAGGCCCCGCAAATAGCGCATACATCCGTTCCCTTCTCCTACGTCGATGCACCTTGTCATTCTACATACCTCTCTCTCTCTCTCCATTCTTATCTTGTCTCCGCATCATATTCGCATTTATACATTCCGCAAACAATTTGACATTATTTTGCAATTCTATTTGTCTCGTCCGTTTCTTTTGTTGCGCATGTTGAACAAGAATCACGCAACATTTGTACGGGGTGTGCTTAACAATCGCATGTTTCTTCAATGCTACAAAATTTTTCAGTAAAATTAGAGCTTTGCTCAGGAAGTAGATAGACATTAGAGGAACGCCGAAACAGCACATTATAGTCTCCAATGTATTAAATACTTTTGTAACTAAACTGAAAATCTTGTTAAAACTTAATCCACCTTCAATCACTTCTTATTCCGTTTCGGAGTAAATCGGCTGAATTGAATAAAATTAATCGCGTCGACTTAGAACGTTACAACATAGCGATCGATTGAAATGTCCAAAGTTTTCTAATTAATCCCGTACTTTCCATTTGATTATGAATCGATGGCTACTAACGTTGACCTTCCGATTTTAATATCCATTATAAATGATTCAAAGAATGAGGCGCCGGCGACGTTCTACGCGTATGATGAAATAAGTAAGACTGGAAGAGGTAACTTACTGCCACGCGGCTCTCTTTTAGCTCGAGTCTCACAGCCAGTGCTTCTCGCATAAAGACGTCGGGATAATGACTCGACAGGAAGGCCCGTTCCAATTCCTCCAACTGCCAACTGTTGAAGTTAGTCCTGCTTCTTCGCCTCTTGTTGCCGCCCTCGTCCGATTCCCCGTCGCAACCTGAAAAGAAAAATATATATTCAGAAAGGGATAAACCGGCTCGAGAAACGTTAAGTTTCTACATAAATACCAGAGATGCCTAAAATCCCGGGATTCGAATCAAAGTCTATTTTGAGGCTTCAAAGATCAGCGACAAGAAGATCTAACAAGCACCTCGATAATTTTGAATATTGAAGACAACGATGCTTTAAAGCTTCAAGATTGAAGAAACTGCTCATAAATTCTGAAAAACAGAAACTTTAACATTCAGGAGTATTCAGCTTCATAAATCAGCATCAAGATTTTTGGACGTCAAGCATTTAAAATCCGCTCTCAAAGGCTCGAGAAGTTTGATGCCGCGAGAGTCCCCGAAGAGCGCGAACGTAATGACCCAAGAAAGAGCTTGAAGGTGCAGAGGTCCCCGGGATTCGATGCCTCGGAGATCAGGGGGGAGGGGGGGATCTAAGGGATCCGATGCGCGCCTAGGAAACAGAAGAGCGGAGAGTAAACGATAACGGCGACACAGGCCGTACACCCGCAATTACTTAATCGGCGCGAGCTATTGTTGCTGCGCGGCGGAATCGCGTAAGTGCATGTCTCGCAGCGAAAACAAATGCAGTAGTTACGCTAACCGCCGAGCAATAATGCGGCCCGTAGTTGTAACGGCCGACGCGCGCGTTCCGATAATGAAGTTAACCATGTAGTAAAGTGTGCACTCCTCTTCAATCTTCTCCTCCGATCGAGCAGCTGCACCGGGGCGCAGCGCGGCGCGGCGCGCTCGCTTTCCGTGCTCGCCACTTTGCCGATGTAAATCGATGAATTCGCGCGCACGCACACTCCGCAAAGCCCGGGGTACGGGGCACGGGTCCTTTTGTTCGTGGTGGTGTCAAGCCGAGCGTGACGCGAGTAACGGAGAGAGATTATAGCGGCAATCATCATTGTTAGACATAATCTAACAACGTAATAATTCTTAACGCGAGTTCGTACCTACGTAATTCCAGAGTCTCGCTCGCGCGGAGAGCACATATATCGCCGGGGTAGATTTTACCGATAAAAAGAAGGAACTTTCGAGGAGGGTCGCTTTTGCGCGGATTAATACTCGACTCGAAAGTCTAATCTCTCAATCGCGTCGATTCGCGAAAAATCTGCGGATCTCACTCGATAGTCGCGGAATTGTCGGCTCGATGTGTGTGTACTCTTAATCTCGATTTATATTTTCAATGTCTATAGCCCCACGAAATTCCTCACAAAAACAAAAAGACTCTGTTATCGCTTGTTATTGTTAATTATCGTAGGAAAGTTATGATCATAACGAGTATAATAATTTACCTTCTTTCAAAGGTTTAAGTTTGGCGAAACGATCGGCGGATCGTTGCATCCGGGGCAGCGGAACGTTATAATTTGCGGCAGCCTATCTCGCGCGTGATCGATATCGATATCGAATTAAGTACTGTATACTTTCGACGGGAATTATTATGTTCGTGCGACACGAAAATGGAGGACGACGTCGATGGCGGACGATCGCGAATTTATCTTAATTTCGCGCCATTTGTAACCGCGGCGCAAGGTAAACATCTCGCCGGGCGTCGAGTGAATCGAGCCTTTACAAAGTGACCTTAAACACGTCATCTAATCCAAGAAAAAAAAAAGAGACAAATTACACAGACATAAATATGCGCGAAATTGAAACGAGAATCAACCTCTACCAGTTAAAGCTGTAAAATGATGCAAGAAACAAAGTTGTAAATGAGAAAAAAAACGGCATGTAACGACGGTAGTAAAATGTTAACTGAAAGCAGGTTCTTTTTAATTTATCATCTAGCGAGAGAGGAGGAACGATTCGGCGATGCCACCGATATTGCGCAAAATCCCCTTGGTATTGATTAAAATGGCGTCGGTTCCGGGCCGAGAGAGAGCGACGTCCGAGGAGCAATAACCGCGCGTGATTCGCGGCGGAGGCCCGTACCGAAAATCGTTTTCCCATCTTATCCGGGCACGCGCGAGATAAGGCGCACGCCGGGGCCGCGGCATCCCGGCGCGGCGTCCCGACGTATTGAATAAACATGGAATTCCAGTGATTTTACGAGGACAATCCGCGCTACGGCAATCCCCCCCGACGGCGATATCGCCGGCGAGGATCAGCGGTTCCATGCCGCGTGTATGCATGCTAATGGCCGGAATTGAATAAAAGATCGGGAATTATGATTGACCGGGCGATGCCAGAACTCTCCCCCTGCCACCCCCCCCACCCCCCCGGCCGGTTATCTCGATCTGGCGCGGAGTAAAACGGCGATGGAAATAAACGCTGGCTCGTGGTCCCGGAGATCTCGCTTCGTGGGGGGGATCTTCAGCTCCGTGATTGCGGAATTTCGATATTGACTATATGTTTCGCGCAAGCGATGTGATGAGAAGATACTTCATACGCAATTTTACTTCACATCTAAACGTCTTATGTGGTCCAAATGCAGATATAAAATCGAACGGACCGTTTACAGTTACAAGCGAAAAACATAGATTTTAACATAATAATGGCTCAACACAAACCCGAAATTAATTATTTTGGATATCATATCAAAGTTATTTAGAATCAAGCATAATGCTGCAAAAAATTTCGACATTCTAGCAACCAGCTTCAGCATCCAACATTATTAGATCTATATTAGGTTACATTTTTAGAGTAAAATCTTTCTATGTAAAAATTAAATCGTTAAATGTAATTTATTATAAATCCCAGCGCGATTAAAAACGCGAATATTACTGAAGTGGTTAACTAAAGTATATAGGAGGCTAAAAGTGTCAACATATATAAAATGCAGGATCGAGAGATAAAAGTCATTGACGTCGCGTTTTATTTCGATCGGCGTTCGAGAAGAGCCGGCCAATTAAGATTTACCAGGCGCTGTTTGCGAGTCGGCTCGAGATTGTCGTTGAGGTGGGCCGAGGCCGGTGAAAAATCGCGGGGTTGGGCATTAATCAGCGTAATTAGATGCTATTTATTCGCGGCCCGTCTCGTCCGCTCCGCATCTCGCTCATCATTGATAATCTATAATCCGTAATAAGCGCCCTGGCGCAATGGCAGGTTGAGGGATCGTCGCGAACGATAATACCTTTATCGTGTCAATGCCGGCCAATCACCGCCGCTCACTTGCGCCAAATTTCATAATGGAATGAAGCGGCGATAATTAATAACCCCGATATCAAACGCGACGAGAGAGCAATGGCGAACGATTTGAGGCATACGCGCGATTTCGGTATTACGAGAAGCAAATTACATAGGGCAACGTATGTCGATGAGTTTTTTTTGTGGGTATCTTCATTTAATTCTGTTTACAAAACAGGATGACGGCGGATTTATAATTTCGGACGTTTCTCTCGGTTCCGTCAAGTTGTATAATTATGTAAAGGAGAAAAGAGAGAAGATATAATTATGTAAAAATTCTCTCCCGATCTCTCGGAGAGAGAGAAGTTCCGTCGCCGAAGCGCGTCGCGCTCATATCACGAAAATTAGTCGACTCATTATCGTCGTGTCAGGTTCATTATGCGCCGAGTGCGTTACGCCGGGAGACAGCCGCTTCCCTCGTTAAGAAGGAAATGCACAATTCCCCTGCGAGGCGAACGCAACGAAAATAGATTAAGACGACGCGATCCGCGATCAAACCGGACGTGAAAATTGTTTAACTCGTTCCCTCATAAATTATTTAGCGCGGCCGCCCGCTATCATCTATCAACTTTGATAACCGCGCCCGATAATAACTCCCGTGCCTGGCTACGGTCGAGACCGCAGACGGCCTCGAGTGCAACCGCGTAAATACATTTCAACCGAATCGTGCGAACGTCAAGAGCGAAAGAAAACGTGCGAATTATATCCACGTGATTTCGCCGAGGTCGATTTGTAGCGCTCGCGCGATAAAAAACGGAACTAAGCAAATTAATTCCGACGGAGTGTCTAACTTACGGTATACTTATTATATTATCTAACATTCCAGTAGTTACCAGTAACGGCAGATCAGGCAGAATCGCGCGTGGTATTGAATTCTGAAGGTAATTTTAAAAATTGTAGATTCTTCTTGAAGATTATACAAAAAATTTTTCTAAAAAATTATATTTATATCATTTATTAGCTTAGGCAGTTCTAAATAAATTTAAAAATAATTATTTTCAATAAAAAAAGTTGATAAGAGGTTATCAGTTATTTTAATATATTATATTCAATGTCTAAAATTTTAATATTACAGTTATAAAAAAGTTTAAACTTAAATCTTAAGATTAAATACTTGACAGACCAAAAATTTTGTTCAGACTCCTCTTTACTTTTAATACAAATTCTTTCTTTGTTTTTTTAAGAATGCAATATGGGATATATTTTATCGAATCGCTATACATAATATAACGATAAAAAGATTCCACGCTGCCACCGTGTTTTTCTGTTCTCGCAGTAATGTCAATCGTGTTTGGAATTTGGGTCAGATATCGAAACCTCGAGTGTTCTCTTTCTCTGTTCTTTTAGGATTGATTCTTTCAATCTGGTTTTTATTACACCGTACTCGTTTTTTAATAATATTTTATGCAGTTTCTGATTTTATGTAGAAAAGAGATGATAAAAAACTATTAATAAAAAACTTACGTAAGTTCAATAATTATATTCAGCAAAAACAATATTTCATAGCAATTGAATTTATTTGTTTAAATTCAGTAAGTTTATCATTAACATTAATCAAACTCAATTCAATCGTTATATAATTTAAGAACTCCGTTATGTAATTAAAGGATTCCGCCCCACAGTGCAAATTTAACTTTTTCAAGCTTTATAAATGTTAATTTCTTCAACAAACGGCTTAAATCACAGTTCTGTACAATTGTTAATTCTGCGAAAAGCATTGAAATATTGTATCAACACGAGATTTTAAATTATGATAATAAAAATCACATACATTTTACAAGATTATTCGGTTATTAAAAGAGTGATTCCACAATAAGAGTATTTAGTCTAACATACTTGTTACCCTTCGCGTTTAGGCCAGTCTTTTATTACCAAACATAATAAATACGTTAACGACGGGTTCGGCCTCTGACCGCCGTTTTAATAAATGACACACACTTCCTCAAACATGATTCTTGTGTGCGATTCCAATGATAATGATCCAATTAGCGGCCGTTTTCTCGGACGTTCCACTCTGTTTACGCCGCGGTCTATTCATTCTTTTACTTTCAATGTCGCGATCCTGCTGCTTTTTAAAATGCTTTAATACTCGGCTGAATAGCTAATAAGCCGTTTAACGATTTACAACACCGGCGATTTATGTCGCGTGTAATTAAGCTGACGATCCAAATTGAAACGTTGTAGAAGCATCCTTCCACCATTAAATATCGATGCATCGATCAAACTAATATTATACCTGCATCTGGTATGCAGTGAACAAGTATTTCTTACGCTTGTATTCGTTTTATACAATCTGTCAATTATCAAATTATCATATAAAATTGATTATTTCAAAGTAACTCGAGCATTCTAAAATTATCAAGCTTTCAAAGTTACTTATTTTAAATGCAATTGACATGTAAAGCAGTTTACGCCATTGAGATTCTCTATTAATGATTTAAAACAGGGACATGCGATTCAATCATTTTCAATTATATCAAATCTGGATATATCATAAATTACTTTTGTGCTAAAATTAATACCGTTGATTATATTTTAGTTTTGTTTCTGAGCCTGTCGCGAGGAATAGTTTTGATTTTTAATCATTTAAAACTGTAGTTTTTTTCGAGTGTTTATCGGGCCGGGGCGTAATGGGAAGGCACTGACGAGACTTAATAAACGTTCCGTGGATGTGGATTAACAAGACTGAAAAATTTCTCTTCTCGAGGCGCGGCCAGCGCGACCAATGACGAAGAGCATCATCATCCGGCATGGTCGACGAAGATCTCGCGCGAAATTCTGGACCGTCGGGGCCGCAATCAATTTGCCGGCGAACGAGGCGTTTTTATAGACGATTTCGCGTCGGTGTGCGCGATCGCTCGCGGCTGTGTGCGTTTAATACGCGTTGACGTGGCACGTTTTTAGCGCGGTGTAATCGCATGATGATACGTTACTGGCCTCTAACGACGCACGCGACCCTTCGTGGCAACTCACCTTTATGCGGACGTCTTACTCGCCGGGAAAACGAGCGAGGGAAATGCACGAGAGATGAAAGAACAAGAGAAAGAGAGAGAGAAAAGGAGAGTGAGAGAGAAAGTGCGTGTGCGTGTGCATGTATAGATATCGGCGGAACTGGTTCTTCGCCAGCCGCGAAGGGCGATAATCCTTTACCGGAAGAGTTCGATCGGAGTAACGATTGAAGGGATGAGAGCGAAAACGGATCTCAAGTAATAATTGTAATTAACATAGTCTACCTCATTTGTAAGATTATTTTGGTTACAAGTATATAATGATTCGCCTTCACAGAAAAATATAATAGACTTTATAAATCAAAGTGAACCTATTCTTACTCCAAATCATTATTCTATTTTAAGATCGCAATTTAACGTTTATCACACATATAACATTACTTATGTATCGTTAATAGAATGATTTCGATCGATTTGCTATATCGTAGATGCACGTCATAAGCGTTTTGTAAAACTCCGCGTCAAACAGATGAGGATTTAATGAAATCTCGAGGAAAAAAGTTCCATGCGGAATTAATTATTCGGTCATCACCGAGTTCTAATACACCACCGTGAGGAGATTGAGATCTCTAAGAAGAGCATCCTCCCTGGTCTTCTACGATCCTTCGCAGGAACACGCAGGCCAGGCCAGGCGAGGCGAAACGAGCGAGCTCGTCAGCGTCGCGGCGAGAAGTGCAGCCCGAAGGCGTTTAATAAGGCCTCGTCCTACGTTACACGCGTATATACGCGTACGCGTATAAACACGCCCGAAATAACGTGCAATTAAATTGAAATTACACCTGGGTCGTCCCAGGTAACACCTTTATGCATTATGCTTGGCCTTGTCCCGGCGCGAATGGCCGGCGATTGACGTGCCTTTCGCGTTGCGTTGCGTTGCGTTGCGTCGCGTTGCATGACGTTGCGACGCGAAAATATGCGGCGTAAATATCGTATAAGCGAACGGCGGCACATTAATTGTCCAAACGTTGTTCAAATCGTTGAATCTAAAAGTAATCGCGACACTGAGAATTTTCTAGCGACGTATAACCCTCGTTGTTTCTCATCATATTTGCATATTTTCGTTATTCCTGACGGCCAACTAGGCCTGATGGTTGATTAAAGTTTCGGTGGAGACGTCACTTTATACCGTCGTGACAGAATGGCATAACGCAAACGCAAAGCGGCCCTCGTATCACGGGGCGCTTACACGACGAATGCAATTCAGAAGTGAATTCGAGTTTCGTAATCACCGGCTTGGCGAGCGCCGCCGGGCCGCTTCCAGGACGCAAGCCCCCATTTAGAGGGTAGTCTCTTGTTAAGTGAGAGTCAACGACGTCATTAGCGTTAGGAACGACATCCTGGCACCCAGGAGACCCGCCGCCTCCTACCTGGCAAGCAACACCAGTTTCCAGGTGAGGAGGTAACACGCCGACGCTCTACCCATTTCGGGTCAGCCGAACTCCGCGTCCGCATCTCGTCCCTTTAAAGTGCGATTAGCCCTACTAGAGGACCGGGACGACACGCAAGCACCAAATGCTCAGCCATTTGCGTCTGCGATTGCAACGTTTGTTTTAAAACTCTTCTTTCTGCGACTGTTAAAAGTTTACGAGAATCTACTAATCAACTAATCGACTTTTTAATTTAATAAATACGAAGGCAAGTCTTAATAATCTGTTATATCACGAATTTATAATGTTTGTTCTTATCTTGATCTGGTATAATTATATATTAATAGCTATTTATTATTATTTTATCTTATCACGTTTTTAATGGACGCATAGGAAAAATGCTAAATATATGGAAATTGTTTGCCGAGCGCACGTTTAAGTTTATTACCGCTAAGACCTATTATTTTTTACGTTACCGTTAATAAATTATTTATTAAGCGTATTCACAACTTCTTGAAACGTTAGTACAAATTTAATAACACCGGTGTTTAACAAACTGCAGGATCGCTTCTGCATCAGGACCGACCGACCGGTCGTTTCAGTTCCTCCGAGATCGCGAGGGTTGGGAGAATGATCCCGGGAAAAGGGGGTTAATAAAGTAATTTAGTCTGGCGCGCGAGAGCGCGCGAGTGTGATAAAGGACACGGACGGCGAAGAAAGAGGGAGCGGGAGAAGGAGAGAGAACAAGATTATTAAGCTGTAAGGCGTTAACTGGCATAAGGCGTCGGTAGGTGGATACGTTGCTTGCGTGCCAGACTGACTGCATTTGCATCTAGACGCCATCAATCCTCCTGACGCCCGGTTACATTCCCCTCCATCCCCCACCCGTCGAGAACCCGAGAGGAAGGGAAAAGGAGGCTTTCGACTTGCTCCAAGAACGACTGCTAACATCATACCTGACTCGCGAGGTGCGAAATGAAGATCCACGGAATACCTGGAAGACGGGAGGAAGGGTGTTGTTGTTTAACGATTACCGTTCTGCGAGAACGGTGAGAGGAAGCGGGCGAGCGATGAATTTTGGACCACATGGATCGAGAATAGGTTCTTGACCCATATATTCGACAGACGAAAGATGTACTCGCTTTGTTTTTTTAACACTAGAACTAGCGACGATTAAGATATACTTCTATTTCTATTATTTAAAAATACTTATATACATATATCTTTGGAAAAAAAGCTAAAGAGAGAAAATAAATTGATCAATTTACATATTGCAATAAAAGTCACGAAAAAATCTCATAAAATGTAGGTATTTTATAAATTTGATATAAAATTAAAAACCAGTTATTTTGACTACTCTTTAATAATTTTAGAGTTAATATAACGTTAATAAACGTGAACTGACAGTTGGATCTAAAAAAGACCGAAGCATTGAAAGCGACATAAACTGTCTTGGCTATAGAATCACTGTTTTAAAGGATTGATACCGAGACGCCTCACGTGTATTATGACGAAGGCGAAATCGAATTCGCCTGAGAGGCGATATAATTTAACGCGCATGCATGGAGCGCACATTAAGGAACATAGCAATTATGTTTATATGAATAAAGAGCTTTGAGATATTAAAATTCGTGCGTGTCTGCGCGAGGTATGTAATCAGCAATCGCGCCAATATCATCGAATTAATTAAACAAAGTTATATTTTCGCTGATTAATACAGGCGCATGTTTATCAAATTAAAAAAGTCTTCAGAGACTCGGTATCAGTTTCAGATACGCACCAACTGTCTTCGGAATTCGAAAACAATTTTGAGATGGGCTGAAGTTCGAGCGAGGGAATTCTCTTTCTAAATATTAAATATCTATATAACATTTTGCAAAAAATCGCCTGAGCATTCATATCTTAAGCAATATTAAATATTTCATTCATGCAATAAACAATTCCAAAATTTATATTATTACTTTGTAAGCCGCATGATATTTTTTACATCGTATAGCTCATTTGTAGAAAAAAACATGAGAAAAAATATAAAAAAGAATGATTCGAAGCTGTTTAACTTCGATGATAAAATAAAACATTTTTGTTGGAGTTGTTTCTTCGACAAGCCAAGATACGAAACTATAAATAACAAATTTATTCTACAATTTCGTTTTCGAATTTTTGAAACAAACGTTTATATAGAGAAAGGCGCGCCATATCTCTCTCGGGTTTACGTTAACTCGCTTAATTATAGCGCGACGCGATTATGCGCGTATTAATGCCGCGGCAAAAGTCTGAAATATTAAATCCCGTTTGCAAGTCTATGCAAATGATCGTCTTGATTATGCGATGTCCGAAGCGCGGGGACATAAGACATAATTAAGATGAGACGGGAACCGGTGGGTGAACTCGAAAAGGATCGATGGAGATGAACTCCGGGGAGCCTTCGGCGTTACGTAACACGCATTTAATTATACGCGTGATCAAATATAATCAATGCAGACATAAATTAAGGTAGACGACGTTCGATGACGTCTGACCGTAGCTCTTCTATTTTTATTCGCGTCAACGATCGGACTTAGCTGTCCGGGATTATCATTCTCAAAGAGATGGTGTGTCCGTTTTGACTCTTCGGTCGGTTGGATTCATCCTTCATCGGATCGCCCAGATCTTTCGGATATCCACGTCCTCGCGGATACACGTGGTCGGCGAGGATCGCAAAAACCGGATCACAATAGTGCTGGCCGACGAAATACGATCGAGAAACATCGCGACAATGTGAGCGGCGCTGTGGCAGGTCGCGAACACGAAGAAAAGAACGAAGGAAGACGAGGAGGAATATGAGGAGGCTATCGAACGAGCTACGTAAAAGATTCCTCGCATAATACGGGTAGCCGGCCGATAAGACTTTTCTGATACGATCTACAACCAGGCCGGTTAATTATATATTAATACCTTCGCGTGCGATCCTTGGTCGCGTATAACCAGAATCAAGAGGCTGGCTGGCTGGCTGGTTAGCTCGACGGGAAGGGACGATCGGAAGTTGCATTCTGAAGGCTTTATAGGCTATAGAGGCACGATCGGTTGGATCGATTCTCATCAACGGGATATACTTTCGTAACGCAAAGCGTACAACATTCAGTATAATAGACTTCTTCTATACGCAAACGAACTGTTTCGATATACACCCTGGATGGCCTAGATATATATAATTTACCAAAAGTGTTTGTTAATTATGTTGGAATTCGAGATTTCGATCTCACAATTAGGGTTTGTTTGGATATTTTTCTTTAAGTGATTTAAAGAATGTAGTGTTTTCATTAACGCTTAATTATACTTTACATGACTATCGTTATTATTATTATTATAAAGATACCAAACTATGCATGCATACTATGTAATTATTATTTAATAAAGTAATTTTAATGCCGCGTTCGTGGTGAGAAAGGGACGATGAAATGTTTATGGAGAGCAATTTTGAGGAGCGGTTGAAGCCTTACGCGGAAAACCTATTTTGGTTGGCGTTAATTAATTTGCGAACAGTTAGCCATTCAATTTGCGAGCGAGATCTAATCATAAATACGATTAGACGCGATTGTACCGCTCGATAGAGCTTTCCCAAGGTGTCGAAAAACTTGAAAATGGGAGAGCAAACGGCAGTGGAACACGCGCGCATACGTGTGGCGACAAGCGGGAAATATATGGCCGTGCCGGCCGGCGTATCTCTTAATTCCCGGTAAATACTGGGAATTTAACCAGCCGGTAATAAATACTCGCATTTAAATCCCACGCGTCCGCAAGTCCTGAACTTGTTTTCTGCGACGCGAGATGTAATTGCGAGTTTATGTGTTTATTTCGCGGTGGCACCTTTTTTATTGGCGCCCCCCCAGCCCCGCTCGCGAACTAATTACCCGTCGTGTTTATTTCACGTGTCAATTAGAAAGATTATGCGGCAGCGAGAGGAAATACGGTGCGGTGGCTCCTCGACAGTTCTTCAAAACTAAAATTGCTTTAGACATCGTGCTCGGTTGTGCAGAAAGTTGGATGTTTACGCGGGAAGAGAGTCATCGCATGTATTTTTTACCTTGAGAATCTGAACTCAATTTGTATTAATGCCGTGATGAAAGTCGCCACGCTCTTTCGCAATTACACAATTTTCATTATTTACAAAGACGTTACTTACATTGAAAAAACTCGCCTAAGCTAGCAGCCGTATAGAAGAAGGCCCGCCGCAGCGCGTTGTATTATTCGTATTTAATTATCCCGCCTCGCAGGTGAATTATCAACGCGGGGCGATGAATTTTACAGCCTATCCCAATTGTTATTAACGTAATGCACGAACCGGAGTACGGAAGGTCAATATTGTACAATTCCGCGTGCGCATTACGGGCGTTCTCGCGCGGCCGATTGCGTCTGGCTTAAAAAGGAGAAATTGCGTGCCGGACCTCGGCGCGTTGGCTTACACCACCCCTAACTACTAGCCACGGATTGTTACCCCCATGGCGTGTCATTTGCCAGGCGATATTATATCCCCGTCGTCGCGTGAGATCCCGACCGGCGAGTCGATTGTTTTAAATGACCGATTGGCAACGTGCATTATCAGTCGCAAATGGCAAAACTCATTTGGACATTTCGTATTTGAGAACACAAATTCGCGTTTATATACAATACATGCATTTATTTGCGTTAATTTAACATTTATACGGCGGTTAACAATATCCAGATTAATTTTATAGAATTACTTTTTGAAATTAAAGATGTACGAAGGTTTTGCTCGATAATCTTAAATAAATCTATATTATAAGCAAATTTATTAAAAGTAAAAACAATATAGGTATATAAATAATATTATGTGTCATTATATTTATATTATGTTAAAAAATATGTAAATATGTTATGAATAATAATATATAAAATAAATTAAAAATCTTTACTTAATTTTTGCTATATGTATTGTTGTTTCGGTATCATTCGTATATAATAAGTTTATATATATTCTCTATCTCAGTTCAAGTGCAAATTGTAGAAACACCGATCGATATACACCAGCTTTGCCAGCGGGCACTCGCGGAAATAAAAATGTTATTCCCAGCTCGGTTGGCGAGATCGCCGCACAAACACAGATTCCGCCGGGAACAGCGCCGCGTTGAAAGCGTCGTCGAGTCGCAAATTCTTTCGACACGATGAAACGACTTAGCGACCTTCGATTATCACTTACGGCGTGTTAGAGGCCGTCGTTAATTCCGACGGCGGACGGTAGCGAGTAATAGAATGTAGCGAGCTGCTGAAAATGTTAATTTTCGCTGGACGCGCGCGGGAGAGCGCGCGCGCTCGTAAAAACGCGGATTTATCACGCAGTGGCCGCCGATTAATCGAATGCGAACGGCAGCCCCGGCGTTTGTATATTATCCGATGTGGATGTAGGCGTGCCTCGCGCGATAAATTCAAAATCGCCGAAGGGTATTTTTTACGGCGTCTCGCTCGCTCGTTTCCCTAATTGAGGATGGTAGCACCCGAGTTTGTCGACTACCAAATTTCGACATTACAGCTGAAAACGTGTATTGCGGATCGTTACAAAATGACAAAGGTATTTTCAAAGTGTCAGACGAAAGACTTTAGTGCGAAAACGTAAAACGTTCTCGCGACAACTTTCTGTTTTACTCTTAATCTTGATTAAAACACTGCATATTAATTATTTAAAAAGCTGTGTCTTATTCGTATTTAAATCCGTATTTCGATTTAAATGTAATTTAATTTTCTTATAATGAGAGATTAGCGACAGACAGTAAACACACTTCATATCACAAAAGACATTATTACCGTAAATAATAAACTACTTCTTGATATATTTACCTTAAAAAAAGTGTCATTCTCCGACAGAATAAAGCTACATCAACAATGACATTTTTTTGTATCTATATCGAGAATGCAGCATCGAGAATGCAGCAGTTTCTACGCCATCGGCGCCAGTAAATTACGCAAGAAACATTAAACGATCAACGTAAGCGAATTTGTGTTACATCGTCCTGTTTAGCTACCGTTTCTCCACCGCGGCGCGCGGCGCGGCGTTTCGCTTCACAAATCATCCGACCGTTTATGTTCCCCGAGCGAAGACATTAAGGGCCACGCTGCATCGCGGGAAGGGTTAATTCCGAAGAAGAACGGGATCGCGCTAAGAGGTGGAGGGCATTGTGGCCGACGCACAACGGACGATATAATTTATTTGAAATAATTCCAGATGAGATGTATCATCGGATACGCCGCGTCCGCCGACGTTCATTCATTTTTGTCGCGGCGGGTCGCCGCGATGAAAAATCCGCTCACCAGCTGATAAACGTTCCCCTTTCCTTGTAATTATGCGCGATCGCGCGAGAGCGTCTTAATTTGCGGCGGAACAATCCATTCATTCACAACGAAATTTTGGGGATTTTAGAGAATTCTTCGGATCTACGCAGCTATGTAAATATTTTTCAGAATGTTAAAGTTCTTGAATAAAGGAGTATTATAAGAAAATGGCGTAAAAATTATTTTGGTAGAAAGATCAAAATCTATCAACATTTCTAAACGTTTATCGAATTATTCAATGATATATCTATCGGTTCTCTTCAATGTACATTTTACTGATATTACGATTATCTATTAGTGTTATGTATGTGTGTGTAAATTTGTTAAAATAACGCAGTACAGTCACTTTCATAATTTTCTCAGTTTTCGTGAATGTATCTAAACAACGTTTTATACGTATTTACACACAAGGTGAGAATCGTGCCCACCCGAAATAAGAATCAAGCCGAAGTTTTAGCAGTTTCCAGACGGGAGATCGCATTTACAAGACGTTGAGACAAGCCCAGTATCGTGCGTATATGTATGCGTGCAATGTTAGGTGCTATCTTTGTCTATATCCTTGTCTATACAAGGACAGATATAGGTCGATAACATAGAAAATGGTAATTTTGTCGGTTGAGAGGTTGAGACAAGCCCAGTCCGGGGCCAGGAAGCGAAATTGGCGAAGTAACTCAGAAAGTAATAAAAAAGAGATTCTTATCGTCAAAGACAATTAACGGGGCATATAAATATGACGTATTTATAGTCTGTCAGCCGTATCTTCCCACTATGGGTGCGTTCGGGAAAACGCTATTTGCTTATTCTACACCTGACCTTTCTTGTTTTACACCTGATGAGCGATAAAGATAGAATGATAGAATGCAATAGCGTTAATAGCGCGCTTTCCGAACGCAGCCTATATGCGTCCACTACCCCGCCGCACCCCACCTATTCTCCATCATAACTCAAACTATTTAATTAATATTTCCCCCTCCTTTCTTTCGCTTTCTTTCTCTATTTCTGGTCGCGGAGAAAACTGACGATAAGAAATCTTGCAGACACGGCTCTTCGTAAATGCCCGGCTGCCTAGTTGGCTTATAGCGTGATTCTTGTTGACGATATATCGACGATACCAATAAAGATTGTGAGATAGAAGAATCATGAGGATCCCAAGTCTAAAAGCGCAGATGTTTAACTCTCTGATGAATTATTGCGTTATTGGCGTTATTATAAATGACTTAATAATCCTACTTGTTAATATTTTATAAGACATATAAAAAAAGCCCTTTCAAATATGTCAATCTGTTTTTGTAAATAATAAGGGATTGGTGTATTGTTCACAAAGATATAACATAAAGTAATAAATTATATATTATTTGTTGTATTTAAACTGTATGTATACATATATTCTTAGGCCTTCCAGAAATGTGCACAAACGGGTTTAAACATTTGTAATTACATCTGCATTTAATAATAATTATGTGATCGTTTAAAGAAGCAGTTAAAATATGTTTAGACTGTAATGTTTTAATTTTTAATCACTGTAACGTGATTAAGAAATCAAATTGTACAAATTATATGTATTTGATTATAATATATCTGCTACAAAATATACGATCAAATCCAAGAATAAAGGCTTATTGCTTTCTAAGAATAAAGGATTATTGCTTTCAGTGATGGATGTGTATCATCGATTTGATGTAAACGCATCATGTAAAATTAAAAATATTATTATCTAAGAATTAATAGCCATTATCATCAAGCATTAGTAGCAAACATTATCATTTCGTACCTTCGTGAAATCTATTGGCGAGGAGTGGTGGATCGCGCGCAGGATCCGGTATTTCGGGCAAGCAGTGTATAGTGCCCAGCGGCAGAAAGACGAGGACGATTCAATTTGCCGGTCGCGCCGCGCCGCGCGAGTATTTCTGAGGGCCCGTGGCGATATTCACGACACGCAAGCCACGCTCGAAAATTAGCTCGTGACCGAACGTTGGTAGCTCGGACCGTGCGAGGGTGAGAGGAGGGGAAAAAGGGAGAGCAAGGGCGAGGGGAGGTTGCGGCGAGGGAGCCGCGGGGAAGGCAAGGGACGGCCTCGGGAGGGAAGTGCAGGGACGGAGAGGAAGAAAGAGAGGAGTTTTGAAAAGGGACTAACGACCGGCAGTTAACGGCGGCTCTGAAATTGCCGGTTGCCGGCGCATCTTCCACGGCCGACCCGGCTGGGAGAATTATTAAACTGTAGTTTAGTTTAAATTAAGTTATTACCCGGAGCCGCGCGCGCGTTTTGCCTGCCTGTTTTCTCCCGCGACCGTGCGGCAATCCCGCGTACGCGTATACGCGCGCGCGAGCTTTTCTGCATCCTGTGCGAGCTTTATACCGCGGAGCTTCGTAAGTCCGGGGCGTCCGAGAAGAATACTTTTGCTAGCGATTCGCGTTTCCGAGGTATTTCTTTGCGTGTAGTGACACCTTCGTTAGTATGCGGAGGTTTCTGAAAAAGTTTCTGACGTTATTGAAGAGTTTCCTTCAATAAAACGTGCAGGATATCGACTTTTAATCGAGATTTTATGAAAAATTTTAGCTGCCTGATTAAATAATGAGTAGCTTCCGCGCGTTAACAATAAAATTATAGGTCCTACATGAATTTAAATGTTCTCAGCTATTGTTCTTGATTGTATGAATCTTTCGGGCACCATTTCAAACGAAGCCGGCTAATAAGCGGCTTCGCTAATGACGCACGTTTGTCGTTACATGCCGGTAAAATCTTCCATATTACTCGTAATTTGCACTCATTCTAATGGCGATAATTTCAAGCGCAAAAAGCACATATACGACTTCGAATTATCGCATTAACAAACACGCGACGTGAATCGATGACACGACGCGCACGATTTTATACGTACTGATTAAATTTATTATTATAACCGAATATCTTCGTAACGATGCGTTATAGCGTTGCGCGAAACAATAATGACAATGACGAATATTCAACGTAATGCTGGATTGTAGTCCGACAGCGTTTGCGAAGACGATCTCCTGTGACGCTATTCTGTTATATTCAGTCATCAATTTTTGCAATCGCGTGTCAGTGCTTCGAGTAAAACCGCATCGTTATTGCAACGATAATCGCGACGCCCGCGCCGCGGCCGTGCCGGCAACATCCCGACGCGACATTGCGATGCGTACGTACACCGCGCGTCCCGCGCGAGTGTTAACGATTTCCGATAGGTAACAATTTTTATAATCACGTGTTGGTATCTCCGGCATAAAATTACATGTCGTTATCACGGTAACGCAACGCTGGAATCATTTCAACGTTATAATTTACCACGAGCGTGAGAAAGCGATAAAATGTATGTCATTTTTCATAATTAGATATTGCTATTCAAATACGGATGCCTATCGTTTCAACAGTGATTGCAATGTTAACCGTGCGATTAATGTTCTTTATTATTATGCTTGTACACGCGAACACGTCCGAAATCAGACCTCGTCTCGTTATTATAATAAATAACGGCGAGGACTCGTCTCGTTGTTATAATAAATAACAGGGTCATTGTGGACGACGCCATTTATGGTGGTTCAATGTTAAGGTTTATATTATATACTGTCGAGTCAAAATACCTCGCGGATTATACTCCGCTATTTTTCCAAAGACAGAGAAAGACAGAGAGAGGGAGAGAGGCGATATCCGCGAGAAACCGCGATAAATCCAGGTGATTTTGTGCGCTAAAGTGCTATACCTTTAAACTTCCCCGTCCTTCGACCAATTAAACTTTCTCTGCGTAGCGCAGGATGTTGGGGCGGAAATTGTATACCAGATCCACAAGGTGAATTTACAGGGACGCGTTTCAATTTTATATCTTAACCCATTTTCAATCTGATAAAGAACGCCGATATCTAATTAGAACTTACGTCTGTAAAGAATGATCACGTATTATCCATTGCTTTCAACGCTCGGAATGGCGGATACAATTTTCCGCTCCAACATTCTGCTTTAAATCTGCTCTTCAATTTCAGTGTCATTTCGATTCTTTGATGCGCGCAAATTATTTTTGTAAGCCTTGTAAACTTTCTCTATGTGTCTTTTCTTTCTTTCCACTCTTCCCCCCTCTCTCTCTTTGTGGAGAGCGGTCGTTCTTTTTTTGTCAACTGTCCTAATGCCTCCTCCTTCGGTCTAATCGTAAAATAATGACAGGATGCTACGATAACGTGACCACTTACTAAAGAAGCTCGGCTCGTTTGGTCTCACCTGCATCCCTCCGCTGCGGCCTCCCTCGAGTGTATTGCGTTTCTTTCGATGATGGACACTGTTATTTTTTGTTCGCGATAATCATGGGAGTAGCTTACAAGTCTCAAGTGGGCGAGTTAAACAATTCTTTTCCCGGAGGGAATAGTTCCGACAAGAATCAGTTTAATCGTTCAATTTAAAGGAATAAAATGACCCTAATGGTATATCGTTGAACACATGTTACACACCGATAGTCACACAAATATGCGTTATTGAATGAAAACGATTAATTTGAAAATGATACGCCAACTATACATTTTGATTTGTTAAATACACTTGTTAATTCAATCTCATCTCTCATCCGTGAGAAACCTATCGAGGTACAAACAGCTATGTTTTAAAAAGGCGTCATTTTGCAGACGGAAAACACAATTCCGAACACCTGTTACGATGTACCGGCATGTACGCCGCTTAAAGCGGCAATTAAAATACAATAATTCCAGACCTAATATCACTGATGTATAACGTAAGTTATGATTCATAAATACTTCATGCGTTGAGAGATCGTAATCGAGAAACTACTAATGTGACTAATGTTTATGTATAACTCCTTTTTTGCCTTGGTTCAACACGTCCGTAAGGTGCGTCTGTCTATTTTAGCTATGTCTTGTACGACATGATCTATCCGCGATTGTTAGATGCAGATTGTTAGATACACAACTTGATAAGAGAGGCGGAATGGAACAAAAGTATCTCCGTAAATTCATATCTCTCAAATTTTTCACGTGTGATATGAAAGTTATTATATTCTCGGCGCAAATAAGACTCTCTGAAAGGTCATTAAGCAGATATTGAAACGCTATAAAGGCTCAACGCTCGTGCACGTTCCCTGCCTGATTTGGATCGCGTTAACTTGGACTCGAACAGGTTGAGATATACAATAGAAATAAGAGCGAGCAGGCGCGGCGTGAACTCAAGATTAATCGACGAGTCTGTAAGTTGGAAATCCGCGAATGTGTAGATAAATGCGGGATGAGAAATGAGCAACTCTTATGCGTAAGACATGATAAGCTTTATCGGAAAATTACATAAACCAATTGATTAGCAAAGATTAAATAAGAGAAACAAATGGAAATGAAGGAAGATAAAGAGATACCTAAACACAGTCGCGCATAATTTACAGGACATAATTTAATTCCGAATTTCGTCAGATGATTATAATTGAGATTAACTCTAGCTAGCCACACTTATTTTCGAGTTTCTTTATTCACACTTCGGTCCGTGAGACCGCTCCACTTTGTCGCTTTGTCATTTTTATTCCAATTAATATTTTTAAGCTTGTATAATGTAGGAATAAAAAATATAAAGTCTGGATAAGATGTTTATGATAATATCAAGTCAAGAAAATAATTTGAGTTTAAACACGGAAATGGTGAAAACTATAGAAAACCGAAAAACGTTTAGCGGTCCACTGGACTGGAATGTAGCGAGCCTAGGGTTAATGTTTACTCGATGTTTACTACCTGGTGCTCGTTTTCGCTCGTTCTCCCTTTCAGTACGTAATTTCAGATTATTCCTTCTCAGATCATTCCTTCATTTTCTACATGAAAAGGGACTCAAGCTCCAATATTTTTGTAAAGGAAAAAGCCAATTTGCTAAAGAATGCATAGAGAGAAAGGAAAATCAAAACCATCGGACGTAAAGCGTCATACAGAATCTGTAAAACAACGACAGGATGTCTCGCATTCGCATGTCACTGACACCATTGCAGTTCAATCGTCGATGGCGATATCGCTATCAGGTTAACACGTAAAGCGACACGTTTTAATCCAGTCGATCTAGCCCCCGACGTCTGAATCTTAATTCACGACGACGGGATCGCGCGGCATGTGGCGGCTTTGCGAGCCGACGGGACGCAATTTCGCGGCGATGCTAAGCGCTCCCGGCTTAACGATCGCGCTAACGTCGAAAAAGTTTAACGATCGTGTGTAGAGGCGTACGCACGCGAGTCCACCACGAGCATTCCGCCGCCGAGCTAATTATGTAAACGAGAATTTCGCGAAGCTAGGGGAACGGAGAGGAAGAAGGGGCGATTCGCGATCCCTTACACAAGCGGCCTATCTCTCGACGACATCGATCGGGATAAAATCGCGATGCATATACATTGCGAGCGTTTCATTAGGAATCGGTGTAATTAAATGTCCAAGTATAATGCGCTCGATTGGGAGGGACGCGAAGTGAAGCACGGCGAACGATGCGATTTCGCTCACCGAGTTCGCGTCGATTTGGCGCTCGACCTAATTTTCATTTCGAACAGCCAAATTTATTCCAAAATCGAAAAAGAGAAAAATGTAGAAGTTATCAAAAAGTTGCTTCTAAATGACTGTGGGCGTTTCAGAAATTTGTGCAAAAGTTTTTGTGTGTGAACTAACCGGAGAAACTTAGCCACTAACAAGTATGACTTTAGATTTACAACAGATAATTTTCTAAGAATTATGAAAACGTTTTATCTTAGGTATCTTATAGGTACTTCCTCAATGGTTTGAGTTCGCTAACTTCTAGCGAACAGTCCAACACATTTTATGCAAAATTTTATTGAATAACGGTTTTCTAATATAGATAAATAGGATTTTCTTATCTAAGTGAAAGAGGACATAAATTATATTCCTCAAAAAAATGCATGGGGATATAAGAATATCTTAGATTATAAATATTTCTATAAATTTAAAGCTTGTTTGATGCTGTAAAAACATTTTATATTGCAAATCATTCAATGCAATTTTTAAGCGGTATAATCGAATATCTTGATTATGTTTAATTAAATTAAATTTCTGAGTTATTCGACATCTTATTTGCAAGTGAATAGAGTACACGATTTCTTTTAGCGCCAATGATATTTTCCATCGTAGAGAAAATGTACGAGCAATCGCGAAATCGTTAGGCGAATCTGGTTCAGTTTCACATAAAGAAAAGGCATTAAATGCGAAAATAAACTTGGCTCATGCTACGACGTGACGCCATAAAGGACGTTCGGTGGACGTTCGATCAGAGCATGGACTCGCAATTACGCGCGTTCCAGCCGTTGCCAATAAAACTATTTATCATGGCGGAGAGGATGGGAGCTTTCATAAATCCCGAAATAACCGGCGGGTCGATCTGATACACGCTCGCGTGCACGGCTGACGTTCATGAACGAAATGCTTCTCCTCGACGTAGAAATCATTATGCAATTATAACGAATCTAACCGCTGCATACTTTTGCGGAACCGGCGAAACCGCCAAGTGTGTTATCCGACGCGGCATGCCGTTGGAGAACAACTACGAAAATTACCGAAGAAGAACGGCGGTCTGATAATAAGCAGGATTTTTCTCATACAAGCGAATGAAGACGTAACGTATATATTCGTTAGAAAATTGTACGAGGGTATAAAAATATCGTAGATCCTAAATGTTTCTATATCCATGAAGTCTTTCTACAAATTTAAAACTTGTTCTACACTTAAAAAAGATTTACACTGTATAATTTATTGCAATTTTTTATCGAATATCTTGATAATTAAATTAAATTAAATTTTGTGTAAATACTCACATGCTCTAAGTTGAAATCACCTTAATAAAATCTTTCATTTTCTATTGATAAAAAAATTTTACACTAAACATTCACTTACTACAATTTCTTAAGCGATGTAGTTGATCTTGATAATTAAGTTTAATTGAATTAAATTTTTGTGAAGACACATGCTAGTTAAAATTTTAATACAATTTTTTGTTATCTATTGATACTCTCATCTCTCTCTTGAACGAAATATTTTTCAGATTTTGCATTTTATTTTATTTAACTTCCCAGAATTTTTTTATTTTAATACCGTGCAACTTATAGTAATTATATATGTTAATATTTCTACAATAAGATAATGCCCATTTTTTTATGTATACTTTACATGTGATATTAGCAGAGATTGGAGAATTTTGTAAAAGAAAACACATTAGACACGAATGTTATTTTAATTATACGATACCTTGCGTTATACCAATTTGAACTTTTGTTCATCAAAGAACCGGCAATATTCACGCAAATTCGCGGTAGCGCGCGATAAATTCACAGCGGCGGAAACAATCGAAAGCCAAAGGTAGGCGAATTAAGTGGCGCTCCCTTCGAAGCATAAACAAGTGTTAGGGACGTGAATGGGATCACGTAAAAAACAGATTTCCACCCTCGGCAACGCGGACGTTCTCGCGCACGAAACACGATTTCAGACGGGCGGTCGCCAGGAAGGGCGGGAAAAGGGGATAGGGACTAACGTCGTAAGCGATCCCAGGGGCTCGTCAGGAACGATCTTATGATTGACCGCGTTACGCCACTCCCTGAAGACCGTTTTTCAAAAGCTATTTCGGAAATACCGCCGCCATCAACGCACTTCAACGAGCGATCATGGAGAAATACTCTAAACTAGATTACTAAACTAGAGAGAGAAAGAGAGAGAGATTCCAAGGAGCATAATCTGTTAATATTGTAATTATGAATCTTTCGTAACGCAAATTTTTTAACAGAAAAAGAAATTATATTCGTCCTTTATAAAAATAAAGCAAGCTCTCGTTTAAAAGCCCTTGGCCGAAAGTTGAAACATCTTTTAGATGTGATTAGTTTGTGTTGTCTTATAAAAAATGTTTATAAAGAGTGATATATTTTTTAAAAATAATTACAATTCGAGTATTTTTGGAAAGAAGCTAGATTATGTTAAATACTCAATATTAATTTTAAGCTGTTTGACTCCGTGCAATCTTATAGATTTCATCACTTAGATTTTTACTCACCTTTCTTTTCGTCCTCTTCCTCTCCATGATCAGTCGCATGATGCAGATGATGTACACTAGGATGATGCCCAGTGATCGCCGGTACCAGGGAATGATTGCTCAACGTTGGATGCGGATGATGCGGATGATGATGACTGAGGAATCTGACCGCCGCGGCAGCGGCCTGATGCTGTGCCTGCATGCTCTGCTGGACCTGGCTCTGCACCTGACCCAGAACCGGATGATGCGGCGGCCATCCTGTCAAGTGGAATGGAAACACAGGCGTCGTTCTTTGAAACAATCTGGTAGGGGCCAGTAAGGATCCTCCGGAGGCGCTGGAGCCACTGCCGGGGGGCAACGGAAAGGACAGACCGCCTCCAGGTTCCAAGACCATCTTCGGTACCAACTCGCCGGCGCTCGTCTCTCCCTCGGAGAGCGATCAGTGCGCTCGCATCAATCCTCAGGATCAACGAAGCCCCGATCACCACAGAAGAGGAAGAGTCACTTAATCACTGGTACACTGGAATCATGTGTCTGTCAAGAATGCGGGGGATATCTGATACCGTTAGACGTTTCCAGTCAACGCGAATTTACGTCTTCCATTTCAGGCCCTTCGAAGCATGATCATTGACACATCATCCATGGACTATCATTGCCTATAAGTCACGCGTTTTTGATGATCATTAAGACGCTCACGAAAATTCTGATCTCGCCGTCTCAAACAGGTCTTTGTATCTTCCATTCTAAGTCTTTTAGGTCATTACCTAGATCCATCCCGAGCGTTGATCTTCTTGGAAAGCAGTGATCTTAAAGAACAGTCATCCAAAACAATGATTCAACGGTTCGAGATTTTTATATTTTGCTTCCTAATTGCAATATTTTATTTTACATATTCTTCATGTTTTTTCGTTTTCGCTTTCAAGATCTATAGATCAATTCTGTAGTTCAAAGTGCAGATAACAATGTTTCACATATTTCTTAAATTTTTTTATGCACTAAGTTGCCTGTCAAATAGGTGACTGGTAAAACTCCACCAGCCGTCGGCCAGCTTAACAGCGTTGTCACAGCTTCTAAACGATCTTTCGAACTAAATTCAATCAGTATCACAAATTAGGCTATAATATATCGATCATACATCCACGATTGATGACTCCAGGTGTCGATTTCACCATGTATGAATATATAAACAGTCCTTCACTTGCTAAACTCGTCGATTGAAGACTGACGATCTTCCACGAGAACAACGTCTTTCCAAAAATCCATCATAGAGTCTTTGATCTGTGACGTCACTGGCAGTCTCACAATTCACGGGAGTGTTTCTTCTCGGTGTACTCCAAAATTCTGTGCACGCTGGGATTAAATCACCGAATTATATTTTGCGACACTTTCCCGGCCACGACACGTCACCGGAGGAACTTCCGGGTCCTCGCGGCACGCGAATACGTGCGCGTGACAGGCGGGTCTCCGGGATTTCCTTGGTAGCAAGGACCTGCTAGTGTTAAGACCACTACGGCATGAGCCAACGGCACAATACTATCTGCTCAGAGGCTCGAGTCAACGACTCCCCTCTGTCCGCGAAACTGAAACTGGTTTCAGGATCCGCCCAGAGGCGCCCGATTGGCTGAGCCCATGGCGGGCTCGTGGGTTATACGGAATGTCGGGCCAATGCGGACGCGAGAATTATATGGACGGCGCCGCCCGCCGGACGCTTTTTTCGTCCTGGAATTGAATCGACGCCTGCTTGCGGCGCCTGGTGGGGGCGAATCAATTGGTGGCTGCCCTGAAACAGGCCGCAAGATGGCTCCTCCCTTCCCACAGCCGCTGCGAGATACCCTTGCCGATCTCATCTGAGGCGCCTCGGATTCGAACCGAGTTGGATTCGTCGTAATGGACAGGCAAAATATATATCAGTGAATTGTGCGGTTGTTTATTGCCCAACATTGTTGTTCCGCCTTTGTCCATTTTCTTCTTCCAAATGAAAGTTTTCGAGGGGGAAATTTAACTCTTTGAGGCTCGCAGACGCAATTTAAGTTTTATGTGTGCAATTTAAAGATCGCGTTCAATTTTATTAGTACGAGACGTACGATAAAATAATTTAACGTTAGAATTATTGTGCACGATTGAAACTTGAAGGAGTAATTTAATTTATGCCAACAGATATTTCTGTGTACTTTCTTAATTTCAATACATTTCTGAATTACAGGATCTTGAAATTCTCAATCTCTGATATTACGGAATGATATTCCATATGGAATATCTTATTGATAAAATTAATGAAATAGGAAACCCTCCTCGGGTCTCGAGTGGACGGACGAGCTTGCGAGGAAGAGAGAGGAAGACCCCCATGATCACGCACCACCACTCCTGCGGCAATCCCCCACTCCGAGAGCTTCTTCCGCCCCTCCAACCCCCGAGGGCGCGATCCTCTTTTAATAAAAGGAGCTCGGAGGCGTTAAGTAATTACATCTATTCTCTGCTGGGGAGGAAATTACCTGCGCCGGATCGGTGTGGGAAAAATTGGGAAATTAAAATTAACCCCCACCCCGGCTTGAGCCCCGCGCGCGCTTGCTCGACCGTTCTGCCCCCTTTCTCGGATTGCGCGCTCGACCGGAACACTTCGTTCTCGAATTTAGGAGGAGCCGGCGGCCATTACCGCTTACGTAATCTTTTTTTGCACAGTGACGGCGGCAGCTTGTTAGCGAAGTTATTTAGCACGCGATTTCGCCCCCCCCCCCCCCGTTCGTCGACGAGAGCCGAGAGAGAGCCAGCACTCATCTATCATCTCTGAATATTGTTGCCAGAGAGTAACACTGATAAAGGACAATACTTCAACGCTCATTGTTTTATATCTAAATAAAATTTGATTATTGTTCTAATTTCAGCAATTTATTTCTAGTCGAACATAATTTACACTACTAAAGTCTGTATAGCATGCCGTGTATGTTGATATATTGTTTAAAATGCATTTGTCGAACAATCTATATATCCATTATAAAATCATCTTGCAGTTTTATTTAATTTTCTCTCTCTAATAAGAGAAATGTAAATCTTGACGAGATAATTCCGCGATTTTTATAGAAATAAATCTAAATTCTTCTTTCCTACAGAATCATCTGCATAATAAAAATCTAAAATTAATTTATTAGATTATTTTGTACATATTATCGACATTCTCGATATTTTCCCACAACTATAAGTGGAAAATATAATATAATATTAATATAATATTTTATAACGATGATTAAATTCATTAACAATATTCAAATTGCTTACGAAATGCACAAGTTTTAATTTAAGAATGTAATTAACGTTTCAAAAATTAACTTTTCAGTGCGCGAGTAATTAAATTACTTATCGATTGACAATGAGAAATCGCGAAGTTGATCATGTTAGCGAAGGAAAAGAAGAGGGGCTGAAAGGGGTGAAGTGGAGCCATGAAAAATTGATCGAGCACGATATCTCACGTTTAGGTGCATCTTGGTGAAGGAACCAGAACACGCGCGGGTCATACATCAAATACCCGGAAGATCCGCGTGCGCGCGCGCACACGCGACCGTGCTTTAATATAAAACTTAAATAACGACACATACAAGAGGGCGAAGGCGTCATGACGAAAATGGCGAATAATCTTATGAATAAGTTCTTCGCCCGGTTCAACCACAAATATCAAAGTCGCATGAGAAATGAACGCGGGCTACTATGTTTTTTCTAAAATTTACATTCTTATATAACAGATAAAATCTTAGAAAAGCTGATACAATTTTTTAACTTATAATTTTTTATATTCATGTTATACATTTTATTTGAATAAATGTATTTTAAGCCTAAAGAAATAACGGCTTTAAATTAAATATTATTAAATATTTAACAATAAATATTAATAAATATTAATAAATATATATAAATATATTAAATATGTTATTAAATATTTATTAAATTATTAAATATTTTAATTTCATATTTACTTCATTAATAAAGTATAATTTTATTTTCGTGATCCTAGCGATTATCGCTGCCGTACAAATTGGATCTTTTGGGGTAAATTCTGTTTTTGCTTTTTGTACAACGCGGATTGCCATGACGACACCTCGTATCGTTTTATCGTTGATTAGAGAGAGAGAGAGAGAGAGAGAGAGAGCAATCGAAAGAAAAAGAAAGAAATCAAGAGAGAGAGTTCGTCTTTAATCAAGGTCAAATCCTCATTTGGCACGTCCTCGCTCGCGCCATCAAATATAATCACCAGAAAGCGCACCATCTTTTTTCCCTCCTCTTGCTTTGGGACTCCACTCCCCTTCTCCTTGCTTCACAGAAACCAGCAGCACCCTTTCTCCCTTCCTTCAGACTCGTTCTCGCTCTCTCGAATTGAATCTCTCCGGCAGAGAGGAGAGGGTGAGAAGACGAAGGAGAAGGTTGCCTTGGCAACGACAGAGGGTTTCTCGATGTGGTTGCCGGGGCAACCTGCAACCAGCGACCCCTAAATATGCGCCCGGAACCGCAGAGAAGAAAGGAGGGGTTGGAGGAAAAGTGAGAAAGAGGGGCATTTAATAATCGAGTTAAATAAAAGCCTTTCCGAAAAGAAATAAAGACAGGACTTGAACCGGAGCAAGACGTAACGAAAGATGTGCTTGTAACTTGCACTTTGGAAGATGAAGATAATAAACACTAGCCACTTGTTGTACATCGATTACATAATTTACATTCAAGACGACATTATGAAGTATGTGATGAAATTTGATTTACTATATATATATATAAATGTATTCTATCAGATTATTTTCTTCATTTATACATACAGACGTTCAGATCTAATTTGATTTTGATACAAATAATGAGAGTAATAATAGCATAATAATAATAACAATAATTTATCTTTATATAAAATCCACATTTTTGTTTTGTACTTAGTACGTAATTAACTAAAAATTCGATTTTGATATTAAAAATATATCAAATTCAGAACACTTGATAACTTATATAGCAATTAGTAAAGCACGAATAATTTTCCGGAGGTACACGCGTAATTCAGAGGAGTTAAATTCAAGGCGACGCGCTATTACGTAAAAGTCACCTTTTGCCGGAAATTAGGCTGACGCTCGTCTCGGGAGACCCAGGCGTACATAATGCGGACGCGGGAAGGACGAGCGAAGAGGAAAGCGGCGAGTTCCTAATTTACACAGCCGCCGCATCCTCGAAGCCCTTTCCGGCCCAGACGGAACTTTGCCGGCGATTAAAACGCTTTAGTAATTAACTGGGTCTCCTCACCTTCCGCGAGTAGCAGTTACCGCCGCCACGCCAGTAGCACTCCGAAACTCCGCGTCTTCTTCTTCCCTCCCTTCTCCACCACATTGCTTGTTTGCATTATTTAACTCTCCGCTGCAGCAGCAGTGGTACTTCATAGCGAATAATTGTCGACGGAGAATGTAAATCGACGTGCCGAAAAAACATACATGCATAAAATATGTCGAAAGACACGCGCGTAAAAAACGCGCATAATCGCGCGTTTGCAGTTTAATAATAAAAAGAAGTGCACAAGCGAGGTACCATCGACCAGATTAAATGGAAATATTTAGAGATTATCAATCGCGCGAGGATCAACTTGAATTCTGATAGAACTGAACATCTGAATAGGTATGCGAGGGGGAAAAAATTTGATGGAATAAATTTATGTAAAGTAAATGCTATCTACTGGCCCATCAAAAAAAAAACATAATAAACGATCTCGTTTAATTTAATTTCGTTTTTCTTCGAGATCGATGCCGTCTTACCGTCCGCCGCTTAAAATCTAGCGTTTTCGAGCGCTGTAAACAGTGCACGTCAGCTTCATCTCCATCTAATCCTGTTTGGTGCGTCCATCGATAAACGCCAGCCCTTCTCTTTACCTCCCTCCGGCGCGAGACACCATCCCTCTCTCTCTCTCTCTTCTCCCCCTCACCCCATCGCGCCCTCCCTTCACTTTTCCCGCTTTTCGCACGCGCACACTTGCTCGGTCACCGAGATCTCGGCGGAGTGGAGTTGCGCGATAAAGTCTCAAAGTAATTAGCTCGATGTTTACACAGTTTAACGTTTCCCTCGTATCTTCGGCTTTACTCCTACGCGCAGCATCTCAATTAACTTACGGCGCACTTAATTAGCCGGGCCAGCACGCCGCGGCTCGCAAAGCACTTTCGAATCGGTCTTGTCGATCGCCCTTTCCCGGCAGCGACGCGACGGCCCAGGCGTTGCTCCGCTTTTATCATTCGCGCTCTCCCAGCGGGTCGCGAAATATTGCGCACTCCATATATTGTTCTGAATGGCTGTCTCTCGGAAGAACGTTGTTATATCGTCGGCCTAATTAATCAATCAATTAATCTTGCTATTTCAGAACGCGAATCTTTACAGGAGACGTACATTTATTCCAATTTTATATTTATCGCTAGAGTTAAATCAATTTTTGTTTGATTTATGTTGAATTTAATTTGACCATGTAAGGTTTTTAGACATCAAATGGAATCATAATGTGATGACTAAAGAATCGCAAAGTTATTGTTGTATCATATTATACTCGTTCGACGTGAACGTCTGGCAAACCTACGATACGGCAAATGTCGGCTTCGACGTCGACAAATTGAAATTGTTATCGACATCCGGCGGCCGACTCTTCGCTCATTCAACGTTGCGTAATCTCGATGATATTTCTGGGATCAATGGATCAAGCCAGCTCCATCGACCTTACGAATTGAAATTTCTCAATGCATGGAGGAGTCCCGACGCGACCCCGCGCTACATCGAATGACGTCCGCGCGAGGCTTTATCGCCTCTCGTGATTGCGGCCGTCGATTTTCTTCCGCCGCACGTTGGACGATATCGAGGTTTTTACCCTGCGATTGATTCTCGTTTCACTTGTGTAAAAAGCCATGGATTTTAGAAACATTTTACTGCGAAAGATAATGAACTTCTTTTCGATCTTGATCATTATACCAACTTACTATTCTATTACAAGTAATAATTTAAATAATTTTACTCTATTCCTAATTTTCAAATGCAATACAGATGAAGAAGAAATTGCAATCCAGAATAGAATTATTTATTTAAAATGTATAAACGGAAGAATGTCACACAAAATAAATGCGTGAATGTTTCCTTTGATTATTCAAGCCTATTATAGTAATGGTAATTAAATCTATCGTCCAATTCTCAGGACCCGAGGATCTTGATGGAGTTGCGCGAATTCTCTCCTTGGAATTTATTTAGTGAAGAGACTGGCGCGCGCTAAATAAATTCCCATAAACCGGTGCGCGGTGCTGGCCCTCCGTTCCTGCCGGAGCGCATATATATATATACGTACTCGCTGCTTGAGTATTCGCGGCACGAGAACCTGGCAGCGGTACGTCATTCGCTCTGTCGCTAATCAGAACTAACCGCATCTTCATCCTCTATCGGCGAAACAAAGAGAAAGAAGCTGCGCGCGAGACGAGAGAGAGAGAGGAATCGCGGCCATCTTCGCATCTCCGCTCCATCGACATCGCCCCCGTTTTACGAGCACTTCCTGCCAGACTTGTTATATCGGGGCGAAGTATCGGTATCAATATCGGAAGGAAATATAAATGCCTCCAACTGATAATATTATCAAGAGGGCACGTGTATACGCAAGATCTCTCCCACACTAAATTCTCTCTCTTTTGCCTGAGGATTCCGAGTTGATTTTTACAAACGTATGACAACCGAAGACTTTATAAACGATCTACTTGGACTTTACGATGAACTTTTTCAAAATTATATATGCTTACCAGATACAAATAATTAATTTCAAGCTTGATACATATAACTCTACGATGGACTTTTTCAAAATTATATATGCTTACCAGATACAAATAATTAATTTCAAGCTTGATACATATAACTTTAGTTAAGCTTAGTTACTCAAATATAAGCAAAATTTAAAAGACGATAAATAGTGACTTTCTCCACAACTTTTTGAAAAAATATAACAAACAAAAATTAAAGAAAAAAAAGCTTTTTAAAAAGAAAATTGCTAAAAGTAAAACGAGCAAAGAACATATTTCCAAATGTTACTCAAATATAAAAAAAACCGTTTTATGAACCGATATTATATCTCGAGGGCTGACTTTTCGCAATGCCTCTTAAAAGTCGAGCAAAATATATAGAGAGCTTGGTGCGGAAACGGTCCAAGCGAATTCCCTTAAATCACTAGGCGGATGGTCGACCCTCTCGCCGACTCCGGGAGTGTCTCTCTCTCTCTCTCTCTCCTCCTTCGAGTTCTCGAATCGTCCTTATCGAGCGGTCGATCTACGGACCCGGCACCTCGGTGCCGTACCGTTTTCCTCGAGTCGAAGCTGGTTGGACGCGCACGAACACGCGGGGCGCTGGATAATACAGTCGTCAGTTGATTTATGGGTTAATAGTTAACCGGCCGTAAATAATGCTAATCACACTCTTATTATACGTTCCGTCGCGCCGCGGCCGGGAATGTTTTGTCCGGGCCCGTTTCAAAACGGCCGTAAGGGCCGAGAGCGAGATCGGCCGAATCCTCGCACGTCGCGTCCTCTTTGTCAACCATATGAGCATTCTCAAACCCGGGTTACATGTCCCAAAGATATTAGGATTGCAAAAATGCATCACTAGCAAATAATCCTTCAGAAAACTTTCTCACAGAAAATCCCAGTTTCTTTCAAATATTACTTTCATCATACTCGTAATTCAGATATCCCTCACGGGATATCTTCCGAAGGATAAATATACCTCATTACAATGCTTTATTATGATCACAGAAAATAAAAATAATAATAAAACACCCCCCCAATTTCGTGTCGTTGTTTTATTTACTATCCCCTTTATATCAGAATTCCATATATTCAACATTTATAAGAAAAGGGACGACATATATATATATTCGGCACCCTACTATTTGTACGTGCGTCAGGAGCGCAGAAAAGGATGAGTATTGAATGCGCGGACCAAATCGAAATCCGCATCGTGGGCACAGCCTCCCTCGGAACCCACGGGATCGGAAATCGACGGCTTGTCCAACCTACACACGACGGCGGCGAATAAAATGCCCGATACATTTTATTTGGTCCGCGCGCGAATGGCACCATCGGCGCGCTGACGCAGCGTTTTCCGCCCCAAACGAGCGGAGGACCGAAGAAAAAGGCGAGCACCGGAGGGGTGGTTTTCGCCGCTGTGAAAACGCCGCCGCCGGTGTCCGGATCGGATCGAGGATTTAGCCCGCTCGGAATCCGCCGCGGATTGGATTGTATTTCGTGGCACACGTACAGTTTTCGCTGACACTTTTGCTTAGAGCACGCAAGCGAGAAATCCCAGCTCAATTACATACTGAGAAAGATTTTCACGTCACAATCTTGTCCGTCCCGCGATTCGGATAATACGAAAATTCTTTCGAAACGCGACCTCGAATCGATCTGAGCGAGCTTCTTCGATTCGCCGTATAAAGAGAACTAAGAAAATTGCGATTATTTACCTATTATCTAAATAGGATACATTGCAGTTACATTACGTTATCTCTAAAATTGAATCTTCGGACTCACCGGAAGCACTTTTACATCCTTGTAGTAAGTTATTAGTAATGTATTGTTAAATATTTTAGAATATTTTCACAAGTGGAAAAAAATTTTACAACTTTGCGCGCGCGTGAAAATGTTCTTAATTCAATTTCTAAAGTCTTCAGATGATTTATAATTTTGTCAAATAGCAGGATAGAATTCTATTTCACATATATTGTGACGTATGTGTGCGGTTCAATGATTCTTTATATGTTTTTCGTTACATGCACGCTGCGCGAAATTACAAGTAGAATTTTATTTATATTCTGTGAATTACGGATCGATTAAAGCGCGTTCAATCGTCGTAAAATATCACAAACAATTAATTCGCAGTTTATTTCTGAACGAGCCAACGATTCCGCGTTCGATCTATACGTTCTGTATTTTAATAAAGGGTAGTCGCGCAAAGAGATAAGACAGCGAGAATGCACGTGCTCGCGCGCGTGTGAGTGCGTGCATGCGTGAGCAACGCCGAGATATTGATATAAACAGGGGGCAGGGCCGAGCTGGAGCGTGCTTTGTAATCAGGGCCCCATTAACATCGGAGGTGGTCAATCTGTGCGAGAACGTTGCCCGGACCGGGGCATCGTTCGAGGCTATCCCCGACTTTTCGCGCGGCTCTCCACGCTGCCTCGCTCATCTTTCATCCCTCTTCCCAAGAAGATGCCACGCGCTGACGTCATCTTCCTCCCCCCTTCCCCGTGGGGTGCGCACCTGTCCTGTCATTTACGAAACGTCGAATTATGCTAAGTGCGATCCGATATACGACGGATACGCCCGGTGCGAATCTATAGACGATAGTGATGTTTGCATTCGACCGACCGCCATTTTTTGTCTCCGTAATTCGCCCCGAGACAAATACTACGGTGCAAAGCTGATCATGATAAAATATCAAAATATACCGGTACTTTCTCTTTATTATTTTATAATATTTAAAAGTATCGATAACTTCTCTTTAAAAGTAACATAAATATTAATACAATATGCTTTATACAGGAACGGAGTACGCGTAATTTTAGTTGCCCGTCATCGATTTTTATAAGTTTTCTAATCAAATTATTACGGTTGATATTAAAAAAAATACAACTGCATCGGGTTTTAGTTACGCATCACAAAATATTCTCCCATTTTCAGAAAATGGCAATCGAAATTCGCGACGACGACAAGCAAGAACCGAGGAAGTATCCAACCGAAACGAAGAGGAAAGACAAGGGGGAGAGGGATCAAGAATGGCGTAATCTCGATATCGCCGAGGCATCAAGGCATCGGTGCCATCGAGCTGTGAGGCTAAGTATACATTTTATCCGTAACGCGTTCGCCATTACCCTACGATGCCCAGGCCACGGGCTAAGTAACGGGCCGTGAGGCCCCGAGAACGGCTTCGTAATGCGATGTGTGTGCAGCATAAGTGGCCATCAGCCAACATAAACAATCGCCATGGTAAGTATACGGTGCGACGATGTCCGTTCCTCCTCCTCCCCTCCTCCTCCCCTCCTCCTCGCCGCTCCACCTGCGCAAGGGGGACTCTTCGGGGCCCGACAGGGGAGACGGAGAGACGGTGTGCCGCAGCACGCCGCGATGTAATGGAGCCATTATCGCTGGATAACTTCATCATCGGACACTGGCGTAGGCCGGGGGGAAAGAGACGTAATCTTCCGGTCAAGGGGGTGGCAGAATCGATGATGGGAACGGCCAGTGACGTCTTATAGACGGAGGGAGTTGATGTCTCGAAGCTTCAAACTCTGAAGATCTTATCATAAACAATGTAAAGAGATGTTTCGTTATTTACCCATAACTTAAAGTGTGTAAATTTTTTCATGTAGTTTTTTCTAGGAGTTTTATTCACTTAGAGTCATACTTTTGTCCACGAATTAATACAAATCTATGATAAATATGAATTTGTAATTCTCAACTTGATTATTTGTCAGCTCTAAAAATGTTTTGGTATTTTTCGAGAGGTCTACCGCGCATTCGGTAATAGGTATACAAATTTTAGGTAATAAAAATGGCGTATTGATATACACGCAATATTTTGCTGCTGCAGTTTGATTACTGAGAAGAGAAATATTAGTTTATTGAAAATGTTATATATTTAGCTTGGGTAGAGACACGCGGAGATTTATGTGATCTCGCCAGTTTATTTCCTTATTCTGCAGCTTTCCTTTTATCGTTTATTTCGTTGGACGCGGCTCGCCGCGATTTTATCTGAGGCGCGTTCGCCTATTTATTGCGCACGTAAGAGCTCGTTGACTTTATTGGAACGCGTTCTCCGAACCGAAGCGTTTCGCCACCGCCATCGCCGGTGTCATAAATTTCGCGAGCTGCGACGAATTATTTGCGGCGGCGCGGCGCGATGGCGCGGCGGGTTCCGCGGGACGATTTCTCGAAATAAGCGTCGCTCGCCTCCGTCCGAGGGATCGGAGTCGGGCCCCCGGTATCAATCTAAATTACAAATTCCATCGAACAATGGCGTGAACGGAGGGAGGACCTCCGGCCGTTAATGCGAGCGGACCGAGAGAGAGGAAGATTGCGCTCGCTGGCCGAGAGCGTGGAGCGCATTAACTTAATTTATTTGCCCTTTATTCGGCCGTCAGTCGCGCCGCCAGACGTCGACCGGCGCGGGCGGTGCCACTTAACACCAGAACGTTTGCGACTTTGCGAACTATTCAGAGGAATAGTTATTTACGAGTGGTGCGAATCGTGCCGGCCACGTAACTTAAAACCGTTGAAATTATTGATTGAAATTAATTCCCATTGAAAAGTAGCGTGAAGTTTGAAATAAATTTAAATTAATTCTTCCAAGTAGTAATTTTAATTGCGTTTATACATGCGCGTGTCTTAAATAATTATTTTTTCCATTTGAGATATTTATTTAGAAGAGAAAGCTATCGCAGAGTTAAATAAAATTATATTTGATGCATATACGTTGTGAAATAATATTGTAAAATATCTAAAACTACAATACTACAATACAGCGCGTTTAAAATTGTTGTAAAATAAAGTTAGTAAGTTACCGATGAGAAAACAAAGTTTTCCAAAGGAGACCGAGAAAACGAAAGTTTGGCTATACAATCCTCGAAAACACAGAGTCGATGAGGCAATAAATTCTACGCGGGACAAAGTTCACGGTAACCGCGATAGACCGACCCTAAGTGCGGGGTGTAGTCCGGACCGAGTCCGTATTAAGTTTTCGGGGGATGTAAAGCGCAGTCGTAACAAGGGGTGGCTTTCCTATGATTTCGGGACGAGACCACCAACACCAGCGACCGTCGGGACGCGTCCGTGAAACGGGGTAGTTTCAACCGCTATTGCGCACCCCACTGACAAAAATTATATTTGGATTACAAGCATTATCGTCGGGGACTAAACTTGACTTTTATGGCAGCGAGTTTCGGGGGTTTGCGCTCCGTCGGTTTCTCTCTCATTCAATCGGAAATTAGGCCAACAATCGTCACAGATTTTCATAAGCAATGTTACGTTTCAATCTTTTTTATTAATAAGTTATTTATTAATAATTTCGTGGTGTATTTTTATTAATTAGTTATAACAATCCATTTAAAACGATAATAAATTTGTATTTGTAAACTGTATAATATATAAAATTCCTTTTACTTCCAGCTTTATTTAAAGAAATAACATCTTTAAATAACACTTTTATAAAAATAATAAAAGTATAATTTGAAGATATTATTTTTTAAATAAAGCTTACAAATAAAAAATAGGAATTCTAAAACAGTTTACAGATATAAATTCGTTATCATTTTAAATGGATTATATTATTATCAGTTGCGTAACTAGTTGTCATAAAGACGTACCACGAAATTATAAATGAATAACTTGTTATGGAAAAGATTAAAACATCAAAATATTGACGTTACTTACGTATTTTTCTTGACGAGTTTTATCTGGCGATTAATGAGAAGAAGAAAAACTTTTGTGATGAAAGAAGCACGAAAGAATTTGATATTAATCATCTACAGATCTCCCGGGTGACCCGCTAGTGAAAATGATTCTGCGACACTGATGACGTCGCGTTCGCTTAACACTGAATGTCGATTAGGTTCGCGATTTCCATCCTTCGCGCGAATTCATTTCCCTATTATTTCGCGACGTCGCCCAGGTGATATATGAATTGTTTGGTACGAGAACGCACGCGCGAATTGTCCTAAATATCCATCGAGCCTCTCCTCGGGGTGTTGAAGCGAGTCGCGTGCCGGGCATCCATCATCCCTTTAAAAGGGTCGCCGAAGGGAGGGAAAGCCGGTCCGCTAAACGTTGTCAAAACGTTGACGAAGTCACGTGCGAGGTTGAAGAAACGCCCGTTGATCGACGAGCGCGCCTTCGGATATATTTTGCCCCGCGATTCATCCTTCGAGGATGCATCGCGCTCTTCTAAAATTTCCGTTTTGAAAACCGAGGGTTACTATGGGAGAACGAAGACTTAATCATGATATTGACGCAGCGTAGCTGCATTGATATCTTGTGAAATTTAAAGCAATAATTTATAAACGTTTCTTATAATCTGCGCACTCTTGCCAGTTAGGAATGATCAGAAAATCGGGCGAGATTAATTTGCAAATTTTAACATCAGGCAATGCATTCCACAATCCGGCCAATCTCCGGCCGCAGGATAACAAAGTAGGATTTAATTCAGGCGACTTCAGGTGGTTGTCTGAGGGTCGGACCCGGGCAGACTCTCTCGTTCAGCACGTTGGCAGTGATTTAAAATGATACGCGCTGCAGGCTGGCGTGCCTGCCCGGCCGGCGCGCTCGGCTCGGGGTCATCCCAGGAGTGCAGTACCTCACAGTCAGCCGCCTCCGGTTTCATGCGACGCGATTAAAAAGCTTCCGCTCCGGGCGCTGCGGATGGAGCCCCGCGAATTTATCAGCCCGCAAGACAGGTCTCGTCCCGAAAACGATCGTCTCGCCCCGAGTCGAGTTATTCCCGTACGATTTGTAGAAGGCATGTCCCCACACGGCCCGGACGACCGGCCGTTATAACGATTCCCGAGGTCGACCTCACTTCCTTTGATAGCGGCGTCTTAAAGTCTGTCACGGTCACGCTGGGAGAGCCAGTTGCGCGCGCTTTCGTAATCTCGGTCTTCATCCCTCTCTCGCGCCCGTCCCCTCCCGGATCCTCCCTCGCTAAGGGATATTAATTATGCTCGGCGATAATGACCATCACGCGCGAGCAACGAATCCGTTAATTGGCCGGCAGATAGCCGGCCGGCCGGCCGGCTTCCTAGTGTGAGAGACAAGTGTGCCGATTGATAGGACGGAAATAGATCGCGGCGGAACTTAAAATCGGAACGGCGAATTCACGACTTTCCACGCGGCTGATTTATGTTTCCTCCTAGAGCAGCCGGAGAGTCGCGGCCTAGTTTGCATCGCTGGAGCGATGCGCCGCGCGCTATAATCGATATCGTTCTGTAATTTTCCGACGTGCCTCTCTCGCTGAAAACCCGACCAACAGAGAACGATTTCTTACTGTCCGAAATTTCTCCGAGCTGCAGAGCGTCGACGTGATTTAATATAGATTTAAATATAAAAAAAGACATATAATACATGAAAACAGGAAATAATTGAAGCGAGTAATTAGATTTTGCTGCACAAAGTCGCGATGCTGCGACGAGAATTGTAATAATTGATCGTTCGGTTTCGAAAAACGGAACTGATTTATCTGACATAGAAGATGCGCGCATCAATCATCGCAACCGCCACATAATGATTTCGTAACCGTTGTGGTCGCTGAAAACGGCCGTAGATTGAAGAAGCTTGCGAGAGACAGTTAGATTAATGAATGTCGAATACTTTACGTGATGAAAAAACTATCAGCGGATTAAAACGTAATCATGAATCGTATATACAAAAGAAAATAAACTTATATTATCTCGTACTATTTTAAACGCCTGTCTTGTATTTTTATGCTCTTGCGACGTTATCTTCGACTTATTTTGGACAGTTTAAAAGATTTTGGCCTATTTGGCTTATTCTATCAGAGAAAGAGAGAGAGAGGAAAGGGGAGAATTTGGGAGATAGGGAGGAAGGTGATAAAGAGGATGTTGGGCGGGAAAAGAGGAGGGGGCAGGGAGAGAGACGGATCAGATAGAGTGGCGTACAATGTTGTAGCGGGATCGCGAAAAGAGCAACAAATCCAGTGGCTTTATCGGCCATCGCCGGTGTAATCCTATAGGTACTTAGCGTGAAATCCCATAATCGATAGTTTGCTTAACCCGCTGCCACGTGGCGCCGCGTGCGAGCCTCCATTAGAACTGGCTACGCACACCTTTAATGCGAAGTGTGTTACGTTGCGAGAGAGAGAGAGAGAGAGAGAGAGAGAGAGAGAGAGAGAGAGAGAAAGAGAGAGAGTGTGTGCAAAGCTCGTAGGGTGACCGTATCTCTATGTTAATATGGGAATGTGGACCCAACGGTGGCCCATGGGGGAATTCGATACGCCCCGCGCGACGCATCTGGACGCGGCTTTCCCGCGACCGACTTAATTACCGGAGTCTAACGAGCTTCCCTTGCGGAAAATTTTCTTCTCCGCGAAAGTACTGAGGGACAAACTAACGCAGCGCTTACGAAAGTACGATGATATCGTGCGACGATTAGCTGAGCGAGGAAATCGTCGTCCAAGTGGCCTCAAAGAATCTGTTTAGTATAACGTTAAAATATACAAGTTTCAGAATTAAGAACAGAAAGATAACGTAATAAAGAAAGTAAGAAGTAGGGAGAGATGGACGATCTTTGAGTGTTGTTATTAAAAGATTAAGCAGTTCCAAAAAGAAGTAGTTAGCACTATCAATCACGAGGATCTCGTCATTGCGCAAAAATGTACATCTTAGATTTATCTGTTTCCATTTTTAGTAAAACTGGATTAGTTTTTTGTAAGTAGGTTTTTTCGTAAGTGTCAAATAGATCAACCATTTCGAAATTTTTGTTACTACAAACAATTACAAATGAAATGCTAACGTTTTCCGTAAAAAAATTGATTTTTCGTCGGGTGCCAGGTTTACATAGGCGTGAACGGATATTATATTGAAAGTTCAGTATTATTTAATGCGCGAAAATGAATTATTCTCAAGCGATATTCGCGGTATAGAGCAATAGGGTTTATTAAAAGCTGGAATTGGAAGTTCTTCTCACAAAGAGAATATGTTAATCACAGGCGAGATCGTGACCAAGGATACTTACGATCGATCATGTGCGATCTTAGATACTTGAACGGATGTGGAGTATCTTCGTTTAGATCGACGAAGCTAACTTCATATCAATTTTATAAAAGCGTTAAATAAACAATA